>NC_060268.1:151438489-151773055 GCF_021613505.1 Equus quagga
CCCGGATCTGAACCGGCGAAACCCCAGGGCGCAGAGGCAGAGCGCGAGAACTCAACCACTCAGCCATGGGGCCAGCCGCAAAAGTAACTGTTTTTAACTGTGGCTTTGGGGGAAGGTGTCTAGACACTCTGGAGAGGGTAGTTTCATCTTATAGCCTTTTGTACCACATGAAAAAAATTTATTTTTCATATTTATAATATTATTGCTATTCATTTTTTATTTGTTGCTCCTCTATAAAGCCTTCCTTTCCTCCCCTACAAAACAGAGGTGCTTACTCCTTTCTGGGTCCCAGCACTGCGTTTACCACACTGGGTTCTGATTACTTACAAGTCTGTCTCCCCATTACACTCTGAGCCACTTGACGGCAGGCAGTTTATCTTACCAACCTTTGCATGCCAGGTGCCAGCATTGTTATTCAATAAATATTAGTGGAATAAATGATTCCATAAAATTAAATGCTTATATGCACAGATTTCTGACATATTTCTAAGGTCCAGGGGAGTCTTAACGGTTCCTATAGTTCTTCAGGTGTTTTGTGTTTTGATCTTAAGTTAGAGTAAGAGGAAAAAAGTGTTTTCTTAAAGAGCAGCTTGTTCTTGAGTGCCACCTGCTGGCCAAACAGAGTAAAGCTCTTTGGTTAGGCAAAGAACGTGCCTGTGCTAATCAATGCTGAAATGCTAAGCAATTAGTCTACACTGCTGATTTATAGATCTGATAACTCTAGGGTAATAAAATACAAAATTGGACATACATTGTGATAATAAGTATAACAAATATATTTTTTGAGAAGAAGGACTTCCCAGGTTCTTTTAATATTGTGCTATGTAATCATGTTAGTTAATAAAATTCTAAACTCTAGTCTGTTGAAGACATGCAAGTGAATTTAACACACCACCATTGCCTCTCCAGTGACCACAAAGTTTTTCAACCTGGACCATCTGTGACTCCTCCTTCTTCAGTCCTTGGGTCGTCTTGCCAATATTTCTGTCAACACATCATTCCCATCCACCCAGAGAAAGGAGCCAGAGTCAGTTTACAAGCTGCCTGTCTCGGTGCTAAGTGAGTTGGATTCTAGTCAATGAAGATTATAGCTGCATTCATTTCACTTATTCAGCAAACATTCATTGCGCACTTTGCTACATGTCAGGCACTGCACTGAGGCTGGCTCCTCATCAATGCCAAATATGGAAAAACCTTACCCATTTGAAGAAAGTGGGAGAAAACCAGGCCTGAATTACTCAAAAATCCCCAAATGGTAGAATAGCAGGTGAGAAAAACTCATCTATTCCTGCCAAGTATTTCAGGAGAGTTAGGCTATGGCTGGAAAACCGAGGTCTTTGGAGATCTATTTCAATGATATAAATAAGAGTGCCTGGTAAATTAACACATCAAATATCTTTATGTACACAAATACTCAGACTGTCTGAAAGCAGTTTGCTCTTTTAAGCAGTTTGCATTAGTCCTGTTAACTGCTAACACAATATTACAAATGGTTGCTTACATTGTTTTTTAATCATTCAAATACAGTAAATCATAGCCTGCCTTCTGTTAATGTATTCCCCACCCATGAATCAGGATGGGGCAGATGAGAGTTTACTGCCCACACGAGTCCCCTGGCCCAGAACTTCATTGTTCCTACTCCAGCTATAGCTCTGCCACGTACCAGCTGTGGAACCTTGGACCTCACACTGCCTTTACATGCCTGTTTCCTCACCTAATAAAATGGAGATTAAAAACAACGCCTGATCCTGGAATGCTGAAAAGACGAAATGAGGTAAAGTATATAAGATGCTCAAAACAGCACCTGGCACATAGCAAATGCTCAATAAATCATTAAAGTTATCATTTCATTCAAGACCTGTGCTCTAACTCTGACAGCCCGTGGGAGCTCCTTTCTCTTCTCACTTTGCCTTCTTATTTACTAATACTTATTTTGGGGAGTGTTTTGCCCCCCAAACTATTAAGGGATTATATCTTATGTTCCTATTATAATACCTAGCGTAGTGCTTAGATCCAGTAGAGCTAAGGAATTCACTCAGCCAGCCACTGAGGCAGCCTCCTCTGTCTTGTGCATTTTGGGGAGATGGGAGTGAGGAGGTAGAGGAGGAGACCAGGCAGCAGGGCTAACACTGTGTAGTCCCGAAAACAGCAGGAGCAGGGAGAGATGTGGTGCAAACAGGCACTGGCAGTCAGGACTGTCAAAGTGGCAAGGTTTGTCACTGACAAACAGGTGGACTGGGGGACAAGGAGAGGGTGCTAGGAGCTGTGGCCTTGAAGAAGCCCTTTACCGCCGCCTAAGGTCATTTGGTGGGCTTCTCCTCTGGAAGCACACCTCTAGGACCTAGAGGACCTGTGACTTGCCATCCTTGGAGCTGAAGGCACAGCTCAACCAGCTCCTTAAGAGAGTGAGCGTCAGAGCCCAGAGTGGAGGGAGAAAGGGGAGGTGGTCTCAATGGTTCTTCTGAGCTTTGATGCCTCTCTGTCATACTGGTGGCCTGATCACCAACCCCACAGTGAGTACAAGAGACTTTATACCTGGCCTTTTCCAGGATGGAACTGGCCTCTAAGCCAGGTAATTTTTCCTCTAGCTGCTGTCCTATTACATCTTCTTAATTTCTTCTTATGCTCTGGGGTATATTAATCATAATCACTAATACACATATTTATAAAAGAAAAATTAACAGAATGGATCTAGCTAGAGATTTGGTCACTACCCTAAAAGGATTAAGGTTTTTCCAGTTTTCCACTGAAATACCCAAATCCCAGCTGACTGACTTTCAAATGAAACTTCTCTTGCAAAAACGCCTTCTCTGGCCAGCTAGGTAGGACATGCTCAAGTGATCATAACATTTGCCCAAAAGATCCACAAACTCAGCATTCTGACCAAGTCAAGCTTCTATTTGAACAGATGAACTGTGCTCATTGTGGATTTACCCAACCCAAACAGAAAAGGTAAGAGTTGTACCTTTCCTCCTTGTCCTATTTCAAAGAATGAGCTATAGATGTGATAAGATGTGGAGACACTCCTACCTGAACAAGCTCCCAAATTACTGGGTGCACCAGACCCTATGGAGATTGCCCTCAAGGAATTTATTATAATTTATAGCAGTTCTAAAAGCAGAAGAGCATAATTCAGGTATACAGCAAGAGAAATAAGTGCCATAAGAACCACTAACGTGAGACAGGGGCTAGGAAGGCCCAGTCAGCACCTGTTTATACAAGCTAAAATGCTTGCTATTTACCATGTATGCCAGAGGGAGGAGCAGCACTGAAACATTTTCAGCTGGGATAACAGCCACATGGCAAAGTACTGAGACAAGTACCCTGAAAGAGGACTCAGGATGGTTTGGAGAGGGGGAAAGGAAGCTGGTGGTTACACCAGGAAGAAATGAGTGAGGCGTGCACACACCATCCAGGCAGAATCCTAGGATTGGTCTGGGAAAATAAAGCCACATCTCTGAGAATCAGACAAGTGAGACCCCCTTGGTCCCATCTGTCCCCGTGACAATCCAGCCCAGGACCCAGGCCCCCATTCTCCCACCCCGATACCAGATGCGCCGTCTCAGTCGCACACGCCCTCCCTCCAAGAACCCGCCAATGACAACTTTGATTCTACACTCAGACAAATAAACCCACATTCTAAAGGTAAAGATGCCAACACCGCGACAAGCTTATCAAAGGAAGCATCACAAAATTAATTTGGAAGAGGAGGCGAAAACAGAAGAGAAATCATTAGAAGACTACAATTAAACTGCTACTTATTACCAAACTGTACATCATTCGAAGCTACTAGACTGCTACGAATAACGTACACTTGGGTCCAAAACACAAGCCTCTCCCCATTTCTGACATCTCATACATTAAGCCATGTAAACAGAGTGGCAACTTACTATCCAGGAGGCTCTGAAGAAATTTCCGGAGTGGGGCTGACTGCTGAGCTCTGTAAATGTCAAAAAACAAAAAGAAAGAGTGTAGATGATTTACTTTGACTCAGATATTTCAAGCCAAGGGGTCAAAGAGAGAAGTCCCTTTCCTTTCCTAATTTAGATAAAAGACCTCTGGGAGACAGGGAGCCTGGCTGGAAAGGTCTCAGTGCTTGTGGAGGGCGGTGCTCTTTCTCTGGGAGGATTTCTGGGCAAGCGGCCTCTCTCACACTCTGGCCTTCTGCCTCCCAGTGGCTGCAGCCAAGCTCTCCGGGTGGGTGAGGAGATGGCCCACTCATTATATTTATCTTCAGTCGCAGGCCCATTAGGTGGCTTGGCCCACCATATGGGCAACATGCATTAGTGACATGGACAGCACAGCCTCCACCAGCTTATCCCCAGGCCTCAGACCACCCCCTGCCTAGCCCACCACAGACCCCTTCATGCGCCCCAGATGCCACATCCAGAGAGAGGGTCACCCGACACTTTAGGTGCAGAATGAACAGAAACACATTTGAAAAGACCATAATATATTTAGATAATTTGTTTACCCCTGCAGATTCAGAAGTGTGGAAATGGGGAGAAATACAGTTTCACAAAACCTATTAATGATCACTTCAGCATGAGTGGGGGAACATTGTATAAAATTACAGGCCACGATGCAAAAGGAAGAAAACAATTAAACAAGAGCTCCATGCAGAGATACAGCAACATAATTATGTAGTTTAGGGTTTCTGCTGTTGTCGTGGAGAGAAAAAGGCAAAGGGCTCAATATACTTGTTTTTAAAAATAATGTGCTAGTTGAATAAATCCATGAAAAAGTCAACTTTTAAAGGTACTCCTATCCTATTAATGACCATTTCAAAGAAAACAAGCTATCTGAAGGAGGAGAGATATTTGGGAAAAGGAGAGAAACACCAGGAGAAAGAAAAGGAAGAGATTGTGAAACAGGGAGGAAGAGATGACAGGAGGGGAGGCAACTTCATCAGGGCTCACTCACCTGGCCCTCAGCCTGCTGGGTCCTTTCATTTCTGAGGGCACCTCTGCCCCCTCTCCTCCCCCATTATTCCTCAGAGAAGGCTCCCCTCTAATCTCTGCATTCATCCTCCCAAGTCCTTTTGCCTGCACTGGTCTCTCCTGCCCATCCTCTCCTGGAGTCTCCCACCCTTGGCACATGTCCCATTCTGGGTCTTCATCTACTTTTGAGGGTGATGCCCCTGTCTTCGTCTTGGAACTCCTTTTGCAAAACCCTGCTGGGTCCTCTGGGAACATCCCACCCCTTTCCTTCCTGAGCACATCTTTCGATCAGTGCTGTACCCCTGGGGGATCCCCTAATTCCGCACCACATATTCTAGGTCCCATCAACTGCGCACCCAGCAACCTCCAAAGTCTTTAGAAGCCTCTTGGTTATCAAATCCATGGACCTGTCCTTGGAGTCTATCTTTCGGGACCTCTCTGGAGCAGTGGGCAGTTCTTATACTTTCTCCTCTTGCTCCATCACTCACTTTTCCTCCTACCTCTCTGAACTCTTCTTTCTCTGACTCTCCCCTTCTCTTCCATGTCATCCAGCATCCCAATGGGTAGTTGTTGGTCTCTCATCCTTTGTCTCAACATGAATGAATTTTACATCTACTCTAGGTCAGGTGTCTTCATCTGCTCCCAGTATGTCAACTATCACTTCTCTTCAGGTGACTCCAATTGACTTTGTAAGCCCCTGCCTCTCTCAGGAAACCTAAGTCCTATATTTCCAACTGTCTACTGGATAT
Organism: Equus quagga; assembly: GCF_021613505.1. Classification (NCBI taxonomy): domain Eukaryota; kingdom Metazoa; phylum Chordata; class Mammalia; order Perissodactyla; family Equidae; genus Equus; species Equus quagga. The sequence continues at coordinate 151,444,179 of NC_060268.1, forward strand.
TCTGTGATATCCAACCAGTCCCTCAAAAATAACTATCTAAAGCAAATTCCTTCATCTTACTTCTGCAATGATTTTTCTCCCCATCTTTCTTATGTGACATACTGATGTCTCCATTCTTCCATGTTCCTAGCCAAAATCCTAGAGTTGTCTTTGTCTCCATCCCATCCCCCAATTCTTTGCTCTTCGCACAAATTAGTTAAAATTTCCCATTGCAATTTCCTCTGAGATCCCTCTCACATCTACTCTTCCTTTCCCTTCATGCTGGTGCCCTGGAGTAGGGCCTCTTATTACTACATGCCTGGACTACCACAGTAGCGTTCTTGCCCTCTCAACCACCAAATGGAAGTTTTCCTTTTAATTCAGCCTGTCCAGAGTGATGACACTAACCTTCCTAAAACACTTCCTGAATTACACCAATGGTCTGAGGGCAAAATCAATCATCTCCTTAAACATATTTTCTGAGCCTCTACAATCCACGGTCAACCCTCTTTCCCAGACCTACCTCCCACTATTGCCACCCCAAATCTTCTATTACAGCTGAATTCATCTACTTGATTCCTTAAATACATCCTAAACATATTCACTGCTGTGCTCTTTTCCGTATCTTAAATGGCTGCCCCCTACTTTCACCATGTACCTAAGTTCCATCCATCCTTTAAGATCTCAGCTAACTCCTCTGAGAAGTCTCCCTGATTTTCCTCAAGATTTCTCTTTCTCCTGGTACTTACAGCTTATACCATTCATTCAGCTCTTAGCAGGCACTGCTGTGTACTGCTGGAGATCCTTTATTTAGAAGTGTGACTAAACTATCATGATTCTGAAGGCAAAGTCCATTTATTGTGTGATTTAGAAGCTCCCTCAGCGTGTCTCAAACATATCTGGGACAAATGGACAACAGGTATCTGAAGCAACAGGAAGACGATTCATTTATGCATCAGACACTTCTCTGTGCCCATCCTGCCCCAGGCAGGGGTCTAGCACCAGCAGCCATCTCCGCCCTCAGGGAGGCTGCAGTTAGTTCAGCTGCCTCCCTGCCTCTCTAGCTGCCTTTCCTCCTCACATGTGTCACAGAACCACTCTTGTTATTTTAGACTATGAAAAGTGCCCCGATTCATTTTTGGCTGACCTGTAACCTCAGTGCTCCCGTCCTGCCCAGCTCACATTAGGACTTACCTGCAGGCACAGTTCTCACTGTAGAACCAGCTCAAACCTTCAGTCCCACAGGGGCTACAGCTGGTTCCAGACTCCACCCTGGTTGGAAACTCCGCCCCCACTTTCCCCGCCCCATCACCTACTGCCTTGATTGCGTGCACTCTGGCTCCCCGTTTGTGCCTCCTCCAAGTTCTGAAGGAACTGCTGGCTGCCCCCTCCTTCAGTGACCCTGGATTTCTGAACCCCAACTCCCCTGATGTGCCCGCAGTTCCCTGGCTTCTGACCCTCCTACCCAGGCCCCCTGGCTGCTGCCGTAATCCCCTGGTATTTTTTGCCCCTGCCCTGGTTTGAGTCTCTGGCACTCATGACTATTCGTACCCAAACCACTCATGCTGGTGGTCTGGCCCTCCGTGTCTTAGCTCTGCTTAAGTATAACACGGCCCATTAGCATTTTCCACTTTTCCTGCCATAGCTTGTGGGCCTTCCTAGCTTCTTCAGCAGTGTCTGCATTCCTTTTTTATTTTCTGTAAAGATCCCCTTTCCTTGTAATAGCCTCTTTTGTTCTGTCAGGGAGCCCTGGGGGCAGTTTTCCAAACATTTGGGGATTTTCCCCCCCTTGGGAACCCATTTACCTTGGACTCTCTCTCTCTTTCTGACATATCCTTTAATAAACCACATTTGACACAGCTCCCTTTAAAAATATCAGTGCAGGTTGAGTTTCAAATGCTTGCTTGCGGCCAGGCTGTCTGGCCTCTGGAGCACATTTTTTCATTGAGAACCTTCTGACCTTTGAAATTACAAATACTATTACTCTGACAGTGCCAGGCACATAAGAGGCACTCAGATCACCACTGCTGTGTTTTTGAAAATGATCTCTGAGGTTGGTATCTCCCAGGGCTGCAAAAAAAAACAACAAAAAAAAACAAGGGAATTGCCCAAAATATGGCTCCCTGAAAATTCAGAGAAGGTATACTGAGGGGAAGGAAGGGAAGTTAAAAGAGTCACCCTCTGAAAGCAGAGAAAGAGAATAAGAAGGCGGGGGAGCAGTTTAAATCACCAGCCACTCTGCATATATTTGAAAAATCCCCTTTAAGGAAGATGCCAACCTCAAAAGAAATCCAAGCAAAAATTAAGTCAGGGGAAGAGGAATCTACAACGCAAGTCAGAAAGCCATGCAGCTTAAAAATAACCAGCAGCACCGTTTATCACCTCAGCTACATCAAAAAGCAGAGAACAACGAAGAAAATAAAACAGAGCTTGAAAAAGAACGGACGGCAGGAGAAAAGCGGGGAAATACCTGGGCCAGCTCTGCACTGGGTGTTTTATTAAGCGTCTCCATTTTTTCTAAATCTGCCTCTAACTCTGTCTGGCAGAGGTTGAGATCTTTTTCTAGGTTAGTCTGGTTCAAGAAAGAAAAGATGGGAAAGAACGTTTTAGTTTAGAGGAAAGGCAGGAAGAATGGAAGGTTAAGTTTGAAAAATGAATTTGTTTAGTGTTACACATTAATAAGGCAAAGATGGCATGACTCAAACACAAAGGGCTCACTAAAAATTAGTTAAAGACAGGAAAACAGGGAATGCAACATTAGGCATATCAAATAAATCCTGAAGTTATCGGAGCTTGAAAACTCTAATGCTACTTGCTAAAGAGAGGAGCTACAAATACCACAAAAACCTACCTTTAGGGAAATACCTATTTTCTCTCTTTTCAGAGTATGGTGACTGTGACAAATACTATATGTCAGAAGAATAAGTCATTGCTTTAAAAACCTCTAGACATTAGTGTAAGTCTTAGAGACTTTGTTAAATAATTTTATCATCAAGCCAAAAAGAAATGTTATTAAGTTAAAAAAAAAAAGTGATAACACAAAAACCCCACAACACACTCACACTAACCAGGCTAGAGAGCACACACACAGCCCACGGAGGAGGCACGGAGGAATTACCTTTCTATCCTCTCTAGGAAGGATAGAGCAGTCTCCAGGAGTATAATCCCATATCTTTTTGGGAGGCTGACGGGAAGCAGAGGAGGAAATGAAGAAATGAGCATAAAGACATAAAGACAAACACGGAGACTGGCTCAAACAAAGAGGGGCACACTAGGAGAACCATATCAACACAGGAAAGTGAACTCAAAGCAAAGGGGCGGACGCTCGGCCACCCAAGGAGGCCGCCTAGGGACCCTGCAGAACTTGGGAGCTGGAAACATTAACTGGGAAGTTTGTTTCTATGTCTGTGTCTCAAGAGTAAATCATTGTTGGACTCTAAATATTGAAAACTTAAGGAAAAAGGGGAAAAAAACCATTGACACCAATTTGAACAAAAATAGAACCTTCTCAACTCCTCATTGTTCTTTTCAAACTAAGACTGACACTGAGATTCTATATAAGTGGATACATCAGAAGATTGAAGCAATCTTCTCCACTGTAAAATTCATTATGTGTTAATCAATGTGTGAATTTGGAGATTTGGCCAATGGAGGGTAAATTAAACTAAATATGCTTTCTATGGTTTGTGGCAATGAAATCCACGTACAAAATGGGTGTTAAATATTGCACTGTATAACTAGACAATTCCACTAGACAATTTTAACATGTCGTTTTACAGTTTAACTAGACTTTGATAACATGGCTACTGCTAGAGCCATACCTCCCATCTCCCCCAGAGGACAGAGTTTATACTTTGAATTTAAACAGCAGACTGCAAGGTTATTTTTCTTTTCTCCTTTAATTCTTCACGTTAGAATTAGAGCTGCATTCCTGAGACAGAAATCTGCCAGGAGGACTGTCATAAGTTTAATGAGGGAGGGGCTCAGAGGGTAGGACATCCAGAAGTTACAAGTCACTTCTAACTCTGGAACCTCTCTCCGGCCAAGCAGACCTTCTTGTTCTGCCTACTTAGACTTGAAACTTCTTATACAATGACCTCTGCGAAGAAGAGATCATTAATAGCTCTTAGAATTTTGTACAAATTTCATGATAACCAACTCTGTGGAAGCATTCAAACTGGTTTACATTGTGACATTTTGCCTTGAGCTTACTTATAGAAATCATATCAATTTCTGTAAAAATTAGAGGAGGAAAAGGAAGAAAAAGTTGACACTCAGGCTCTTTGTAATGAATTTGCAAAAGAAAAGCAATCTGATTCCAAGGTAAGTTCAACACTGACAGCAACAGGTCAGTAATGTCGGCTCTGCATATATACGTTCTGCAATTTGTAAGTAAGTGCTATTAACAATGATCACTCATCTTTAAACACTTAATACACTTTCATCTGGATTGTTCATCTGGAGAAGCAGACTTTTTAAAGCCACTTATGGTACCCCTACTCATTTCTTTACTGCAGAAAACTAAGACAGTGTTTACAAATTAAATTAAATTGGTTTTAAATAATACTCCCCAAAATGGTCTCTGGAGTCTTCAATTATTTGATATTCTACAACGACTTATTAGAGCTAAAAGGTATTACAGTCAGGATCTTGCTGAATTCTCAGCTCATTTTGGGGGGCCTTTAAGTGAAGGGGCTGAGGAAGAAAGGAGTTAAGGTAGACGTCTCGCGTCACAGTTCTGACAGGCTTTACTCACTGGGTGGGGGGGCCCTGAGGTGGTGTGGAATCAAAAGTAGAAATGATGATTCACATGATTTAGTAGTTTTAATTTCATTCTGCTTCTGAACGACTGAAAAACCTTCCCAAACAACTCCCATGGCTTACACCACTTTTATTTATGTCTCTTACTCTTTTATGGTCTAAAGTGATTGGGGTAGGAGAGAAGAAAACCTTTCTCCCCACTCCACCTTCTTCCCAAACCTTGGGAGTAACGTCCAGTCATCAGCCTGGTTCAACTAGATAACAAGCCCACCCTTAGGATGCCTCAGACCGTAAGGAACTGTTCATCTTAACACTGTTCCTCAGGATATGGGCATTGACTAAGTTATTTTGGCAAGTCTTCAAAAGTATTATCTTTTATTACTTGAAAAGAGCTACACAATAAGTAGTAGTCCCATTTAAGAAGGACTCTAAGGTCTATGGAAGGAACACACATGTCTTCAGGGAAAATGCCATTTTGGAAAAGCATCTCTAAGTCTTTAAATAATTAAGAAGCAGAACAACAGGGTCAGGATACAAATTATAGGAAGGTCCCAATACACAAAGGGACTGTGTTCTCAACATTTATTTGGATTGGTCGTGTGGTGTCCAGACTACAGTTTCCAGTAGAAACAGTGTTAATTTACTGAGCTCTTCACAGAACCTATTTATTGTTTGCTGGGACTGAAAGATTGTCCATTGCTAACAAAAATGGAATTACTTGCAATGTTAGATTTAGTAAAACAAACCAATCACGATTAATTAGAAAATATTGTTTCATAATGTTTCCTAAAAGCTGATATTTCAGATAAAATTAATTTATTCAGCAAATGAGGAGATGACTAGAAATTTGTGGATTCTGAAAGGGACTTCAAAAACCAATGGCACAGACTCTTTTTATGCATAATTTAAAGCTAATACCTTTTACTCTCCCTGATGAAAGTATGGCATTATTATTACATATATCAATCATGGTCTTTTTTTGAGGGGGAGGGGAATTACACATATTAACAGAAGTTTTTGTGAGATAATTGGGCAGGTTTTAAGAAAAAGAAGAAAAGGAAAAGGGTTAGGATATTGTTAACTATTTGCACATGGAAAAGATTGCCTGCGGTAGACTTCCTTGATGTCTGAATGACGGACAGCAGGGAAAAAAGGGAGAGAAAGGAGAAGGGAGGTCTTCAAAGCTTTGGGGGAGGGGAGGAGATGGCGCAGACTTCAGGTTAGATGCTTCTCCCGCCACTGGTCAGTAGGTGGCGCTGTTCATCCATGACAGCTTAGCCGCACCAGCAGACAGTGTCTAGGAGGGGCAGGACGGGAGAAACGCCTGTTCCTACAAGCAGGTTGTTTGCAAGCCAGGTGCTCCTAACTCCGAAATACCTCAACTTTCAAACAAAGCTCAGCATAGCTAAATCAAATTCCTAATTCCAGAGCATCAGCTTAATTTCTCTTTGTCTTCATCTTAATGAAAAATATACACAATGGAATTTAACATTTTACTGAACTATAAAGTTAATTCCCATCTGCAAACAAAACTATCCTTCTAAATCATAGTGATTCAAATGCTGGATTCAGTGCTTAAAGTCTCACACAAACATCTAACGAAATGTTTTATTTTTATACACTTAATCTCCCTCCACCTGTAAATTCTTTTTGCAGCTGTAATAATTAAGACTTTAAAGTAACTGGAGTTTTAAAGTCAGTTTCCAATCACCTCCAGTGGAAAAATGAGGTCAATTCTCCCTTCTGTTTGATACTCATTCAGGTGCGGGCCTAAGAAAATCCTCCTTTAAGTACCAAAATTCAGTTTGTACCAAAGCCAACTTAGACACATCACAGGGAAGCTGCAGAAGAGTAGGCTGAACACTAAATTTGCCAGAATTCCTAACTCTCATGTCAAATGTTGGGAAATATTATCCTAATTCATAGAAATCGTTCCCTAAGAGTCACCTGTAATGGGGTTGAGTTCGTGGATCACATCTACACAGAGAGGCACTTTTTGGCCTGCTAAGCACTTGCCTTGCACGTGTAATTTCAAAACTTCTATTTAAAGCAGTGACACTGCTGGTCTTCTCAGGGGGTAATGCATTTTCCTGCTTGTCTTCAGGATGCCATAAAGACTTTGGTCACAGAGCTGAACCAATGGCTGAAATAATGCCATTCACAAGGCGGGTGATAATTATTGCTAGTGGTGGGAGGTCCTAAGACAAGAAATGATTTAGTCATGTCTCCCTGGGATCTTCTGGCAAGAAATACTTTCAGAGCTCACTGGCCTTTCTTGGTGAAGTAACACAATGGAAAGCTTACAGGTTGTAGTGAGAAATGGACGAGCCCACCATGGACGTCTGACACGGCTGCTCCCCACTTCCTGAATTCCTTACGAATAGATCTGATTCTTTAGCAGCAACAATGCATCAACAGCATTATTTTAAAAGGTGTCTATAACCACTGAAGCTATTAAACTTACCGGTTTCCCAAACTCCAATTCCGAAAAGAATTTATACCAAGGTTCATTCTTTAAATCTATCTCTTCTGGGCTTATATCCCGACTCTATAGGGGTTGGTGATAGGGAAATGGAAGAGAGAGAAGGATAACATTATGCAAAGATTACATAGGAACAGGCCAGTAGAGATGCAGTGGTTTCCAGGTATATACAGCAACTGCATTCAACAGCAGCAATCATCCATTTTTTACTGACACTAGCAAAATCAGGGAGCTAAAACAGTTGGGAGAGGATGGGTCTATAAAATCAAGGACACTGGGCCAGCCCCGGTGGCCAGTGTTAAGTTCAGCACGCTCTGCTTCAGTGTCCTGGGATTCGGTTACGAGGACAGACCTACACCACACTGTTAGTGGCCATGCTATGCTGGCGGCCCACATACTAAAAAGTACAGGAAGAGTGGCACAGATGTTAGCTCAGGGCAAATCTTCCTCAGCAAAAAAAATAAAAAAATAAAAACAGGGACACTGAGGTAGGGAGCAGTGAGTGAATCATTCTCAGTCCTAAGGCAGAAGGCAAATAAACTGAAGATGGAGAATTCTGCACCATACTGCTTCCCTCCACAACAAATCGAACACAGGCATAACAATACTCCTCGACGATTATCTGTATTGTGGGAGAAAAAGATTTCGTCTTTACAAAGAACTACCAGTTAGGAGCAAATTACCTGGTAAGCACACCAAACATTTAGTCATCTATGCCAGGTGAGTAGAGCAAACCATTTTTAAGGGCTAGTACAGTTTTAGTACTTTTTTGCAAGGCTGCCTTAAGGTTTTCAAAATAAATGCAAATACTGACACTTTACAAAAGCCAATTTGTTAATACTGCATCTTTAATGGCACATGAGTACGTGAGAAACCATGTCCCACACACAGTAAAGTGAAAGATGATATAAGTAAAAACAGAGGACACAAGTGAAAAAACGTTTTTAACAAGCACCTGTGGGGGATGAATACAGACAGAATAAACTTTGTGTTCTAACAAATAAATGTGAAAGAACTGGGAAAAAAATAAAGGGAAAAGCTGAACAAGACAGATAACAGAACAACAGGGGGGAAAAAACTTCTGGGTTATGTTACACAAATAAGTTAGATTTCCCACTTTATATCACCCTGAGAGGTACTTCACACAGACTGATAATTTGATTCCGTGGGATTTCATATTTAATCAAATATTTATGAAGTTCTGGTACCTTGCTCTGTGGAATAACATGTGTTTCTGGAAATAATTAGCTGGAAAATGAATGCCTGGAAAGCAAATCAGGTTTCCCCTTAATAAACTGAAGATACGTTCACATCAGACAAAAGTGTTAGAGACTCGTGGCTTAATTAAACTCATTTATGTATGTACGTTTCAAAAAAAGAACCTTGATAGTCATAAGAGAGAGAGAGATGGTGATTTTCTGACAACAATATGAAACAGAAAATGTACATTTTCCAGGGAGATTGAAAACAACATATAAGAAACCTCACTCTCTCAGGGCTACAGCCCTCGAGGAAGGAGGCTGCCAGGCCTGCGGCCACATCTTCAGGGAGACCGCTTCCCAGAGCAGCTCTTCCTGGACCCGCCTCTCAACGCTCGGTTAACAGCCCTTTCACAGCTTGTAGAAACGGCTTAAGCCTTCTTGGTGACCTTTACCAATCCCTTCTTCTAAAATCCTTAGAAGAATATTTGCCATTATTTCTACTTTTGCTTTAAATAGAGGAAGACATGGCAGAGAACTTTTCTTTAACTGAAATCCACCGCATTTAAGTTCACTGAAACCAGAGGACAACACAGAGTCTGTCCTCTTACATCCACACTGAAACCTCCTCCAATTGTCTTTAGGAGGTTAGGGCTTAAATCTTGAAGGAGAAGGCGTGCTCCTTCTCAAGGGACTCTGTAATTATGCGAAATAATGGATTCTAAATGGATTCTGTATTTGTCCAGTGAAATGAGACAAAGTACCTACAAGGACACAACTATTCAGGCAGAACTGTTTAGACACTGGGACATCCTAGATCCTTATATGATGGGTTTTCATGAAACTTATTTCATGTTTATTATTTTACGAGACTATTTATAAACTGCTCTCTGGGAATAGGTTAAGTTTTGGGGTTTTTAAATAAAACGTACTAACTCTGGCAGGAAAGTGCCTGAATGTTTTGGTACTCAGTCCTGAATGAATTAACCCACTTTATTGCCAAAAGCTGTTTGCAGATTGTTTTACTGCCGAGGTTAACACTGCATCGAGAACTGAATCAGGAGGTATGTCCGTCAGCTCGGCCCGGAGCAGCTGGCCTCAGTCCTCTCAGCTGCCCGAGAGAAAGTTAAAGAAGCAACACCACACAGCACTAACATCTGCATTTGATTTTGCCATTTATAACTCAGCTGTGAATCCAATTATGGGATGGACAAATAGAAAACGTCCTTCTGGATGCAGAGCGGGATCTCTGCACTGGCAGGCAGGGCAGATTCCTCAATGCCAGGTTACGTTCTCTGCCACCCTGGGCTATTCTTTCCTAGCTCGGCAAAGTCCTTGGGAAGGGCAAGTGACTTGCTAGGAAAACGCCTGATTCTCCTCAAGGACAGTCTTGCTGCTTAGACAGGAGCCAGAGACTAGTTTCAAATTTTAATTAAATCAATAATCTGAGTGTGGTACATTCATTTGCCCAGCACTTTATAATGTTCATATTCTTTGACCCACATTATTGCACTTGATCCTCTCACTCGGTAGAGGTGGGCAGGTCAGGTTAAGACTTCTGTTTCACAGATGAAAACTCTGAGGTTCAGAAAGCTTAAGTGACTTGCCCCAGGGCATAAGGCAGAGTCAGAATTTGAACTCAGAATCCAGATCTTCCACTTCCTGGTCCAGTGGTCTTTGATCTATACTGTATTGTACTACACTTTTCACATTCCCCAGGAGAAGGGGGTAGACCCACTAAGTTTGCAAATAATACCAAGCTAAAGCAGGGTAAGTGACAAACTTGAAAAGCCGGGAAGGAATTCAAAGTGACCTGACTATGAACTGGGAAGAAACCAAATTGATTTTATACTTTGAAATATATATTGTGTCTGTAACTGCTCTTTTCACATCTGACCTTCCCACTATATTCCTATGGGAGCAGGGACCCCAACATCTAACCTAGGGCTTGACACATAAAATTATTATATATATATTTGTTGAATTGAGCTAAAGTTCTGTAAGGGACTCTGGAGGAAAGCAAAGAGAAGAAAGCCTGAAAAAGGCCATTTCTGACAAAGGAGGGTCTGACTAACAGATCTCCAATTCCGAGGCCTGAAGAGAAGAACGTGGACTCATACTACGATAAGAGGGGGCCACGTAGTTACGAAGAACTTCATATGAGTTTGCCAAGTAGCTGAACAGGTCATGATGGCTATAAACCTCCTGAGGGGGATTTTGAAGGCAGTACAGTGTTTCATCTGTCAGGGACGTTCACTCCAGCGACAAGATGAGCTCTAAGGTGGCCTTCACAGTCTACCACTCAACCCTTCCTGCAAACAAAGAATAGATGTGTCTACAAGGTCACAATTTAAAATGCATGCAGACATGAGTACCTCGAATTAGGAAAAAAGCGTTATTTTTTTTTTCCCCAAAAGGAGTTGTGCATTTCTGAGAGTAAATTTAGATTCTACATCTGTCACTAGTTACCATACTTATTCACAGTTAATAATAACAAAAAAGCATGTGCGCGTGTGTGTGTGTGTGTGTGTGTGTGTGTGTGTGGTGGTTGGGTGGGGGGTGTCCTCAAATTCTGGCATACCAGATATTGGATACCAAAAGGCAAGACTCACATTCCAACTTTTCTGTTCATGTGGCCAAAAGAGCAGGAAAAAAAATTCAAAAATAAAGGATTAATTCAATGACTGTGAAGAGTAGACTGTGAAAAAATAGAGATTTGACTGAAATTTCTTTCTAAAATGGAAGAACAGTGCTAAATAGAGTGAAAGGCACTAAATCAAACAATTGGACAGTCATGTTCCTCCCTGCCCCGCCTTTGGCGTTTATGTCCCATTCCTGGATCAGCCCAGGGCCTGGGACAACACAGGGAGTGTCCTGTGTAGGAACGCCCACATGCTGCCTCAATCCATGTGGACGGTCACCACAGCTCTCCACAGAGGGCCCCCTATGGGGGTACTATGGGGTACTTTTCAGGGTTTTGGATAAACAACATAAACAATCCCAAGAACTATGGTATGGAGCATACTTGTAATCATCACAGTATCAAATGAGAAAAACAAAACTATTCTTTTTTCCCCCTAGTTCTGAATACTGGTCAGATTACTAGAAAACAAGGAAAGGAGGAGGAAACAAAAAAGAAATTAAGAAAAGAGGCAAGGCTTCAATAAAAGCAATGACCATCTATGAACAATAACATTGCCAAAAGAAAAACACCCAAAGGCCTACAGAGCCCCTGAAATCATTTAAATGTATTAACATGTTATGATGCGTCCCCAGCTTGGTTTTCAAGTGTCAGGAATATACCCAAAGCACATGACTTTCTCTCCAGGAACGCCTGTGTGGTAGGTTACCTTCCATGTTTATCATCTCCCAACAGGGACAGAACTTACAATGAAGCGTGGAGTCAGAGGCAAAATTCTCTGCTCCTCTCTGAACTTTCTGCTTAAAATAACTGCGGTGCACAGTGAATGCTGAAGAATGACAACTCTAAAGCATTTCTGTGAACTGTTGACCTTTTTTCCTAATTAAAATTACTTATCCCTTTGTGCTTTTCAAGATGTCACATTTTTATTTTAGTAAAAGTCAAATCAATTATTCCTTAAAAACACGTAGAGCAGAAGAGGTGGAGGGAAAGTAATTTGAACTTGCATTTCAGAGGCCTACTTATTCTGCACTCAGTGTGGTAACAGCATTTTAATAAAAACCAATCCCCAGCATGATAATTCCATCCTGCTGGCACGGCTGGAGCCCTGCAGTGTGTGTGGAGCTTCCGACAATCCCTTTAACCATGAGCAGAAGTCTGAACCAGCTTTTTCTAAGGAAGGGTAAGTAAAAGGAAGCATGATTGGCAGATATGAAACTAATCAGTTTGCAAAAATTCTTCCCGGTTTCACAGAAGAAGCTGCTTTTCCAGGGTGCTCTGCTACACCTGTACAGGCCATGTTCCCCACTTATAATTGCTTGGAGATGTGAACTTGCACAGGGAACCAGAAACCAGATTGAATATGAAATTCGTCCTCAATATTGCACTTGTCAAAAAAGGAAGACCTAAAAGACATATTCTAACAGTCTGGGGCTTTTTTCTAAGTCATAACATCACATTAATTATTTAGCTCTTAATGATGCACTAGTAACTTCCACAAAATGTATGCATGTTCAAATAAGAGTCACTTTAAAAAAACACCTGACTTTCATCCAGTTAGTAACAAGCCTGATAAATTAACGGTTAGATGTTTAAAAAAAGACAGCAGCAAAATCAATCTTGACATTAGTAAGAAATTTTAAATTAGTTAAAACCATGCACAAAAAGAGCAACAAAGCCACGATAAGAGGATTCTTTCAAAGCAGAATCTTGGGACTTATTTTATGAACACCTGCGAAAACGAAAACGGTAAAAATACTTCATTTTTTCATTGTCTTCTAAACAAAGCAAGTCTATCTCAAGGGAAAAAGAATGTAATCCAAGTGCACAATGCATCCGGATTAAAGAACGCGGGCAGGGGGAGACAAAAGAACTTTAATATGCACATTACCATCTTTTCGTTGGTCAGAACGGAGGACTTGCCAGGCTGATATTCATAAATGCTTTTGGGCTCTGCACGGTATTTTCTTGTATCCACTTTCTTATCTGGGGGCTCCCAGTCGTTTCTGTAGAAAGAAAATCCTATTAGAGCTATTTTCATGAAAATTGGCATCCGACACGGTCTGACTTTGGCCGACTATAGTCAAATAAAGGAATTTTTATATCTGAAGCCTAAAATCGGACTCAGCACGAAGCATTTAGTTGTGCTGGTTTCCTTCTCAAAATAACCAGCTAAATCTCTGTTTCCTTCACAAAAGGCCTGAGGTGTCCTGCGTGCACAACCAGGCACCAGGAGACAGAGAGAAGAGAAAGAGAAGAGAGAGCAGCAGCAGCAGCAAAGCTTGTTTGGAAAAATCCTTCACCTTGCTCTGCTCTCATGAGCTTATCATTCCCCAAACATGCCTTTACTTCCCACTCATGCTAGTGCAGTGAGAGAGAATGCAGGTCCTGGAGCCAGCCGGCTATGGTTCCAACCCCTGCTACAGCACTTGCCAACGAGGTGATCTGGGCCAAGCACATGACCTCTTGCTACCTCAGTTTCCTCATCTGAAAACCGGGGTTGTTGTAACAAGGATTAAATGAGACAGTACACATAAATCACTTAGCAGAGCACCAGGTCCATCGTAACCATTCAATAAATGTTACTTGCTATCACAACCGTGTTCTTCTCTATTCTACACCCCATCCCAGTAACCACCAAAATTGCAGCCTATGGCACAGATACTTAACCTGATCCAGTTATGGGTTCTAGAGGACACATGAATGCTTGGTAACGGTCTGCTAACTTTTTATGCACGTACATTACTGCATTTTGCACTGTGATGATTTAGTTTTTCTTGTAAGGCTATAAACTTCTTGAAGGCAGGGACAATGATTTATATATGCTTATATTCCTCCATAGCCTCTGGTTCAATCTGCACACAGAGTGCACCCAGTAGGTGCTTGATGAATGCACTTGTAAAGAATTTATGGGCATGCTCAGCCTTCCTTCAAAATAATTATCAAACCCTTAGGCAGATGCCACTTATGCACATATGGGACTTTTAAAACATTGACTTGTCTATAAAGATGGAAAAGGCATAGAGGTGTGAAACTGAGTGTGTATTTAAGGGAAAAAGAAATAATTTAGTTTGGCCAGAGCCTTTTTTGTGCTGAGAAGTGATGGAAGATGGGGCTGGAAGATACATAGGATACCCGTCAAGACGGCATAAGAAGGTTGCTCCATAGGGCATAAGAACTCACTAAGACAAAATTGGGTCATTTGATGTGGGCATTAAGAGCTGACTAATGCCATCGTTAGAACCAGTCCAAGCCTTACATCCCAATAATACGTGTTGCATGAATAAATAGATATTAAAAAGTGTGGCATCATTTTAAAATTATATTCTCTGCTGTGGACCCCATCAGTATGCACACAGAGTATAAAAACACATGACAAATCTTACACCTAAGATTTCTCTTGGAAAAGGTAAAAAGTAAGATAGTCAACATTAATTAAGCCCATACTATGAGCCAGGCACCACTAGAAACGTTATATGTATTATCTTGTCTTATCCTTGCAACATCCCTACGAATGTAAAATTCATCCCATTTTACAGATGAGGACACTGAGACTCAGAAAGGGTAAGTCACTACTAATAGTTGACAGAGCAGGGATTCAAAATCAGGTTGGCTTGACTCCTGGGTCCCATGCTGTCTGACCCAGCAGAGAGAGATTGTACATTACTGGTAGATTGTGTATGAGGGCCTAAAATCACAGAGCTGATTGTGGACAAGGGAGCACTTACCTTTCTGGGCTTGATTTTAGTGAGGAAGAGCGGGCCGGGAGGGGAAGTGTGGCCGACCTCTTAACTACCTTCTCACCATCAATGTAGCTCATCTCACTTTTTGAGCGAGGCACAGAAAGGGGAGATTTTGCTGGAGAAAGAAAGTGGGTACAGAAGACTTTTAAAACTGATGAAAACTGAAAACAGGAAGATGTCTTCCCTCATCTGCAATGCCCCTTCCTCCCCCACAACCGGGAAATTCTAAGTCACTTACTGTCTTCAGAAAAGGAGTATCGAGGAGAGTACAGATCTGAATCATCATCTATTGAACAAAACAAAATGCAATCAGGAGAAATCCAGCTCAAGTGAGAGAACCGAGTGACATGTCCCCCACTTCCACCGTCCTGCACCGGCATCCAGCCACACCAGGGAGCCCAGCAGAGAGAGGAGGAGCCAAGCGCTGGAAGCTACACCACGGCAAACCACATTTGAAAGGAGCTGGGTTTGTAGAGCCCTCCCACCCAAAGAGGACCTGCAGTCCAGAAGGTACATTCATGATGCCTGGGGGATGACTGCCACCTGACACCAAGAAAAGCATGGGGACAAATAGCCAAGGGTCCTCCTCAAAAGAACTTCCACAAGCAAAGCTGGAACACAGGGTCACCAGCCTGGCTGAGTCAGAAGCAAGGGCTGAGACTGATCCCTGGATGCTCACACTTAGAATCTCTGGTCTAGCCTGCTGAGTTCCCCCAAGGCCTGCTACTAGGTGGATGGGGAGGCCCAGAGGTGTGGCTGCTAGTTCCCCAGCTCAGCTGTGACCTGTTTTACATGCTAAGGACCCACACACAACAGTATTTAACAAAGAGGTTCTGCAGCTAAGAAAACCCTCAACCATTTGTTTTGATTCCACTTCAACCTGGTTCCTTGAGTAGCTTTCTCTCCTTGGAACACAACACACCGGTGGCAGATGTGGTTATCTGGTTTGTTCTGCAAAGGTATTGCCGGGAGGGAAGTGTATAAATTGTGACTCTGGATCAAGTCAAACTCACATGAGTTCCTGTGTTGTGAGATGGCTCTCCAAGGGTGAGACACACATCCCTAAATAAGCCAAGCACTGGGGCTCTCAGTGGCAGAGTGGAGACAAGATCTGAACCCCCCACGGAAGCAGCTGCACTGAACTAAAACTGAGACCACAGGCACACTTACGGAACAGATTTTAAAGTTGGGACTGTCCTGAAAAGGCAGGATATTTAGTCACTACATCCACGATGATCCCTCCAAAGCACTTCTCCAACCAGAGCTAGGCTGAAACAGTCAGCCTTTCCTATTTTCTAATATCTTGCTCACCTGAATTCAGATAATACGTTAATGACTATGCAAATCATTTTAAGTTTCAGAGCAGTGAAAGTCAGAATATTTTGTGAAACGTAAATAAAGCTAGCACAACTATGACTTGAGTAAAGTATTATTCAAAGACAGCCTCTCTAACTATCACTCTTTCCTACTTCCTTCTCCCCTCCCCACTTTTATCTGCCCCAGATCTCCACCATCCAATAAAAGCATTAAGTACCAAGTTATCTTTTCCCCTCCCGCCCCCTTTTTGCTTTAAAGGATAAGAATGGATATCAAAGTTGAACAGGGCTTAAGGCTCTCCTACCAACACAGCCAAGCCTTTCCCTGCTGCACACTGAGCACGCAAGCTCATGTAACTTCTGAAAATAGTGAAGAGAGAAAATGACATCCAGAAATATATATTTTGAAGTACTGTTCTGAAGAATTTTGTGTTGCCTTGTTGTTGTTTTTTCTTTTTCCTAAACAGAGTTTCGGATTATTGTACTGATAAAATGCCACCATGTCAAAGAAAACTAAAAATCAGCTTTGATTGTAGGGATTTCATTGGAAAAATGGTGCCTGCCAAATGAAAAACTAGCTTAGTTAGGAACCAACGTAGGTACTGCTTAAAATCCAGCCTAGCATTTTAGCTCAAAACCCTATGCATCCCTGAATCATGGAGAAATTACAGCCTATCAGTAGATGGTGATGTGAGAGTTAATTTCTAACTATTACCTGGCTCTTGAGGTAAGAAGGAAATGAGGAGGAAAATGACATTCAAATATTCAAAGATTAAAAAAAAAAAAACCTGAGCTCTTTAAAAAAATTTTCTCTCTAGAGCTTTCTAACACAGAATTCTAGAAAATTTGTTAGAAGAAAAAGAGAAATCATTCTTATAAGATGGGGAAAAAAATAGCACAGCTTGGGGAGTTAAACAATTTATGTATTTTGAAAAGCGGAAGTAGGAGAGATGAGAGGTGAAGGCAACAGAGAAGTCTGAATTACTGAACATCCTTAAAGCTATCTCTTATGTGGTGCAGGTAGAAAAATAAATCTCACCCATCCAAGGAGGGCCTGGGCGTCTCTGAGGAAACAAGCTTTTCGTTTCTCACAGCGTCCACGGGATCTGAGTCTGACACTGTGCACTTCAGTTGATTGGACTTTCAAGGGTAAAGAAATTGTACGGACTCATCTGAACATCCAGGGGATGTATACATTCAATTTTATGTTTGTCTTGCTAATCTAACAGAAGAAAATTTTACCTACACTTGTGAATAAAAATAACAGCAGTTAACCGATAATTTACTAATACCATCTCACTCAATCCTTGCAAAAACTCCAGGAGCTATGTAAATATTCCATTTTACAGACAAGGAAATAAGGCCCAGGGAGGTTAAGAAAATTTGCCCTTAGCCACACAGTGAGAAGGAGACAAAGCAGAAATGGATTCGAGGTCTTTCTGATTCCATTTCCCTGTGCTGCCTCTAAGCTCTGTGATGGGGAGGGATGTTTTGTTCTATCATCACTGTGCCTCATCTGCCCAGTCCTGGGAAAATCTGTGGCTATTCCATTACAATTTTTATCACGGAAGAGGCAGGGGAGGCTGCTATTCTGAAACTCAAGTCACGCACTGTCCTGTTGGCCAGACTGACTCCCAGCCCTTGAAGCCTTTGCTCTATTTTTCTGCATCACCCCCTCCCTGGTGACACTTATGCAAGTTTTCTAAGTTACCCCACCACACTTTTAGTTTGCCTCCTGCTGGTCTCCAGGGACAATGAGTAAAACTGCGTCACTCTTGCTACATCTTCCACTTGCTACTCCTTGCAAACCTCTCCTGGCATGCTGAGTCCACACTAGGGTAGATGGGCCTGAAGTTAGAAACACCAGTTGATGCGTATGAAGTTACAAATACCAGTGAATGGAGAAACTGAAGATAAGGATCACCTTCTGCATCTCCATACACTAGAGTTAGTCAAACTAGGGAAGGGGGGAGAAAGAGAGAGAGAGATTAACCATAACTAAGACACATGAAACGAAACATTTCTCAAGTGATCTACGAACACAGACATTGTGTCTGAAATCCTGCCTTCAGTATTCTCGTAGGGTTCTTTAAAACTGTGCCATAATGGGCTCAGCTGAGCCGGGATCTTGTGACTCCTGCTCGTGGTGGAGCCACACGCGGATTGTGCCCCTCAGAGCCCAGCACAGCAAACACCAAATCTTGGCAGCAACACTCAGAACCTCCTGAGCCAGGGACTTCCAGGAAGCTCTAACACTAAGCGGGATTTACTCAGGGTGAACAATTCACTTTTGGGTCCCAAAGGCCCCTGCTGAGCTCTGATGTTTACACACCAACAGTTCCCCTCTGGGCTTTGGCACTCTGTCCTTGGAGGCTCCATTTGGGGACAGCTACTCTCCTAAAACTGCCAGGAGGCACATAATTGCCTTTCAGCCACAGTGACTTTAAATGAACTTCTAAAAAAGACCTTTTCTGGGGTTTTTTGGGGAGAATTTATAACAATCTTAAAGACACTGGAGAAAGTGCTCGTTGAGAACAGTTGTTCTATAAAAGAGATGCAATTGACTAAAATGGGATGGTGGGCAACAAGCAGTACTTGCATAATCACTTGCCTATATCAATTAAGTTTCAGTTTTATGCATTCCTTAGGCCTTTAAACTTAAAATTATTTTTCTAATATCAACGAGTTATTTTTAACACAATCTTTTTTCACTGCTCAATTTAATTCCTTCTCCTGCTTCACCCACACACACCTAGGAAGAGAAAGGAGAAAGGGGTCAAGATAGACACATACATCCACCCCACAAACAAAAATATTCAAAGAAAAGGAGAGACATGTGCAGAAGTGGGTACAACGTCTGGGTGGGACTGGAGAGGAAGAAGAAGCAAAAAGGGAAAAGGCTGAAGGTGCTCAGGAATAGTCTAGGGAGCTTGGGGAAAGATCTCAAAGCTGTCTATGATCTGGTTAAAGGCAATCGGATTTGAAGGGATGAAAAAAAGATCAACACAGGGTATAGAGAAGCTATAGAAGACAAATTCAGGGAAAAAATAGAACCTGAAAGAGTAGAAGAGAATGAGGTGGCACAGGACAGGAGCGAAGGGAGCATAAGTTTGGGAGGACCGGAGAGCTGGAAAGAGACTCACCATCCTCATCTCCTGTGGCATTCCTGGCCCTTGAAGGTGGAAGCGGAGTAACTGCTACTGTCTCCACTATCCTGCAGCCAGTCAGACTTTTGTACTTGCTAGGCAGAGAGCTTCCGGGCAGCTCTACTTAGGAGAGCAAAGGTGACCACTGCGAGCAGCTCAGCCCCTCCTCTGGGAAGGACTCGCTGGAGTTTGGGCAGGAGGCACAGATCCTGGCCAGGCACCTTCACAATAGAACTGTTTGCTTGAACTCAAGCAAAATAAGCCTATTCTTAGAAATCCTGTAAGACCAGTCGAGGATTATTTTAACCCAGATATAGATGTGCCTGGAAAATCAGCCTCATAAATCCTTGTCTTAGGGCATCCTCATCCAGGAATAAGGAAACAGCTCAATGAGACAGACCACTATGACATGTCACCACCACCTAGGGATGCCTACAGTCACTTCACCAGGAGGTGGTAGTGGCCACCACCAGCCTGACAGTGGTGGAATAGGCATCCAAAAGCAAGGGGAAAACTGGTCTCTGGGATGTCACCTTTGGCTGATAGCCTTCACCTTGACATGGCCCAATGGGTCCTGACAGGCCACAGACCACAAAGTAACACACCAGTTGCCTGCTTTTGCTGATCCTGAGGCACCCTTTGGAAATATCTCCCCGTTTCTTGACATCAAGCATGTCAAGGGAGCCAACATCATCTGGCCTTGTTCAGAGTGGAAAGGGTAGCCCTTTTGAATCTGTATTCCCTGCTCTAATTCTATATCCAAACCCCCAAAACTGCACTGGGCGTGTATCTTCTTCCCTTTCTGAAGGGCAGGGAAGGGTGGTTTTCCTCAGTGATCCTCCATCCTGGCCATGTGTCAAATCACTCAAGGAGCCTATCCTAACTACGTATTCCCAGACGCCATCCCAGGAGACACTGGCTTAGCCGAGTGAAGCATGACTGACTCAGAAGCAGGCCACGCTGGATGCCTGGAGTGAGGCACACAGTGTGGCAGGAGGGTAAAGGAATCAGTAAAGCAGTGGAACAGAGTAGGTAAAAACCCATGTTTGGAGAGCCCCACAGAGCTGCGTTCGAATCCTGGCTCTGCCACTTCAGGTGCGATCTTGCACATATTACCTAACCTTTCTGAGCCTCACACTCTTCATTGATAAAATGAAGACTTACCTCATGGGATTGCTGGGAGGAGGAAAATGAGACAATAATTGTGATGCCCTCAGCATGGAGCCTTTTATTTGGTAGGGCTCCATAAATGGCAGTCCTGGCATAGTCATTGCAGTGGCTATGCTATTATTATTATTAATAGGATTCTGACTGTGAGCTGCTGAGGTGCTGGCCACCACCCTGCTGTTTCCTAAAGAAGGGGAGGGGAAGAGGCAGCGGTGGCATTTCTGAAGCTCTTTTTCCACAGCTTGTTCCTCTCGCTCCTGCTTCAGAAGGAAACCGTGGGCGGGATGTCTGAGGACTCCTCCCAGCAGCCCGTCCATGGTCTGGGTGCAGTGGTGGGTGGGGCAGGCGCTGGTGTCCATCAACATCCCCTCTCCCCACCCCCACAATCTTTTTGACTTAGTGGCATCTAAGATGCAAGAAAGGACATTTGCCTTTAAGATAGAGATTGGAGGGTAACTCCCAGACAAGTAGCTTTGGGTCAGAGGAAGGAATGACGAGGAGGAGAGGGTGCGTCGAGGGAAAGTTAAAAAACAAAGTACAACTCACTTGCTTAGCCTTTCTTGAAAGTTATTCCCAAAGAATTTCTGGTAAATTATTTATATTTTTGATAAGCTTTCCAGCGACCAGGGCATGTAGTGAAATTACAGGAAATAAATCTCCTGAATTCATTCTACTGAATTCTTCCCAAATTTCCTAGCCCCAATTCTTCCCAGCTACCTCATGAAACAAACTATACACAACATCGCTCCAGTCCCACAGAGTAGTCTCAGAGGTTATAAAATGACTGGAAGTGACTGATTCTCGTCGAAATTTATAGAAGTTTCCTTAAAAGTTCATTTTAAATCTCATTGATTCAGACATGGTAATTCTATTTATCTTCTGAAAGTCTGGCCAGAAGTTTACTTTTTCACTGTTAGCTAGAGGGGGAAAAAAGAAGGTTGCTAAGCCAGGGTAAGCAAATTTTCACATAGTCCTTTACTATTGAGGAGAATCAGCTTTGAGACACTTAGAAATGTGTCTTTTTATGCTGTACCAACAAATAGAATTTAGACAGAGGCAGCAGCAACCCTTAGGCTAGGTTTTGACAGGTTTATTGCAAATAATTCTAGTTTCAAATTCTGAATTCAAACAAAACAAAACAAAACAAAACAAAACCCAGTAGCAACAACAGTCTCCTCCTCCCCAGGGGCTAGACTCTGGAACGATGGCTCACGTTTCTCAGTAAAGCTGTCTATTTTTTAATGCTCATTAAAGTCTGTGGGTAGAGCCTCGGGTGCTAATCCATCTTTAACATCTTTCTTTGAAAGGCATACATCTTTCCCACCTTAAGAAGGGGGTACAGAGCCCAGGGCACCTATCGGGAGCACAGGGCTGAGGAGGACCTGCCCAAGCTCACAGACATCAAAACCATAAGTCAGAGAATCCATTACTTAAAAAACATTAAAATAAAAATAATTCTTTAAAGCGATCTAACTCAAACGTTTCACTCTTTTGTCAAAGCTTTCATCTAATTGCATACATCTGTGATCTAAGTCTGGCACTGTCATCTAGGCAGAAGTAGGGGCAAGTCATGGAACCTACCCTATTTTTAAAAGATCTCCAGGGAAAAAGACTTAAGACTTTTTAAAAACTTGTGTTAAAGTATAATCATCTGGTTATTATGAATTTTTTAAGTCCAATCTAATTTTTTCCCTTTTATCCCTTAAGACTACTTCTTCCTTTGCAGTCTTTGAAAATAAAAAATAGTAAGGTCTGCTTCCTAAATTATAGGTGAAAAGTTATCATGTCATCCTCTACCGTTTATGCCTGTAGACAAAATAACCTTAATTCCCTCTTATGCCTGACTTGATGTGTACCAAGAAGCAGACGTCATCATCAACCAGGGTTGCTAGGTGTGGCAGCTGACGACATGGCAGTTCTAGGTGTGAGACCACGAAACCCTACGTTCAGACCAACAGGCAGGCTAACAACGGGAGCCATAGCACTGCCCGTGACAGGCCTATGGCATTCTTCCAGGCCAATGGGAGCAACTGTTCTTCTCCAAAGGATGTCTCTAGGTGGCTTTCCTCTGCCCGTGTCAAAAGGATGCTACGCCTTCAGTCATGCTCTGTGCTTATCATCTTCCTTAGAAAGGAATCCTATCTTATTGAGTGAATTGGGTTTGTAAGTCCAAATAAAGTACAAATCAAAAACTGCAGTTTGTCAAAATTACCCTGAAAAAAGTTCTCCCTCATTCAACTCAGTCAGTTGTTTCTTAAGCAACACTTTTAGCTAGAATCAGCACCCTAAGATAAAAACAGTAGGTTAGAGGGCCGGCCCAGTGGCATAGTGGTTAAGTTCGTGCACTCCACTTTGGTGGCCTGGGGTTGGCAGGTTTGGATCCCAGTTGCAGACCACCTACACAATGCTCATCAAGCCATGCTGTGGTGTCGTCCCACATACAAAAAATAGAGGAAGACTGGCAGAGATGTTAGCTCAGGGACAATCTTAATCACCAAAACAAACAAAAAAAAAACACTAGGTTATCTCACACCAAATAGACTCTCATTTGCAGTGAGGAGGTCACTAATTAAAATTAAGTCATTGGCTTTTAATTTTTAAGTCTGAGTTTGTTTGGTAGACTTTTCTTTTCATTCAAAATAGGACACAGGCATGAAATGGTTGGAAACCAAAGACTAGCACATAGCAGGGAGTCCAAAAACAAAAGATGGCATTTTAACTAAAACTGTATCTAATACACCCCAGCCTGTCATCTCATACATGTTAAGTGAGCAGTATAAGTTTGGGGAACGACTAACTGGATGACTTTACCGATGATGAGAAGGACTGTGTGGAATGGTTTTTCTGAGCTAATTATAGCAGAGAAGAACAGAGGTGGTGGCACAGGGCTTTGTCCCTAAAAAAGAACTCTGGTTTGATGGTCCAAAGCCTTCACTCATCAACATTCTCCAGCTATTTAACAAGGACCTACTGTGTGCCAGAAAGGTTTTTCCATGGCCTTCTAGACACATGATCTTGCAATTGCCACCACACTGGACATAGTACAATGAATTGGTCTTGTCTAATTCCTTGCCAGATGTGAACTTTTGAGAAGAGAGGACATGTTTGATTCAAGGCACTATCCTCAGTTTCAAGGACAGTGCATGGCACAGGCAAGTGCTCAATACCACTTGAATGAATGAAGTTAGAGCAGGCAATATCTCATCCTAGAAGAGCACTTAATGAAACTTCCTCTTGCATACTCCATCCACTCCCCTCTCTCAGGGTGACTCATCCAAAGATCAGACAATCCCTGGGACTAGGATCATTCTCAGGTTGTTGCCCTTAACTCAGCTTTTGGAATCTTCTTTGACACCTAGACTTTTTGCCCTAGAAAAGAATCTCTCTCAAATGTGGCTGTCTCTCCAGCAGGTCCAAATTCTTAGCCAGCTCTTTCATGAAACGTTTTCCAGCTTGGCCAAAGCCCTTATTTTAAAGAAATATCCTCCCCCAGTATTACTAAATCTCATACCTAGATACCTCTTTGGGAATTCCCCACCAAAGAGATACACCCTGAGGGCCCATGACAACAGGGACCCAGAGATAAGCCAGCTGCACATATAGGAACTGGGTAATTTTTCTGTTGTTAACAGCTTGGAATGTCTACCTCTTGCCCATCAGCCATAATGACTCAGCTTCCCTGAGTCACCGCCCAGCCACCAGCACCATGGGACCACCCTAAATACAAAGCCTTTGGTAGCTAGGTTCAGGCAGCTTTTCCCAGAACTCCACATGTTCAGAGGATAATAACTAAGTTACACTGACTAGCCCATTAATCATGTAGATCCCAAGGGAATAGGATTAAAATACCATCTAGATAGACTCCAGTTATACAGTCAGCGAGGAGCAAGACAACACCACAAACACGAGGTTAGAGGGAAGCAAATGATTGGGAGACAGCCCTTAGCCACCAGGAAAAACCCCAAAGTGAAAAAGAAAGGAACAGCACTGCTACAAAGAGGCACAAGATTTTCCTTTAATTACCT
The DNA here is from genome assembly GCF_021613505.1 of Equus quagga. Lineage (NCBI taxonomy): Eukaryota > Metazoa > Chordata > Mammalia > Perissodactyla > Equidae > Equus > Equus quagga. The sequence goes on from NC_060268.1 coordinate 151,468,638, forward strand.
TCAGATTTAGGACTAGGAGTAGATGCAGGAAACTGGTAGGTAGGAGTGTAAGGATTGTCCTCTGCAGCAGAGAAAAGCAGCGGATTTTGAAACTATCCACCACGAAGTGGTGGAACTGACAAATCCCCAACTGACTCTTTCGAATGGTTGATTACCTATTTTAGTGTTATTAAAGCACACGGGCAGCACACTTAAAAATAGATTAATGAATTAGAAAGGACTTAGTTATTTTAATATAGCACATCATGCAAATGAGTGAAATTAAATTTTCACCAACCAAAAACAACTATAAAAAACAAAATCTAAAAGCCAAATCTTATTCCTATAATGGAACTATAAGAATTAATTTAAGGCTAGGACAACAGATACACTGTCTAAGTTTATGGTACCTTCAGAATTTTGCTGGATTTCAGGAAGTTCAGGGAATTTGTACGTAGGGAAATAAGGGTTTTCTTCAGGAGTGTCTAGGCAGAGGAGCAGGTTTGGGAGAGAGAATAGAGGAAGATACAAATGGAGAGAATGAACGAACAGGAATCCACACACAATTTAGGCTCCTTGAATTCTGGAACATACTAAGCTGCACTGATGATATGAAAGAAATTCAAACTGCTTTAAAAAATCCAGTCCTTTTGCCTGCATTACTGAGACACATCTAAGGACATAATATCATTTCTCTTCTAGGACAAAGAATTACATATACACAGGCTCCAGGAAGCAAGAGGCATTTAACATAAAACATGAAGTTTTTGCCTTTTATAGGCAAAAAATATTAAGCATACTAATAAGTAATATGGAATGAAGACGTTATAATAAAATGATTTTTTAATCAAAATTTGACATTAGCATCAAGGCAAACAAGTGGATTCTTAATTTTCCAAACACCTCCCTACCATTAAGGTAGGTAGTTTCACTTAGAACCTGAAATTTAGGCTAAATTGATAGCTTCAGCATATGAGAGGACCAACACTGTCTATGGGGCACAATTTTTCACATATTCACGGTGTCTTGGCATCTGGGCTGCCAAAGTTGGGTCCAAAGGTGAGAGAGACACAGACTGCTGGAGGAAATGGATATCAGCTTTAGGAAGTGACCAGTGGAACTGACACTGTCCAATCAGAGACCCAGCATTTAGCATCACCACTGTGACTGAGCTCATTTACCCAACCAGGGTGTATTTACTCTTGGCTCAGAAACACTCAACACAGAGCACCTCAGTATCTAGAAACAGTTTGAAGAGGGGCACAGCCAGGTTCACTGTGAACACTGTAAGAGCTAATTAACAGTGATGTTAGCTGGCAACCACAGCTAATCAGAGAGATTGGTTATTTGTGGCTTAGGCCAACACCGACCAGAATGCTTTTGCTTTGCCTTAATGTGTCATCCATGCCAGGCGGCCAGACTGGATTTGGCCACAGGGAAAGACAGGATGCTTTGCCCTTGGGAGGAGTGGTACCCTTCCCACGGTGCAGCTGCATCCCTGCCTATCAGATGACTGGTGGCACAGGTGGATGGGAGCTGGTGGAGTCATGACCTGCCCGAGCACTGGCCTGGGAGTCTCCCACCATGCTGGATCACCCGCTGACAGCCCAGCGGGGCCCTGATTTGGAAGTGCTTCTCTTCCATCTTGAACTGGCTTTGGTATGTCAGCTCTTGACTGACTCTCAGGACTACCTGGCAAGTGCTAGCTCCCAGCTGGGGAAGATAATTTTTCACATTACCACCACCTTACAGGTGCACCATGGCATTCTACTTCACAAGGCAGATTTGCTCTCATTTGGACCCTGCAACTTCCCTCAGAGGAACGGAAGTGGGACAAACACAGAAAGGTACACAAGTGGCCCAAGGTCACGTGAGTACTTGGTCCCCAAGGTGAGAACAGTTTTTAACTCCCACTTCGGTGCTTTCTCAACTCGCTCTGCCTACAAGGCAGTCATGGGCTGACACAGGCAGATGCATCTAAAGCTGGAAGCAGGTGGGAGTTGGAGCTGCTCGCATCCCAGGCAGGGAGATGCTGAAGCACAGGCAGAGTGCTGGGCTCAGCCTGCTGCATCCCACAACATCTGGGAGGGAGGACTTGAGAGCTGACCTCAAATCCCACATGTGAGGCAGGCGCACAAATGCTCCCTCCCTCCTCTGCTCTGAAGACGTATGGCTGGGCTCAAGCAGGCCGGTGCCCAATGAAGGCAAGCGACAGGGCGCCGTCTGCCGGCATCCTGAGGAGTGAGTCCAGGTCCTCACCACCACAGTCAACGTACGGGCACAGCACAGCTTCTACAAATGAAAACCAGTACCTCTGTTCAGTTTGTGGATCTGTTTAAACATAGTCTTGTACCAGTCTTTTGATCTCTCGGTGTTCTGGAGAAAAACAAAAGCAAAGAGTAAAATAAAATGAAAGTCCCGGTACATTTCAGAACTTCTAGGATTAGAAAATCAAAATGGAAAATGACAACATCTAAAGTCCAAACTCATGTAACTCTAAACATCTTTGCAATCTCATATTTAAATCTTTTTGTGTGTGTGAGGAAGATTGTCACTGAGCTGACATCTGTGCCCATCTTCCTCTATTTTATGTGGGATGCTGCCATAGCATGGCTTGATGAGTGGTGCTAGGTCAACGCCCAGGATCCAAACCCGTGAACCCCCGGGGCCACCAAAGCAGAGCGTACGAACTTAAACCACTGGGCCACCGGGCTGGCCCCCTTAAACCTTTTTTTAAAATGCAAAACTCGTGAGAAAGAACAAACCAAGAGATTCAGACCCAAATCTGCAGAGTGATATTTGGCCAAAAGGATGCAGATTTTGAAAACAGTGGATGGAGGATCCACTTGAAATGTGTCCATCCTTAGGTAATTTTTAAAAATTTCATTTTTAAAGAGAATCTCTCTCCATAAGTAGACGACTAAATTGAAGTAAAGCATAAGAGACAAAGAACATTTGCTTCCCAGGCTGTGCCCCACCCACTACACTTCTGTAGAAGTGTATCTACATCACCTCGCACAGGGCCAGATTTAGAACGCACACATTAAAACACAGCCCATTACAGCAGCCAATGCAAGAGAGTTTTCATCCCAACCACAAAACTAGGCTGGTGTTTGTGTTTGCTTGTTTTCTTCCGATAAAAATAAATCAAGCAAGGGGACAGATAGGTGGTTAGACCAGATATTCTCACTCCTACTTTATAGACGAAGAAATGAGACATATAAAGTCAAAGTCACCCAAGGCTGCAGAGCTGGAGAGGTGAGTGTGAGGGCCACCTAACATGATAGTTATGGGTAATGGTTTGGGAGTCAGACTATTCCGTTACAAGTTGTAACCCGTCTGAGTCTCTGTTTCCTCATCTATAAAGTGGGAATGACATTTGCATCCACCTTGTCGAGGGAATGATGTTTAAATGAGATGACGCACTCAGCAAATGGTAGCTGTGATTACTATTAGTAATAATTCTTTCTGGTTATTATTATTATTATTATATACTTATTATTGCTTAGGGTCAGACAATAGTTCCTTTGAGGCTTAGCCCACTGCAGTTTCTATTGGCCTCCCCAAAAGGGACACAAAAACCAGTCCATTTGCCAAGTGGAAATCACAGAGAAACATATGGCAGCCAGTGTTCTGGTGGGCACGTGGAGAGGAATGGAATTCCCTCTAATCCAGTTTCAAGAGTCAGGCTTCCCGGGAACTCCTTAGCCTGCAGGAGGCTGCCACACCTGTCCAGCAGGGAAGAGCTGAGGCAGGGCTGCTATGATCTGCTCCCTCCTGGAGGCCTCGGCAGGCTGAATCCATTCTGTGGTTCCCTAAGAGCTTCCTCCTCATTCTGGACGACAGGCTGTCTCCCATCCACGGGAACTTCTTCCTGAACCCATAATCAGGGACCCTGAGCCCCGCACACTCCCCAGGGATCTCTGACCCTGGACTAACAATTTCTGAGCGTGCTCCATGAAATGATAATGACGGAGACTGGGGAACACTGCCCACATCGTTTTCCCCTGGAAGATTCACATGCCCAAAGCCTCTCAGCTCTGCTGCAGAGAAACCTCCCTGACTTTGTTCCGTCCAGCTCTTCCCCACAGTCATTTGACCACAAAACCCTTTTTTTCACAAGACTTGGTGACACCTGGCGTGTGCTTTCGGAAAAGCTGCTGCACGCTGAGCCAGAAGCTTGAGGGGCTCAGGAGGCTGGAGCACAGCTCCTGGAGGCTCTATGGCCCTCAGCAAGCTTGGAGAGCAGACAGTGGTAAGGACCCTCCCCAAGAGGCCTTTATAACCCATGGCGGGGGTCCACATGCACTCAGGGCGTACACTTGTCACTAGCTTAAGAGGAAGCCTAGGAAGGACTTCCAGGTCAGTATTCGTACCCGGAGTGGAATGCCCACTTCATCCATGGAAACATCGCTCAGGTCCTGAGCGCTCTTCACCACTCGCCGACTGTCATCCTTTGCCTTTTTTTCAGTAGCCCTGCCAGGTGAGGTGGCTTTTTCCTGGGTTGGTACCGAGGCCTGCTCTCCCACTCTTCTTTCTGAGACAGGATCTGGAAGTGAAAAACAACCACTAGCTGAAGCTCTTCTGGTGGCCTCAAAGCAAAAACTCCCAAACAAGCCAGCTGGGAGAAAGTGTGTTTGCTAATTCTCAACTGGAACGACTTTCATTCAGAGCAGGGGTCAGCAAACGAGGGCCCAGCCACCTGTTTTTGTAAATAAACTTTTACTGGAAGACAGTCACCCCCATTCATTTATGTATTATTTACGGCTGCTTTCAAGCTACAGTGCAGAGCTGTGTAGCTGTGACAGAAACTGTATGGCCTGTGAAGTCTAAAATATTTACCATTTGGCCCTTTAAAACGTTTGCCGACAGCCTGGTAAGTGCCCTGCAGAGCTATGCACTTGGGCCTCCAAATATCTGAGTGGTTCTGACAGTTCTAGAAATTCAGGGAGCAGGTAAAACCACAAGGAGGTGGCCAAACATTACTTGAAAGTTCTTTTTCCATCTTGGGGAAGTCATTTAACTGTTCTGTGCCTCCATTTTCTCCTCCAAAACTGGGGCTAACAGCTCCATTGGCAAGCTCGCAGTGATGTTGTGAGAGGACCTAACAAGATAACTTATGCCAAAGTGCTCAGAAAGCTGTAAACTGCCAAGTACACATTAGAGTTTATTTGATTCAGGACTCGAGGTTAGAGAGAGCTAATAAACACACTCTGTATGGTCTACAGACGGTAAAATTACTTAGTATAATCTGTTATTCCGAGCCACATCATTTATTTACAGGAAGGCATTTACTAAGCACCTCCCAGATGCTAGGTATTTACATGCCCTGTGGACACAAAGGTGAACCTTTCTGAGCACCAACCTCCAAGGAACTTATGGTCTGGTGGGTAGAAAGAGCAAGAGAGGCAGCAACGAGAATGCAGGGTGACCAGGGCTGACAGAGGAGTCAGCGTCCAACTCAGCTGGCTCAGGGCCGAGCTCTCAGAAGAGGAGTCAGCCAGACAGACAAGAAGTGAAGGGTGCTCCTGGCAGAGGGAACAGCATAAGCAAACGTAAGGGGGCCTCTGAACTACTCTGAGCTTGTGATGTGCCAGGTATTGTGTTAAACTCTTCATATATATGATCTCAGTTCATCCTCCCAATAACCTTTTGAGGAAGAAACTATTACCACCCCTCCATTGTTTTTAAACAGTTAAGGGGACCAAATCACAGAGAAGTTAAAGTACCCTAAAGGTCACACAGCCAGCTTATAGTCAAGATGGGATCCGGTCTAGTGTCCACCTGACTCCAGTGGTCCTCTCTGAACCATAGCCTGTCTTGCCTCCCTCAAAAATGGCACCAAGGTTTCAAGCCTGGGAGCCTGGCCTGATCCAAACAGAGAAGTCAGGAAAGGAAACTGGGTTGGGGAAGGCAGGGAGAGATGGCTGCTTCCACGCAGACACAGTAACACTTTGAGAAGACAGCAAGACATTCAGGTGGAAATGCCCTGGAGGCCCCTATAAGAAATATGGGAGTGGGGTCCAGGTGAGAGGCCCTGATGGAGTGCCATTTTGGAGCCATTGGCACAGAAGTGATTGCTGAAGTCAAGGAAATGGAAGAGCTCAGTGGAGAAGGTGAGTGAGAGCAGTCAAGGGCCAAAGTCAGGCACTGAGGAATGTCACAGTTATAGGTTAAAAAGCAAAAAAGGATCCCCCAACTGATGCAGGTGTCATTAGAGGGACAGGAGAGGAGCCAGAGAAGTACAGCGAGGTGTCACCGAAGCCAGAAAAGATGGAATTCCAAGAAGTGGGTGGTTAAACATGTCAAATAAATAAATAACTGCAGCAGAGGAGGAGGCATTAGATTAGGCGAAAGAAGAGTCACGGGACGGCTCTGAGGAAGAAATTTCAGGAAGGCAGTGGGGATAGATGCCAGATTGCAGGGAAAGGGACGAAATGTGTGAGCAGGAAGTGGGGCAGTAAGTAGGGATGGAGGTTGTCAGGGAAGGAAGGAGGTGTCAGATGGCAACCAAAGAGGTCAAAAGATTAAGGGGCAAAAAGGTTTATACCAGGGGGGTCTAAAGTCCTAACAGGGAAGCCCATGAGGTGAGACTGAAGGGGATGGAGACGTGCCCTAGCAATCAGCAAGTGCTCACTACGTGCTCACTGATTGAGGCAAAGGCTCTCATCTAAGAGAAAGGAAAAGGTGCAGAGTGCTGGCTGGACGACTAAACTTTGGCAAAAAGGTGGGACCCAAGGGCACATGCAAAGTTGTGCCAAGGTCAGAGATGTCTGTGTGTGGAGAAGAGGTCGAGGAAGTGGGGAAACACTGATATCAGCATGCTCAGCTTCACGACTTCACAGCCTGCTCAATGGGGCCACTCTGCCTGGATGGCAAACTAACTTCTGAAATGAGGACTCATTCTGGGACCACAGAACGATTTCTAAACATTCTGTAAGACTCAGCTTAGCAAGTACTTCAGAAAACCAGATCCCTGGCAACGTCACCATTGGCTTTAAAGGATGTAAGACAAGACTGGCATCATGGGATGAGTTCTCATGCTCCCAGGAAATTCCAACAGGAGGCCAAGGATCTGGCAGGAAGCCTGAAGCTCAGGGGGATTTCAAGTTACCAGAGTCTACCCTTAATATGGCTTTGCTGAGCATTCTCCTCCTACCTGGAAAGGCCTTCCCTAAGTGTGCTCAAGAAGCAGCAGGTGACACTGATTTCAAGCTCTGTCCCGCTTTGGAGGCGCTCACGCTCCTCACTTTTTAATGTCATCTCTTAAGAAAAGATTGCAGATATGCCATTCTCAGGGTTTTCAGACCCAGAGAAATTTTTTAAAAAATGTGTAGGGCAGGTAGCGCTAACAACAATCACTTAACTGCAAAACTCAAGCTGACAGTCCATGGATTTGTTCCAAAGCTGCCAGGCCTTTTGATCTCCAAAAATTAGTCCTGAGCTATGTTACTTTAGAAGCTTGTGATCATGTGACTCATGACTGAGTGGATTTCAATACACAGAGGGCTGAACTGCAGCCCCTGAAGAAAAAATGTTTCTTTATATAGTGAAGACCCAAAGTGACACCTCTTTGTGCCACACAGGTGACAGGGCCACTCTTTGACATCTGTGTTACAATGAGGGCTTGCTGCTACTTCTCACTGAGCAAATACTGCTCCCTCACACAACATCCTGGAGCGTTTCCTTCTAATCATTCTTTTTTTTTTTTTTTTGAGGAAGATTAGCCCTGAGCTAACTACCGCCAATCTTCCTCTTTTTGCTGAGGAAGACTGGCCCTGAGCTAACATCCATGCCCATCTTCCTCTACTTTATACGTGGGACGCCTACCACAGCATGGTGTTTGCCAAGCAGTGCCATGTCCGCCCCCGGGATTCGAACCAGCAAACCCTGGGCCGCAGAGAAGCAGAACGTGCGAACTTAACCGCTGCGCCACCGGGCCGGCCCCTCCTTCTAATCTTATACTGTGCTTTCAAAAGGAAGGTCCTGGAAAGGGCCCCTAAATAAATGATGCTGCTGACAACCTGACATGGGGCCTCTGTGTTTGTGGGAGGCGGGAAAGCTTCCCTTCCTTTCACACCCAAAACTTTGTGTCGAGGATTATGGCCATGCTTACACTTCTCTCGGGCAAGGGAGGCATGGCCTCTACACCTATGCCAGCCCCTCTGTCCTAGCCCTTATCTTGTTTTCCTGTCTGTCCACCCAAGGGGACCATAAGCTTCATGAGGCCAAACACTATGTGGGTCATGTTCCAGATGAGTCTCCCTGAGCGTGAAGCCCCATGGAGGCTTAGTAAAAATCTGTTAAAGGGAGGGAGGCTGGTGGCCCCCTTCCAAGTCCCATTACCACAGCTGTGATGGGCAAAGCCTCCTTACTCCAGGCACAGGCTGGAGCACCAGCCCAGCCAGCCCTCTCTCCTGCAGGAGCTTCTGAGACAAAATGGTGCTTCTTCTTTTTAAACAAAAACTGACATTTAGTGAGCACTTGCTTTATGTCCTACTCTACCAAACACCATGAGTGGATCTGTCCCAATGTTCAAGGAGGACAGAAGCATTAGGCTTATTTTAGAGCCCAGGAAGTGGCTGGAGCCTGCCAGCTTGGTGGAGAAGCCCTGACATTTACACAGCACTTTCCTGCGTGCAAAGCATACTCCCCTTCCTGTTGCATATGATCCTTACAGCACCTCTTTGAGGAAGGGCAAGGATTACCATCCCCATTTCCCACATGAGGAAACTGGCCCAGAGAGGTGAAGTTACTTACCCAAAGAGAAACAGCTACAGGAGGGAAGAGCCAGACCAAACTCTGGGTCTCCTAACTTGGCTGGGTGCCTTTTTCATCTATTCCACTGCTCCTTTCCAAATCTCAAAGGCAGGAAGGAGCCCACAGGGGCTACCTTTTTTTCAGAGCCACCTTGTTCTCAGCAACCAGGGCTGGGACCAGGGATTGAAGTGGGCTGCAGTGCGGCAGCACCAGGAGAAGGCAGCGAAGGGCACCTTGTTCTCAACCACAGCCTGTCCTGGTCCAAGTCCTGATAAAGCTGAGAGGGTGTGAGAACCTCATGTCCTCCCCATCGGGCTCTCCACGAATCACAAGGACAGCAACAGGATGAAGTAACACAGAAATCATGGAGCAGCTGCTCAGAAAATGGTGGCTTTTGTTATCCACCAGAGCAGAGGTTCTTAACCCTGGAGTTCACGAGTATCTGCAAATCCACCATGTGCATACATTTGCACACCTGTGGCGTTTCTAGAGAATGAACCTACTGCCTTTACTAGATTGTCCAAATGAGTTCATGACCAAAAAAGGTTACAAACCATCACATCACACCATGCTGTTCGAGGGCAGCACGGTTCCCCGACAGAATCCCAGAGCCTGACTCAGTGCCTGACACAAAGTAGGCACTCAGTAAAATGATGAGTGAATTAATGGAGGCTCCTACTGATAACAGCAACTCACGTCTATTAAGCACTCAGTGAGCGCCAATGCTCAGTGCTAAGGTGTATAAGCAGAACCTATGAGGCACTAAGGCAGTCCCCATTTGACAGGTAAGAAAACTCATCTGTAGTTTAGATCATTAGTAACCCACCTGAGGTTGCACCAATAGTTAAGTGGTAGAACCAAGATTCAAAGCAGAATGGCTAACAAACGCCATAAGGAAATGGCTAAACATTCCCATTCCTGGGTTTCCTCATAATTTTGACCTACAGGTTTGTTCCCTCCCCATCCCAACTTGTCCCAACTCTACACACATTATCAGGGAGTGAGCCTTGATACCTGCTTATATCTGTAGTCACCTCCCACCACTGTTGGTTCTTGATGAAACTTGCTACTCAAAGTGCGGACAGTACAGAAGCAGCATCAGCATCACCGCAGAACTGGTTAGAAGTGCAAATTCTCACCCATGCCCATCAAGTCCCATCTCTGGAACTGTGGCCTGGATACCTGGGTTCTGACCAGCTCCCCAGGAGATGCTGAGGCCAGCTCAAGATCAAGAAGCAGGGCTCTCAGAACCTCTTCCAAGCACTGCTGGTCTGGAGGCTCTCACCTGGGTCCATAACCCCACTTACTGGCATTTGAGGTTGCCACTCAAAAAGAAAAGAACTTGCCCACACTTCCCAACCCTGACTTGTCACATCCTGGAAGAGGGAAAGAAGAGAGGCCTGCCACTAACACTTCATCTAAAGCACAACTCTCTGTTCTTTTGATTCAGAATATCGTGTTTTTTTCTCATCAAGGCACTTATCACAGTTCCAAAGGACACACTTATGAGTTTGGGTCACTTGTCTGGTCTGCCCCCACGAGCGCAAGCTGCAGGGAGGCAGGAATCATGTCTGTTCTCATCATCTTTGCAGTCCAGCAACAAACAGAGTCCCCAACACATCAGAGGAGCTCATAAAGCCGTGCTGATCGAATATCAGGTGGTAACCAGAAGATGGCTGTAAGAGGAACAGGTGTCAATGTGTAAATAAATATTTCTCACCTACCTGAAAGGCTACTGAGTCTTTTCTGCTGTTCTGTGATAAGAGAAAACATACACAGTGTAAGTAAGATTTACACAGACATGGTAAGACCAATAAGTCCCGGCATAACTTGTTAGGGTCCCAAAATCTGCATCCTCACCATCCTCTGGACTCAGATGCTGTATAGTCCAGCTGAATGCAAGGGTATTCACATGGCTCCCATTATCAAAGTGTAGTGTCTCCTATCCCCCTCCCCCTAGATCCACACCAGGATTCAGGGAACTGTCACTATTTTCTAGTTGCTTACATCTTATCTCAAGAAAGATGATCTGCTCACCGAAAGAGACCCTCCCAATTCCCTGGTTTCAAGTGAGCAGGACCTTATATGACCCCAGTCTTGGTACCTTTTGAGGGAAATATAATTATAATCATAACCATGGCAGCTATGATCTCCTGAGAGCTTGCTAAATGCCAGACATTGTTTTAAGAGCTTTCACGTGTTAACACTTTCAATCTTCAGAACAACTCTGGCAACTAGGTCGGCACTGGCTGCGAGACCTCAGATAAGAGGCACAAACTATCCAAGACGACACTGAACATCAGAGCTGAGTTTAGAACATAGATTCCCCAACTCCTAGTCTATGCTTCTTTCCACCAACTCTAACCACCAGACCCCCACTGTTTCTTTTTTTCTTTTTCTTTTTTCATATTTAAAGATTTTATTTTTCCTTTTTTTCTCCCCAAAGCCCTCCGGCACACAGTTGTACATTTTTAGCTGTGGGTCCCTCTAGTTGTGGCATGCAGGATGCCACCCCAGCATGGCCCAATGAGCAGTGCCATGTCCGCGCCCAGGACTCGAACCGGTGAAGCCCTGGGCCGCCCAAGCGGAGCGCGCAAACCTAACCACTGGGGCAAGGGGCCAGCCCCACCCCCACTGTTTCTTAACATTGAAAGTCTATGAGTTTCTCACCCTCCTGGGCACTCACGAGGAGGGGAGGCCAACATCTCCTTTGGAGAGTTCTGTGTGTACGTGCTAGGGGATAAGCACAAAAATGACCTTTACCTTCCACAGCTGCTAAATATAAAGCAGCCACATAGATAAAAATAGAACACTTGCCAGCTCATGGGTGCTGTCATCATCCCCCTTGGGCACATCCCCATCCTCCCTCCGAATCAGTGTGGGCAAGAAGTAAACAGAGCAGCACAGGTGCTCACAGCCGGCGGAAGTGGCCCTATCCACCTCTGGCATGTGGACAAGGTGCACACTGAACAACAGAAGCCCAGCAGAGCTCTAGGCTCAGTTCTGCCAGTAACTTGCTGGATGACACCGATCAATCATGTCAACTCTCAGCCTCAGTTTCCTCATCTGTTAGGTCAAAGTGCTCACTGAATCTATGCTTCCCAAACTCTGATCTGGAAGCTGGAGGCAAGGCCTTCCCCAGCAGACAAAAGCAAATTTATTCAACTTAAAAGACTATATTGTTTCCACTTCTGAGGTGTGAAATGGCCTTTCTTCCATAGAATGTCACGTCATACAGATAACAGCAGTTATTTTTCAGGAGTGTTATTTAGTAAAGTTAGAAATGAGCAATCCTAGGGTAGTCCCTAGACTGCTGCATGTGACCATGAGATCCAGAAGTCTGGGAACCACCGAGCTCTCGCTCTCCAAAGGGGTCTGTGGACTGGCAGCAGTGACATGCCCTGTAAGTTGCTGAAAAATGCTGACTCTCAGCCCCACCCCTGACCTCCTGAATCTGAGGACTCCCAAGGCTTGATGCACATTAAAGACTGAGAAGCTCTGAGCTCAGGGACTCATGCACCTTTTCAGTACTGAGAGCTTTCTGATTCAAATCCTCCTTGCCAGACTGATTGTAAGTGATCTTCCCTCAGACACATGTGGATGAAAGTTCAGGAAAGTGTATGCACAACAGTCAAAGCCAGGCCAGATGCACAGGTCCCTCTGATTGTTTGCAGTAGGGGGAGCTGACTTGGAGAGAGAGGGTTATTGTCACACTGTGCCTTGGGACAGTCTAGGCAGGAAAAAAAAGGGAATCTTTTTTAGGATGACTAAACTAGAATTCCAAAAGTGGAGTAAAGTTATCATTCCCTGGGGAGACTCTGCAATAATTAAGCAATCGTTTTTACGGGTACCATCTATGAGGCAAAGCAGGGCGGCCAGGCTGGCTAAATGCCAAAGCAAAGCCAAAAACGCTCGACCTAAAGCCCACTGACAATTAGCAATCCAGGCTGGGCCAGCTGTTGCTTCCATTCTGGACTCTTCCTGCCCCACCTCCTTAGGGAACACATGGTTTGCTCTTTATGGGAAGCTGCTTTTAACTCCAAAGAACTAATGTACTTGTATCCTTTTCTGAAGGATGTGTGATTCAGGCTGCACAATTCTGATTTTTAAGCCCAAGGGCAGGACTTTGACAAAAGAGAAAGGCAAGAACCAAAGGCATTAGGGTAAACAAGAAAAATCCATTTGTTCATGGAAGAAACAAAAAGGAACTACAGGCATTTCTGTGCCCAAAGATGTCTCAGTAGGTGTCATCAGAGGGACACGGTAGAAGCAGCTGACATTACACTTGGCATTTCCCAAAAACCAAGTTGCCTTGGGAATAAATCTCATTTTTAAAGAAACTGCCTTTCTTTCTGGGAACTAACTTGCTTCTGTTTGATTGGATTTTTTTAAAAAGTGAGTCATAAAGAAGTTCATAGAAAATGAAAATTTCACTTTGTCCTGCATTACGGACACTTCCTGGGCAGAGAAAGCCACTGCCAGGATGGGCATGGGCTCTTAGACAGCTCAGTGTGGGAGCTGGGACCCTTTCTATCTTTTGAAGAACCCAGGTTCATGGGTGAAAATCAATATGGGGCCACACATATGAAAAAATAAAACTACTAAAACAACTATTTAAGATTTGAGTGGGAAGACTTTAAGGGAGAAAAAATGTTTCATTCATCTGCTTTTCAAGTTAGAAGCAGGAAATAGAAAACTCCATTTAATATGGAAAACAATTAAAAATAGACTCCAGTCCCATTTTCATCCAAGTTAACAGAGAGGGGGGAGGGGAGGAGAAAAAACTATGAAGCAGGGGAGCAGGGAGTCAAGAAAAGAAAGACTTGATCTGAGCTTTGGGCTCAGAACAAAATAATTTTTTTTTTTAAAGGTATGCTTTTTTGGTGCGGAAGATTGGCCCTGAGGTAACATCTGTTGCCAATGTTCCTCTTTTTTTTTTTCCTCCCCAAAGCCCCAGTATGTAGCTGTATATCCTAGTTGTAAGTCATTCTAGTTCTTCTGTGTGGGATGCCGCCACTGTATGGACTGATAAGTGGTGTGTAGGTCTATAACCGGGATCCCAGCCAGTGAACCCCCGGCCTGCCAAAGTAGAGCGCGTGAACTTAACCACTCTGCCACGGAGCCGGCCTCTGAACAAAATAATTAAACTTCCACTGTTCTTTGCAATCCAGACTAAAAAGACCTTTCTACGCTAGGAAACCACACACACAAAAGCTTTACATTTCACACTACAAAGGAGTTTTGTGAAGAGAAACTTTATTCCCCTACGGAATTCCCAAAAGGAAAACTTGAGATTTAGAATCGTCTTCTGGAATTTTAAAGCAGAAGGGTCAACACATACAATTATTACCTCAAAGCACTTCTGCTTCACTTACAATGCCCCTTCAGAGAAGGAGAAGAACCAACCAGAAGCAGTCAGAGAAACTAAGGAAAACAAACATGAAAATCCTCAGCAGAGCTGTTGGGGGCCACACAGTGTCAGGGGCAAATAGCCGTGTGGTCCTCAAGTCCCCAGAGGGTGTGCTGAGTGACGGCCCAGCGCAGTAACTGCTGGCAAGAATGAAGGCCGGTGAGTCATTCAGAGAAGGTTCAATAACCTCTGTTTTAGAGTACAAAAACATGTTTTCTATTTTAGAAAACTTTCCATACACTGTGTTTTATCTTTTTAATTTTGGCACTCAAAATTCTGCTTTCTAGAAAATTCATGTCAAAGAACTAAATGATTTAGAACTGTACCTAGATTTTCCCAGAAAAGCTCTGATTAAAATTCTTATGGTGAGGAATTAAGGAGCACACACTTTTTCTTTTCTGTCTTCTTTCTTTTTGGAGCTACCATCTGAAGAAAATTGCGGATACTCAAGGTGTGGAACATGCACCTCGCTAGCTTCCTTCTGCGGACACCTGACATCATCCTAAGACAGGGCTTCTGTCTGCCTGCTGTAATCGACTTTGTGGGTTGTGGGAGTGAGTAAACTGGGGCAGAGGGCCTCAGGGAAGGATGGGATTTGTGGAAATTTCCTTGGAATGGCAGAATTCTTGCCCCAGATGTCAAAGAGTAGCTATGCTGATTCCAGTGGGCCGAGGGAGTGGTGCGCTGCGAAGCTCCCTTACCTCGATTGTGTTGCAAGAGCACAATAGTGGGATTGACAATTGTCGTGGAGGGGTAGGCAGATGTTGGCTTGCTAACTGGTGCAAAGGTTTGGGAATCAGTTCCAACATGGGATGAAGAAACTTCATTTAGTAGAGGACTTGAATCCTGAAAAGAAAACAAATGTTGTAACTAACTATAAATACGTGAAACCTAGAGTTAATGCTTTTTAAAAAGAAGAAATTTAAGGTTTTACAAGGACCTTAATTATAAAAAGAAATGGCATCAATGAGACATATCATTAAATCCAGTTAGAAGTTTAATCTGGAATGCTTATGGTCTTTGTTGGTATTAGTAAGGGGAGAGAGGGAAGGTGAATGATACTGAAAGTCTCAGCAACATCATTCATTATTTTCACCTGGTAATAACTGTGGATCAACCTGGTTACTGAAAAAGCAAATTCAAATCAAAGTAGACTAACATGCAAAATTCATGCAATTCCAAATGCGATCCAAGAATGAGAGCTGGTTTAATTGGGAAAAATCAGGAAAGTTTAGTACACTTGTTTAAAGAAACATGAGACAATGTGAGAACAAGAAGCCATGATGTAAGAACAGGGAAGAGCTAAATATTGATACTCTCGGAAAGCTACTCCTATCATCTGCATCACTGAACAACCTCGCTAGCGCTTGCTTCTGAGATGTGGATATTATCCTGTCCTACTGTGACCTCTTTTCACTCCAATATTGAGGGACAAAGATCTATGAAGTAAAACTTGTGAAAATCCCAACTTCAAAAACCTGAAGACTCTGCCAGAAATACCAAAAAAATTATTACTACCAACATTATAATCTGTATGATGGGAATAATGCCAGCCTTCCTAAAGACGTGAAAATAAGACCTCGAAATGTAGTAAGGATATGTAGATAGTTTCCTCTATTATGGCTATAAATTTTACAAAGCCAGAATATCATTCTTAAAGAGTTTGAAGAATAAGACTTTGATAGTTACTCTCCAGATAAAAGTATGATTCAAAGCAATTAGTATGCTCCATCAGGGATCAACTGCTCTGTAAGCACCTGCAGGACAAGGGCTATGCCTCTCTTCCTCCTTTCCCCTTGCACCTGCACAATGCCCTGCAGACAGCAGGCTCAGTAAATGCCACATAAATGACAGGAGCCATCTACCACCAAAGGTGTTTCTGAACAACTTTTGTAGCAAGAGAACATATGCCCATCAAAAGAGAGGCAGTGACTGTCAGCACCCAGGACAGCTCCTCACACACAGTAGGGGCTTCCTACAAACACTGGCTTGCTCAGTCTGACCTTTCTGAAAGTGCCCTAATGTCGAAGCTGTTATCTATGAGCAGCAGCTCAGGGTGAATAAAACCTTTTCCCAAGACTTGAGAGGCACAATATGATCTTGTACAGAAGTGCCTCATCTCAATTTTTCACTTGTAAAGTGGAAAACAATTACACTTATCCTAATTTACTTCCAAAGTGATGTAATAAAGATAAACGACACATGAGTGAAAACTCTGCCACAGTGCACCCAAGAAATCAGGCATACAGCTCTTTAAAGTAAAAATGCCTAATGTGATGTTTGGATGGAGCATATAAGCATTAGGCACTTCACAAATTTTACTCTGTGGCACAAGTTTCATTTCTGGAACATCACATAAAAAAGGCTATTGACTAAAATAAGCTGGATCAATTAACATGAATTTTCTTCTTCCCTTTTATTCTCAAATTTCTGCCAACGAAGCAGATATCAACTAGTGGCTTGGCCACCATCCACAAGGGATTCTGCTCTTCTTGATAGTTCTCGTGCAGTGGAGAACCCAAGCAGGTTCCTTTGTCACCTCTTACTGTTACCCAAGGCCAAACCAGAAGTTATCAGGTCAAGTGGAGTCTTCCCGGGAAGTCTGTACTACACTGATCAGTCAGGTTTGGGAAATTGAGGACACAGTCCCAACTCATCTGTCCTGGCACACCTGAAACAAACTCAATATGAAAATCCAGATCTACACAAATGATAAAGGATAGGGCATACAACAGAACTAATCACAATGGTACTCTAGTGCACCAAAAATAAGACTCACGTTACCTGCTGCTCCAGAGAAACATTCTGAGCCAAAGGGAAGAATGCCTGTACCCTCCAAAACAACAGCGGCTTCTAAACTCACCTATAAGTTGAGCTGGGGTGAGGGGAGTGCATCAGGGAACAATCTAGCATTTTCCTCCAACAGGGCTGAGTTGCAAAGCTCAAAGCTAGGCTATCCAAGCCCCTGGGCCACATTTGGCCAGGTCTTTACCTAACTGCATTGTGCTGCATCTAGAGATTTGAGAAGAGGTCCCAGCCCAGAATGTAGCTGTTCTCAGCTTTGGTGTGCCTGATATCTGACTATAAATTCTCCTACAAGCCAAAAAACTGTTTCCTTCCTGCTTTCTGCATGACTGGCTTCAGTATTGAGCCATTTGAGGCAATCTTATAAGCATACCTCTTTACGCAAAGGGTTGTCAGTGAATGTTTATTTCCATCAGCCAATTGCATGACCCACCGGATCACTATATCTCAAAATGTGGTCCGCGGACCTTCAGCATCACAATCCCCCAGGATGTGTGTTACCAAGTCTGAGTCCTAGGCCCACTCAGTCAGAAACTCTAGGAGTACAACCCGGAGCTGACAATTTAAATGAGCTTCCCTGCCCCTCAGATGATCCCAGGTACACAAAGCTTGAGCACTGATAACACTACTCAGATAAATCCTCTGAGAGCAGGGGCCATGCCTTGCTCGTGGATGTTCCCACAGAATCTAGCAGGATGCCAAGAACACAGAGAAACTCATGAGTAATTGTTAATTAGCCAGTTACTTATTTTTGAGGAACTCTGGCCGCTATTTGCTCAGGTAAGTCCTCAGCAACGTAGCCAATATTTATTGGGCACTCTTTCTGTGTCAAGCACTATAACAGGACCTTTTACATACTCAGTCCCACTGCACCCCACAGCCCTGGGAAAGATCCATGTGTCCCCATTTTGTGACTCACACTGAGCTTCTTTCAGATTCTCTCAATTCCCAGGGCTCCTAGGAGAGAATAGACTGAGTACTCTGACTCAGCTTTTTCTCTAAATGCACTTGGGCTTCCCCAGCTATGATGGGGACTTATCTCTCACAGGACTGGATCCAAGGTGTCAGGTACTTTAACTTCCCATGACCACTGGGGCCACTGTTTTGCCACAAAGGCCCCTGTGAGCCACCACTCAGGGGCCCCAGCAATTTTCTGCCTTTCGAGGAAACAGTCCTAACATTTGTACAAGGCTTTTATATCCCTTTGTGCAATTAAACTTGACTCTTTTTTTTTTTTTTTAACCCAGTCTCTGCCATTGCTGTATTTAAAAGAGAGTCTGTTTACTTGCTAAATCAACAAGAGTGAATCTTTTCCTCCCCTGGAATCCCCCTGCTCCCTACTGAAGAAACTGCTGCTGGCTTTTCCACACAATTCTTTAGCTTTCCTTAGCTCTCAACATTACATTTGCTTGGTCTACAAAGAGTATAACTAACCAAAGGAAAAGCCACAGAGGTTTTCTCTGAAGGAAAACAAAGTTCTTTCAGGAAGGTGTGCATTCCAAACAGGACAGAGAGGAAGAGGGACTTAGACTTGTGAAGAGCCGTGAGAGTCCACAGACACACACGGGAGGCATGCACTCTAGTGGAAGCAAACACGATCCCAGTCATCTCACAAGCACAGTGGCAGCCAACACTTCCCTCAGAACTTAGTACTTCAGTGAGAAAGGGGTTTTTTACTGCTGGGAGCAGACATTCAGGAAAGCCATGAGGAAGGGATTCCAGCAAGCTTACGGTACTTGAAACAGCTCCCGTGAGGTCAGGCTCCGAGACTCTGTGGAGGCCCTCCGGTACTGGAGGGACCAGCGGAGGTGGTGGTGAGAAGGATGGTGGTGTCTGGCTAACGGGGGGGAAGGAGCCAGGAGTGCTGGCTGGCTGGCTGTGGTGGGGCCGCCTCTGCAGACGAGGGGGAATGAAATCATCTAGAGTCGGCAAGGTCAGAGGTGAGCCGGCAGGGGCGGTCGCCGGGACTGGGGGGCCAAGTGGCCCCAGAGATGCTGGAGGTCTGGTAGTGCCTTCTTGCCCTCTGTCAGTATTAACCAGGTAGAGAGGGACAACTATTACCTCAGGCTGGGCTGGGCTGGAGGAAGTGGCATCCTGTAGGAAATAAGGGGGTCATTACGTAAAGGGGTACGGCAGGGAAGAAGGAATTCCATATTTAAACAGTTGAGAGCGGACATGCAATGATGTACTCTGAGAAATATTTAATCGGTGCCCTTTCCTCAGAGTACATGAGACAGTCGGTGCTAGCCAGTTGGCCTGCTGACACTCTATGACACAGAGGGAACTCCATCCAAGTTTACTTTCCATCCATCTATTTTTGAATCCTTTTAACACTTTAGAGAGAGAAAAAGAGAGAATAACAGAACAGGCAGGCAGGCTGTGCTTAGCCCCAAAACCACTTGCAGAGCCTGAAAGCTTGGGAGTAAATACAATTTCTTTGGCACTTTGCTATAAAACAAACACTCCGTACCTCACCATATCATTAGTCTACGGATTCCACACTCTGACATACTTACATGTTTACAGAAAAGAGAGAGAGGGAGACACAGAGAAGATTGTGCTGAGATGTTTAGAGAGAAGAATTCGGGATTCTAGCTGCAGCAGTATTAATAAGGAAAGAGAAGGTAGGGCAGCCCAGAAAATAAATGAGCTACTAGCATGAGTTTCAAAAGAGACGGTGTAGAAGACAGACAAACATTCCTATTTCCTTGCCTTGGCTGGATAACACGGCTGGAAAAGGTAAGGTTCTTTTCTCTTCCGGTTTTCGGGATCAGAGGTAACCTGGGGGCCTAGCACAGGTGGTCTCACTGCGTCTGGGAACGAAGGCCGAGTCCCCAGGGAAGGACTCTCACCATCTTTACGGATGTCAAAGAATAGCTTGGGAGGGTCAGGAGGAGGAACAGAGAGTGGCTTTCCCTTGCCGGCTGTGCGGGAGACAATGCTGGGAGCCGGTGCTCGAGTGGCTGCAGCTTCAGAGGGAGTGCCTTTGGCTGGATCACGTGCAACACAAGAGGAGTTTTCCAATGCCACCAGGCGAATGTTATTGGATAAACAAGGTACATATAAGCTGCTGACCTTTTTTTTCCCAACCACCTCATGACGTGGGTTAGAGCTCACATTCTCACTATAAACTGTCCTGCTGGCTACATAGTGATGCTGAGGTTGGGATGAAGCACCAGGGAATGTGGAACCCAGAAGCGAGGGCCCAGGACGCATCACACCCTTGGGAGCTGATCTGGCTGCCAGAGGGGCAGAGACAGGCCGGGGTCGTGAGGGATTCTGCTGGCTGGGGGTGCCGGGTGGGACATAAGGCTTTGGTGAGCTCCGGTAGAGGGAGTCCTTATAGGGACCACAGATGGCGGGGGGCTGCCATGCAAAGCAGTCCTCTTTAGGGAGAAGTGGGTGTAGGGGAGAGAGAATCTTTAGAATTATTTTCAAGGCACAATATCAAAATGGAAAAAAAGAAAGAGGTGGGAAAATGGAAAGAAGGACGACCATTAGAAATAGCAGTGTAACATGATCTGAAGAAAAAAACAATTCTTGACATGTTTTTAAGCAAATCCTCAGCTTAGACTCCTCATGGAGTCTACATTTCTCTTCGGTGTAAAGCCAAGGACTGTATCATACTCACCTGGGAAGGTAGGACAGACTCTCCCCTACATCCAAGGAGGCTGAGCTCAGCTCAGGAGAGGCCACGTGCTAAGTCAATTTTGATACCAATCCTTGGTAGACCTGCACCCTTTTTAGACCTCCTGACTGAAGAAGGGTGCCCAAGGACCAAATGCCAGTGGAAACAGCCCTAGAGCCACCAATTTTCTCATATCTGCTTTCCTCAAAGATTTTTCTCTTTAAGTTTTCAGCTTTAAAAGTTCACTGAAACTCTTGAATGTCTTTCATTGTCTTCCCTTAGGAAATGGAGAATTGGAGGAATCATCCTTATGCGTGTTTACAGGAGACAGATGTCTTAATTGAATCACTGAGATTTAGCACTCACTTCTATAAGCATAAATTAAAGCTCACCAAGAAGAGAATGCTAAGGACTTAGAATCCACACGTGCTCTTTTCTCAGAGGAAACAATTTAATGGAACTAATTATTAGAAGGAAGACAGGCATGAGATTAAAAACATGTAGTCTCCTATTTTTGATGCACACAGAACAAACGTATCAGGCAATGAAGCACTTGATTGGCCTATCGGCTTGGACTGTGTCTGGTTTATCAAATTCCAGCCCCTTCCTCTTTCCCACCCAGCCCACCACAGGGCACAGAGAATCCTAGAGGGGAGTGATCAGCCTCAGGCTCCTGGCTTAAGCCCAAAGCTCTAGTTCCAGGTTCAGAGCCAGAAAGCTGTAATTCACATCTCATTCCCTCTCCCTCAACAGGGCTCCTAGCTCCTCCTTGAGTCTCAGAGGGGCAGAGGGCAGGAGATGGGGTAAATCTCTAGGCTGATCCTCATTTCAGTGAGAGCCATCTGTCAACCTGTGGCTGAATGGGGAATCAGACCATAAGATGAGGAAAATAAAGTTTATTTTCCTAGTGTTATAGACTGAATGTGTGTCCCCCAAAATTCATATCTTGAACCTCTAACCCCAAGTAATGGTATTTGGACGTGGAGCCCTCAGGAGGTGATTTGGGTTAGATGAGGTCCTGAGGGTGGGGTCTCTATGCTGGGATTAGTGTCCTCATAAGAAGACGTAGAGAGACCAGAGCTCTCACTTTCCACCAGGTGAGGACAGAGTGCAGAGGTGGCCGTCTACATGCCAGAAAGAGAGCTCTCACCAGGAAGTGAATTGGCTGGCACCTTGATCTTGGACTTCCCAGCCTCCAGAACTGTGAGAAATAAATGTCTGTTGTTTAATTACACCTGTAATATGGCTTACTTTGTTAAAGTAGGTAAAGCTAAGACACCTAGACTTCCTTCACTGGCCCCTATCTTCAAAGAAAGCCCAGTACTGGAATAAAACCAGAACCTTCCTCCAAATTGCACAGGTAAGGTATACTAGAGTTTGGGCAATAGCTGGTAAATAAGCTGTGATCAAAAACTAGGAGGGTACAAGGGTAGGGGTCTACTTTGGAGTTGTTTTTTATTTTATTTTGTGTGGTGTTTGGGTAGCAACTTTCCCTTCTGGAAAGGGATGTTAGCAAGGATGAATAGGTGACAAATAAAAAAGTTTTATGAGTCTGGATTAGAGTATCAACCCAGAAATAGTAAGTAACCTGTCCCTTAACAAACTCAGTTTTCAAGTAACAAATGACCTGGATGAAGGAGAAACTATCTGGGTATCCTAGGCTACCTCGATGTCATGGGCACAGGGTGCCCAGGATGGTACGAGTGGAATGTGGCCTTATGTACCAGCCAGAAACAGAGATGAAGAGCCTCTATTCAGGAGTCAGCAGGACCAAACCTTCCAGATGTACTCACTTGGTTTCAGTGAACTTAGGCTGGAGGTTGGGGCATGTTTACAGACTAAACGACGCTCTCTAGAAACAAAATGTTTGAACTAGCACGCACTAAACGGGGTAAGTTGATAATGGTTGTCAGGGAGGTAAGTAAAAGACAATTTTGAATTAGACTCTGGTGTACTTTTACTTTGAGCTCAAGTGTCCCACATGTGATTCCTTCTTGTCCAAAGATAGAATAGAAATCGGTTTCGATGAGTTTTTAACTTAATTTGGCCATGGCCATATATGGTGCCAGGGCTGCATTACATCAGGCACAAGCCTTCCCAGGGCTTTGACCCTGTAGAGAGGACGCTTCCCCAGAGTGTTGACAATGCACTCAGAGCCAAAGGCCTTCCTGTCCTGGGGCTTCTTTTAGCCCTAAAGAAGGAAGGGGACAGGCACAGTCACTTTACGTGGAAGGAACTACTTTCTGCTTTATTGTAAACACTGTAGGAACCACACAGGCAGTTGGCATTCCTCCCCAGTTGGCCACTAATGAAATTCTATTTCTCTTTTTAGAAGGCGGGGCAGTGAAAATATGGGGCTGCTTGAAGAATCTGATATGTTCCTAGTTTATACAGTTCCAGAAACTGGCAATCCTCACCTCTGCTGGGACCACCATGATGATGCTGTCAGAGAGAGGAAAGCCCTGGTTCTGTTACTGGGAATGAAGAGAGCAGGGCAGAAGGTCCAGGCTGGCAGGAGAAAAGGCAGCCTATGGGAGATCAGGAGAAAGGATTCCTCTCTGGCGCTTGAGTCTCCTGGACCCCAACTCAGTCCTTCTGAGAAAATGCTAGGCCTGCAGGGGTCTGAGAGTTTTCTTCAGCTGACATCAAGCCAGGGCAATCCCCAGCCCAGCCAGCCTTGGCTTTGTCTAAGCCAATGTGTACTGACAGCTCTGGCAACAGCTATATAGACATTTTTGCTCTCAAAAAACAAATCCAAAAGGTAATGCATGACCTAAAAGTTCTTGAAATTTGGATGGCCAATTTTACACTGAATATACAGAACAAAACCTCTATCTCAGCAATTTACCAGGTTCCCTTTAAGATGCCCCAGCAAAAGGAAAATTCTTGGATAGTGACAGATAAGAAAATACACTATTCATAGAAGATATTACAGGATGTTCACCCTTATTATGAGGCTCACCCTTATAAACTCCTTGAGGGCAATGTTTAACACCGTGATCTGAACACAAGAAACGCTCAATAAAGCTATGGTAAATAAATATGTTTAAAATGAATTTTTATTTACTTTGCATACTCTTAAAACGATCTCTTTAGAGCTGTTTACAAAGCCAGAAGAAATCAGTGAATTATCCTTTGGGCTAAGCCACTGATAGTGGAAGAGGATGTGGTTCTACACTTGCCTGGATGATCAGCACTATTTCCTATCAGGACAGAGCCAAACACATCTGTTCTTGAGATGGCTGGGAAGGAAGTGTGCCACAGACAGCGCACGAGCACACTGGGAAAGGTCTTAGAAATGGGAAAACTATGGGAAGTCATTTTCTGGACAACTGACCTCCCAAGTCCCCACATCTAAGGAGGACTTCAGGAGGCCGGACACACTTGTAGCTCCTGGTTCTGATCAGTGGCCCCGTATGCACACGACTGTACCTAGGGGAGGCAAGCTGCGGCAGGGGCGGAAAGCTTAGTGGTGCTGCTCAGCACACAAGGCAGATGATTCAGCAACCACTTCCAAGCCTGAGAGGACAAGGGTCTGCAGAGACCAAAGAAGACATCATCTGACTCGGTTTCATTTCAGGAGCCAGCACAATTTTATGTCCTCAGCAGCCAGAGGATCATCAAAGAAGGGGGGTGGGAACCAGGAAGGCATGCGGAATCCCTGGGTTCCTCGTGAGCTCCGGGAGCACTTTCACAGAAGGCAGGCACAGGGAAGTGGACCACACAAGGAATGCATTTTTGCCACATATTTCGAGCAGCACAGCTTCCTTTAAGAAAAGACTGCTCCATTCCACAGATGTGGCTCCTCTACATAAAAATACTCTTCCCAGATTGCCTGAATCAAAACAGGGTCTATTCTTTTCAGCAAAATGGCAAAGTAGCAACAGGGAGGGGAAGGAAGAAGGATCAGGAAAACAACCTAGGGGGATCCCGACTCCAACTGTACAACTTGGGGGGACCTTCTTTTGTAGGGTAAAGGAAGGTGGTTTAAGCTCTGCTGTACTGCCATTCCAACTTCTAGCTGCCTGCTCCTGGGCCATGGGATTAGGGTCCGGCCACAGCTACCTGATTGATAAGGATAGAGTTGCTGGAACTCGTATAGCCCAAGTGCAGCAAATTAATGGAATAAACACAACAGCACACTCTTCTCTTGAATGTTACACTCTAAAGAGTTTTTAACCAACAGGCTCAGAACTTTTTCCCACTTATTCAAGGCTAAATGGATTCCCTCTTTCAGAACACTGCCACATGCATTTCAAACCTAGAAAACATCAGTCCTATATTTCCAGTGCCCTGGTACAGACCAACCTCATCCCACACTTCTGCTTCCCTTGACCCCAACTTCTCCCTAACTCTGGTCCTTGTAGAGCTTTTCCACAGTGGGCCAAACGTGCGACTCTGAACCTAGTCCATTATCCAGCTGAGCAAGCTGGACATCACCCATCGAAGCTAAAAGACTCAGAAACAGGCACCACTCACCAGCTCCCATGCCACCCTTGGGCACATGCCTACCTGGGGCTTGTCGGAAGGAAGGTTGGGATGCACACTTCTGTAGCCCTTGGCAGCAAGTGAAGAGGGTTGGGCGTTTCCATTGGCATCAGCGTTAGAAGAAAGCCTCCATTCATCTGAGAGATGGAAAAAAGAAAGAGAAACTCCTCACTCACAGGGAACACTCCTTGGTCCCCCTCTGGTTTAATAAGGGTCCCTGGTGGAAGGAAGGGACAGAAAGAACTCAAGAGAAACCATACCTGCTGAGGAATTCTCTGACTCCAGAACTACGTGTGGTGCAGAAAGGATGAAAACAAGAAGAGGGGCAAGCAGAAATGGTTACATTGGCAGCAAACAAGCATGTACTGCAATAGAAAGACAAAAATCCAGCACCCCATTGCCTGACACAAAATACCCTCAGTCACGATGGCCTAATTACCATAGGAACCCACTCTAAACCATGATGTGCTCACAGGCACTGACCTTTGAAAACACAAGGCTCACATTCACAGTAATGAAGAAACAATTGTTCCTTGACATTCTTATTTTACAGACAAAAAGGCAACAGAACTCTACTGTCCAGTCCCTTCTCACTAACTCTCATTTCCCTTCTTCGAGCCTGATGTGGGCTCAGAACGACCTCTCCTCATTAGCAGCCTGGGCTAATTAACAGACCGGGAGAGGGAGAAGTAGATAAGCACTTTTTCCGTGGCTGTTGGTGCTGGGCTGGGGGGAGAACGTGATTTAAGCCCAGAGGTATCTGCTGTGATAAGGACTTTTTTTCTCCCTGCCTGCTTTTCTTCTTTCCATTAAACATGCCACATAAACATTTCAAAATCTAATCACCCTTTCTGCATTTTCATCACACGACAAGGCACGCTTGTCCTTCAGCCAGCTATCACCCTGCCCTCCCAGCCATCACCTAACATATCTGAGACCCCGAACCTCCCCTAACTTGACCCACCTGGCACCATGAGGCAACAGAGCACAGTGGTTACAAGCTCAGCTGGGAAGGCAGCTGGATCTCAACTCAAACCCTGGCTCTACCACCAAATGAGCTCTGTGACCCTGAGCAAGTTATAAGCCTCGGTTTTCCAGTCGAAAGTGGGGATAATGATATGCCTGGTTCATAAGTGTTATAAGAATTAAGTGATATAAAGCATGAGAAATGCTTAGCACGGTGCCTGGCAGAGCTCAGGAAATGTTTGCTATTTGTCATCATCTTCTGCATCATCTCTTGTTTCCATTCTCTATCCTTCACCTAGCCCAGGGGTTGGCAAACTTTTTCTACAAAGGGCCAAATAGTAAATATTTTAGGCTCTGCAGGCCACACGGTCTCAGTTGAAACTATTCAAATCTGCTGTTGTAGCACAAAAGCAGATATAGACAAAATGTAAATGAATGAGCATGGCTGTGTTCCAAAAAACCTTTATTTATGGACACTAAAATTTGAATTTCATATAATTTTCAGGTGGCATACAATATTATTCTTTTGATTTCTCTTTCAACCCTTTAAAAATATAAAAACTACTCTTAGCTCATGGGCTGTACCAAAATAGGTATGGGCCAGATCTGGCCCACAACCCTTCGTTGGTCAACCCATGATCTAGCCGATCCCTTAACTGGCGTCTTTTCCCTGGCTGCCTACTCTTGCCTTACCCTATATAGAGCTAAAGAGGGGGATAATATTCCAGCTCTCACAGCCCAAGCCTCCATTTCTATGTAGGTCCCTCAAGGACTAGAGGTGGGTTTTCCAGATGTCAAGTTTCCAGATGTCAGTGTCAAGTTAAACACCTTTCTAAGCACTAGACATTGTTAGTCACTTTTGCATCATTTTAGTATTTAACTTAGCGTACACACAAGTTTGTGAAGTAGGTAATCAAAACTTCATGGATGAGGAACAGAAAAGCCAACTGACTTGCCCAAAGTCATACAGCCAGGAAATGACACAGCAGTCAGCCAAGCTCTCCAGCATGAAGTACAGTGCTCTGTGTACCACCCACAGCCACCAGCCCCACACCAGCCACAAAGTAGAGCCTACATTCCAGGGAGGTGCTGGAAGCCAAAAGATGCTGGAGCAAAATGCAAGGCAGAGGAAAAGGTTTTGAGTGATTGGCATCCATGTATAGCAGTTTAGCTGCATCAGAATCACAAGGACAGCTTGGTAAAACTCAGACTACTGGGCCCATCCCCAGAGTTTCTGCCTTAGCAGGCGGGAGGTGGAGCCCAAGAATCTGCATTTCTAACATGATCCCAGGAGATGTGAAGGCTGATGGTCCACAGCCCACACTTGGAAAACTACTGATATAAGGTATACTTAAAAACATCCTTATTCTGGAAAACTAACTGTATCCGGTTTTGCTTATTTTTTCCCCCTCTAAGCCAGAGCACTTATAACATGTTTCAGTTGTATAGTCCTTTAGCAGGTTGCCTGTTACCTATGAATTATCCACAAAGCAGTGGCAGAAATATATTTGTCTTCTCTTCCCAACCACATAGTTGGGAAATTTACAAGACTTGAATTTTACTTCCATTACTGCAACGCACTGGCTTGTGTGACCAAAGGCAAGCTGTTAGTCACTCTAAACTTAATTTTTCTCATCTATAAAATATAATCCTTACCCAATGGACACCTCACAGGGTTGCTGAAGATCCAGAGATCAGGTATGTTAAGTATCCTAAAAGCAACCATTTTCAACACTGATGGCTGTATCCATCCAGATCCCTAGCCCAGAGATTTCTTTGTACCCAGCAGGCCCTCAAGCACCAGGTAACACATTGTGACAATGATTCTCCCTCCTCCCCTGCATCTATCACTTTTCTTATCCCATCTTCCTCTCTAAGTTATTTCTAGTCCACCTCTGTCAAGTCATTCTATCAAATTTACTAGATTTACACCTACACTAAATATCAATAGGTTCTGAACAAAGGGCTATCAATAAAGGATACAAACTTTGTACATGGATTTGCAGGCACTTTATTTTGCCTCCTCTTTGGTTCACAGTTGGGTTGGTTCTACTCAGGTGACACTGACAAACAAACGTGTCATGGAAAGTTGAGATGTATCTGTCCCTGCAAACCTCTAGGTATCATAAAGGGACTACCATTTTGGCATCAGACTGCCTAATTTGAGTCCTTGATAACTGCACGTCCTGCAGCAAGTGACTTGGCCTCATCTATGAAATGAGATACTGTGTACCTCTTTTGAGTCATAAGGACTAGATGGAAGTATCTGGCATAAAGTGTGTGCTTAGTAAAATCAGAATCCACAGCATAAGGGAAAAAATTTCCCCAGACAGAAACAAGAGTTGTTGACTTCTTCCATTTGATAAATAGCCTCAAGAACATAATATCCTTGGGGATCAACCTACTTTTACTTCTCATTCCAAGTCATTAAAACTGTTCCCCTTATCCTTCCCCAAAAAAGGCAGTTCCCAGGACCTCTCTCAGCATGCCTCTCTTCCTTATTAAAGGGGAGCTGCATTTCCGACATTCTATTATCCTTCATCTCTTACCTAGTCTTCTGAACCTTGAAGGTTGGGAGCAGCCCAAGGCCATCTGTGCCTGAGTGCAGCAGGTGAAATTTTATATACATAATCATCAATTATTAACTCTTGGTCGAGGAGACTGTCAAATGCTTCTTTCAATAAATGTTACTTCAGAGCTTGTGAGGGGGGAGGAAGGCCTTGGAAAGTTGGATCCTAGACAGGTTTTGCAGCCCTGAAGAGACCGAGCTTTTCCATAGTATAATTTACTTTGCCTTATCTTTTCCTCCATCTGTTCTTTACATACAAATCTTTTCTGGCCTGTGGCCACAGCCTCCTGATATTTTCTTTTATCTCATTCTGTACTAATTTCATTTTGGTCTATTCCAAAGTTGTTTTGCTGATCAGTTCTTCCTGTGATCTTAGGATAACTTTCATTGAGTCAGATTTGATGTATTCTGATAAAGTAAGCAAGAGTTAGAAGAGAGGTGTTAAAAGTGGGTCTAAGTGTTCCAGATCTTATTTGTGTTTTTTATTCATGCTGTGTGGTAAAGAATTTAACCTTACCTAAAAAAGTTGTCTGGCCTCTGCCATCTGGCTTCTGGGAGTTAATCTCTAAAAGCCCTTGGAATGTCACCATGATTGGAGTGTCTTTATGCCACACCAATAATGTGATTTAGGTTAGGGACTTTGAGCCATCAAGAGCTCAACCACCTAATGGACTGGTGAGTGCCATCTGTGCCACATGGGCAGTGGATAATGCTTACGTAATGCAGCCCCAACAAAAATCTGGACACAACAGCTCAGGTGAAATCCCTGGTTGGCAATACTGAGCATACTGTCACACCTCAATGCTGGGAACTAACACATCCTGGCTCCACAGAAGAGGACAACAGAAGCTCCATGCTTGGTTCTTCTCCAGACTCCACCCTATGTGCTGCTTCTTCCAACTGATTTTAATCGCATCCTCTCCCTGTAATAAACTATAACTGTGATTATAACAGCTTTCCATGAGTTCTGTGAGTCCTTCTAGCAAATTATCGAAACTAAGAGTGGTTTTTGGGATCCCCTGAACTTGCAGTTGGTGTCAGAAGTGAGGGTGTTCTCTTGTGGGGACTTTTCCCCCTCAGTTTCTTGGTTGGCCCTAATTCTCACACATGAGCTCATAAAAAGGACTCAATTAACAGGGGTAGGAAGTGTGTTTAACTGCTTCAAGGTCAATTTTATGATTTTTTTTTTTGCTATTGCCATTTATGGAGAACAAATGTGAGGAAATGAGTTGATTGCAGCTCCAAGAATCTTTATGTCCAAAGCTAACTTTGCAGTCAAGAATCAGGCGGGAAGGACTGGAGCCAAGTGGCAAAGAATTAACAAAATGCAAAGGTTGAACTGGACTTTGGCTATGAGTCAGAACAAAGGGATTGATGGTCTTCAGGCTACACCAGACAGGAAACTTGGTATCACACCCACCACCAGTTCAGGCTCCCTGTCTCCACAAGCAAAAACACCCTCACCTAGGAACACAGACGAAGTCACTCTGAATCAACAGGGCCGACACCCGGACCTGGCCAGGCAATGATATCAGGCAGCAGGGATAAGGCGATGAGGTCTCTCCCAGGAGCAGGGAGTCAACACTAAGATTACTGCAGCTCTTTCCAGATGGTTCTGATCCGAAAACCAAGGCCCACATTCATAGATTAGGAGGCTGGCCAGGAAGCCATGGTTAGGGATCCAGAGTCAAGCTACCATTTGAGGGCAGGAGCCTGGAGGGTAGGTTTAAATTGGGCAACCCCAAGGTTGCCCATCATCTGTCACTCCACCTCAGAAAACGTCTCCATCTTCCCAATATTCACTTGGATGCAGACGGCTCCCAAATCCACACACTGGACTCCAAATTTCTAAATCCCTGTTAAAAGCTTCCTTTTAGAAGTCCTTCTCATGCCAAGAAACTCAACATGTCAAAAAATGGAATGCAACTTTCCTTCACAAATCTCCCATCACCATGCAACTACCTTCACAAATCCTCCACAACCATGAGGGCCACAATTATTCTCTTAGTCAACCCGGAAAGGCACTTCCTCGTCAGCACTCCTTGAACACACTGTGTCGAGCCCTGTCATTTCACTCTTCCAAATACATCTCTACACTTGGCCCCCGCTCTTCATTCCCACTGCCACCATGTTAGGCCCAGGTCCCCATGGCCTCTAACTGAAATTATGTCAAGTCTTTAATGGGCCTCTTGACCTGCAGTAACTAGAATGGTTACCATTAAAGGGCCCCTGCTGTGTGCCTGGCTCTGTGCTAAATCTTGATACGAAACAGCTCACTGAATCCCAACAACTCTATTGTAATCATCCCCATTTTGGAGATGAGGAAACTCTCCAAGGTTGAGTAATTTGCCCACATCACAAAGAGAAGAAGAGGCAGAGCTGAGCCTCAACAGAGGACTATGTGACTCAAAAACTATACTGTCTCTCCCAGGATGAGTGAGTTGGAGCAAGGACTGGAAGTGGGGGATAGCTCTGAAACTTGGGTGTCAAGGGGCCATATAAGGGAAGAAATTAGGACACAGGCACCAGGCAGTAGTGCACGACTGGAGCTTCCAGTCCAGGCAAATGATCAGCAACTTGGAGACCTAACAGGATGAAGAAAGGTGGTGAAGTGAGGAAGTAAGTCAGAGAAGGAACAGACACAGCAGCTGGAGGACTGATGGCTATCCTCTAATTCTTTAGAGTACTTGCATTATAGAACAAGATCTTTTTTCACTCAAATTAGCTGTTAGAAATTCATAGGAGACAGAATTATTTGGGGACTAGAGAGAGCTTACTAAAGTGCTCAAATCACGACTGTAGCATAAGCCTAGAGATAGTGGGGACAAGAGTAGTATTTGCATTCTATGTTAGTGCCACACTGTAACCACCAGGGGGCACTCAAGGCTCCCTCCCCTCCACCACTCAGATTCACCAACGGAAGAAAGGCTAGGCAGTTGATAAGATCATTTTACAGGTTCATGGGCTGTAGGTATGGTCTTTCTCTTTAAATTATCCCTTAGGATTCTCTCTTCCCCAAATGTTCCCCAGCTTAGGAGCCGGATCTTCCCAGTTAGGCCTGGAGAGGTGGGATTAGGCTAGTCTTAAGAAGAAATTATTTTGCCTTCTTTCCTTAGACCCACCTTTCCTGGAGACGAAAGTGGTAAACTGCAGTGGGGCGACAGCCAGGTAGGTGTGGGTTCAGGAATATAGAGCCAAGAAGCTACTTTCAACTTGTAGTGCTGGGGGCCACTCATGCCTTCCCTGAGCCTAGGAGGAAAAAAGCCCTCTCCAGGGACCAACATTGCCAGAATGGGGCTGGCGCTCAAACCCTAGCCTGGACTCGTCCTTGGGCAACTGCCTTGGCACCTGTGACAGGCGGCTGGGACAGGACAAGTCAATCTCCAGGATGCTGGGCAATGACCACCTCCATCCTATATAATTCCATCTTATCACAACATACCACTCCCCACTGTACCAAAAGGGTTTGTGTGCCCACTTCCTTTCCTCTCTGGTCTCAAGGGAGTGGCTATCACCCCAGTTCATTTTCTACCTTCATTTCCTTCAAGAAAGAAAACTCCTGGGGCCGGCCCTGTGGCCTAGTGGTTAATTTCGGCACACTCCACTTCAGTAGCTTGAATTTGGTTCCCAGGTATGGACCTACACCACTTGTTGTCAGCCATTCCACATAGAAAACATAGGAAGACCAGTACAGACGTTAGCTCAGGGTGAATCTTCCTCAGCAAAAAAAGGGAGGGTGGGGAGGGAAGGGAAAGGGAGGGGAGGGAGGAAAGAAGGAAGGGAAGGAGGGAGGGAGGAAGGAAGGAAGGAAGAAACTTCCATCTCCTACAACAGTAGCTCTCAAACGTGGTCCTCGGACGAGCAGCATCAACATGACCTGGGAACTTGCCAGAAACGCAAAACCTTGAACCCGACCTCAAACCTACAAATGGGAATCATGAATCCTAAAAGTCTGGCCTGGGGTGGTCTTTGTCTTTCTACTTGTCTTTGGACTCAAGGTGATTCTGATGCAGCTACAGTATGGAACCACTGCCCTACGGAGTGGAGAGGGGCTGCCTCACCTTAACTAAGCTGACTGTGCCCATGGAACCTCAAAGTCAGTGTTTCCCAACTCCAAGAACACTTGGGTTGTGGAAAGCCTTCTCGAGAAAGCCCAAAATAATCACAATCATAACCTATTAACAGCAGCTAACATCTACCAGCTCACCCCATGTCACCAGTTGTGGTGCATAACACTTTACATACTTCATCCTCACAATAATGCTATGAGGCAGGTACAAGCATCAACCCCATTTTATAGATGGGATCGCCAAGGTTGCACAGCCAACAGGTGGCAGAGCAGGACGTGAACACAGACCTATCAGGATCCAAAGTCCCAGGTCTAAACCTCAACACCATGTTCTAGACAGCCCGGTTTCCCGCATGATGAGTCAGGGTGGGGAGGTGGGCTTCAGGTGGGTTTCTTTTGTCTCCTTTCACTCCTAGTTTGTATTGGCCTCAGAATTGCTCTCCTGATCCTGCTCCCTCAGCTGCAGGTCACCTCCCCAGGCCTGAACCCCCGACCCCACCTCTGCTTTCCTGGGCACTCGGTGAATCAGCCACCTGCACTTCTCAGTCTCCCCTGGCTTCTTCCCCTGCCCCAGCTAAGCTCTCAGAAGTGCGGATGGGCTCAGAGAAGCCTAATCTCTAGCCTAACTCACCACTCCCTCCCCATGCCCCTGAGCCACCTCTGTGCTCACAATGCAGGCTGCAGAGCCACCAGCTCTTTAACAAGGTTTCTGCTCATCTGCTCAGTCAAAAGCGAAAACAGTGGTGGTGACTGTTGTGCCTTCCCCTGAAGCAAGGCGTACCTGTCAGTTCAGGGCACTGACCACTACCCATCACAGAAGGGACAAGGAGCTGACTGACCCAGGGGCCCCTGGGAGAATTAGGAGGCAGCTGATGAATTCACGCCCTTCTAAGCAAAAGCATAAGACCTCCCGCCCTTCCCACGTGGCTTTGAACACCTCCCCCAATCCCATGGGAAGCGCACCTGGTTTGCTTTCATGTTTCGGGGTTTCCTGAGGACTCACGGGGCCACTGCTCGGGATTTCCCTGTAAGAAGACGAGGCCCGGAGAGTCACTGCTCCTTTCCCAGTGCAGATTTTTGTAGGATCCATGTCTGAAAAGGAAAGACCCAAAGACAAGACTGAATCCAATGCTCCTGAAGGATTAGAGCAAGAGTCAGCAACTTGTTAGAGCTGGGGAATGAGATGAACCTGGTTACAGCCACACAGTCCGGTGGTCAATGAAAATTAATGTGTAGGTGGTGGAAAGGGACGAATCACATTTTCCGAGATTTACCATGTACCATGAGGTTAGGGGAACACGGAGGCAACAGTGAGTTCTGAGTAAATGTATGAGTTACAATATCAGCTGTAAACATTTCAAAATGAAAATGAGTTTATTCCTTTTATTAAATGAAGTTTAGCTTGGTGAGCAGACTGACCAATTAGTAAGGCACAGTTCAAGAATGAATTTGAGAGATTTCTCAAGGTCCCAGATCATCCTTCTAGAAGAGCACGTTGACAGCACAGAGAATTAGGCGGTGGTTCTGTGGAGAATCACTGCTCCCTGCAGTTCTCCAAAAGGGAACGGAAAAGAAAATCTCTGTATCAGCAAGTCAAGACCCCTGAAATGATGAGACAGGACACGCTGCCTGGGGAGAAAGATCCTGAGTGAGAGCCTCACATTCCAAGCTTAATTAAGGAAATTCACACCAAAGAAAACAACTAGAAATGCTAAATCCTTCAATGAACGGTGTTCATGGCACCCCCAGCTGAGGCTTCACTGGGTCCCGACCTCTCCTACAGTTTGCGCTGGCCTAATAACACACCCAGGTCATCTTTCAGAACCCCACTGAGGAGGACTTCAAAATAGGCTTCAAAAGATCCGAACGCTCAGCCTCAACGAAACTCGGTCATGGGGAGGCAAGAAACCAGTGCAGACCACACAGTTCTAGAAGGCACATGTGAAGGTTTCTCTTTGTGCAGCTGAGCTGGAGTGCATTCCACAGTTTATTTTCTCAAATTTCTCACAGCACAGCCTGGATCTCTGACCTAAAATTGTCAAGACTGGGATTACGGGGTAAAGTTTAAGTGGGCATTGGGCAGGATGTGGGCTCAGACACCCAACTCATGCCCATTCCAGTGCCAGGATGAGAAGCAAAGCCTTTTCTGTCCTCTTTTCCACTTCGGCAGCCCCCTTCCCGACAACTCAGATGGAACAATCATTTGTATTATAGGGAGAACAGATCCACCCCATCAGCACCTCTTCCCCTGGAAGCAAAGCACGAATGGATGGCAGAGCGGCAGCAGCCCTGGAGAGCATCGGACTTGTCCAGCCCCATCAAGATAAGTGACCGATGTCACAAAACCATCAGGAAAACTGATTCATGGTCTTTTCAGAAGGACAAGGGGCAAACTGACAAATCCAGCCCATCCACAGGTTCCTGGATGCACAGCCAGATCTGCCCAACTCCTGAAAGCACCACTGGGATAAAATGCCACCTTGGCCTCACTTGTCCCGTTTTGTACAGAAGGAAGCTATGAGCCAGAGCTGACATCTGAACGGCACCCCTCCTTGGAGAGGAGAGGCAGGAAGTGACTGCAGGTGACATTGGGGTGGGGAATAGAGTGTTCTAGGACACGGCCCGGCCCGGCAGGCATCATGAGGTGCACCGAGGTTTAGTATGTAAGGCAGCTGCTTCAAGTTCAGCCCAATTCAGAGGTTCCTTGTATAACCACATTAACTCTCGGGGAGACCGGAGTTTTAAATAAAGTACTGAGAGCTGGAAACCTCTAGGGAGAGCCCCAGAAGTCCAGTGGCTCAGACTCATACCACAGTAAACGTCCAGCCTCTGGACGGACCTTCTCCTAAAGGGGGGGTGGGGGGGGGGGCACAGCATCCGCCATGTTAGTCCTTCCCCACACCTGCCAGCTTGCAGAAAAAAACCACACACACACATTCACATGCACACAGAGGAAGAAAGGAAACCAACTGAGGAAGTGAGAGGGAATGGCTCCTAAACATGCAAGGATTAAGCCACCACGTCCCTGTTAGAAGAAGAAAGGAAAACCATGCGTTATCTGCCAACAATTAAAAAAAAAAGAAACCAACCCAAGGAAAGATACCTGGAGGGAGTACTAGGCCTGAAGAGTTTCTCACTGTCTTCACAGGAATTATTTTAACAGCAGAAATAGAGCGTGCACGTAAAGGGTCGGCAGTTGCTGAAAACACAAAAGAGTAAATGGTGCATCCAGACAGAACATTTGGGAAACACTCAGGCAGTTGAGGAACTGCGCAGGGACAATAGGAGGAAGTCACCCATAAGAAAAGAACAATACGAAGAGCAGTGGATGCAGTAATTTAAAATAACCAGCTTTCTCTCTCGAGTTCCGCACCAAGACGGCAGAACCCTCCCTCCCTCCGTCACCCCAAGGCAGTTGGTCAGCGTTATCTGTGCCTCCTGCCACACCGGGAACTTGCCAAGGCTCTGGACAAAGAGACTGACAGAGATGCAGATGGCCTGGCAAACGGAGGAAGGGGAGAGCAATCAGGGTCCAAGGGGCCCCCTGGGAGAATGCCGGGGTGTCTGAGCTGGGGGAGGGCTCTGAGGAGGCGAGCTATGGCTCAAAGGCCCCGGATGAGTGGAGGAAGGAAAGGAACAAGGTCGTGAGTTGCCCCGTCCTTCCAGCCATCAGAGCTGCTTCCCCAGAACCATAACTTCTAGGGTCCTGGGCCTGCTCTAACAATCACAGCTCTCTCTCCCCAAGCAAATCAGAACCCCCATCTGTTGGGCAGCAGATGGTCGTGCTTAAACCCACCCGTTCCTGGACAAGAGGTTGCCAAGTGTCCGAGCGCATGCTCAAGACTCTGGGAAGCACCCAAGTGCACAGCCCAGGATCCTGACACCCAGCTGAGCTTTAAAGGAGCTGGGATAACTGCCTGGAATGTGGCAAGGGCTGCTGTCCTCAAATCCTGGGTGCTCATGCTCATCTATCCACAGGCTTCTCTCAGGCCCCTGCCTCCTCAGATTCTGGAATCTCAGCGGTGGGCATATCCCCAAATCCCTCTTCCCAGAAGAAGCCTGTTGTGAGGCCTCCCCTCCTTCTCTCTCTTATGGCAGCAAATAGAGAGATGGGAGTTCAGGCACTACAGCACCAATGTCACCCCAGTGAGCAACACCCAGGGGTCTTGTGGCCCCAGAACCATGTAATAACTGGGGGGTAAAGCTGTTTGGGAAGCAAGACTCAGTGCTGCATCAGTATCGTGCTGGCAAGCCCGTCAAGGGGACAGGAGGGAGGGAGGCACCTCGGCGATGGGTAGTCCACCTTCCAGTCCACCACGCTGCCATTTCATAAGGCATATGGCAGTTGATAACTAAGATGACAATACCACATGTATTAAGATACAAACATGCTTCCACAGCAATCCTATTGACTGCTTTTTATGACCACCTGGGAGACTGGCTGGGTGGGAGATTTTTGTTACCATTTTCAGAGGAAGAAGCAAGAGGCTCAGAGAGCTGCTCAGTCATCCAGTTCTCAAGTGAAGAGGCTGAGGCTGGAGCTCAGCTGTCCTGGCACCTGGTTCAGTGACCTCCTCCCAAGGCCACCTTGGTGACCTTCAGGTTGCACCTGCCTCTTTCGAATTAAAGGTGAGTCTTACTGAGAAGACAGTGGAATCCACCTCCACTTGCCACCCCATCCACACACCTCTGAAGACTCCTCTATCGAATTCATGGGATAGGGCCAATGGCCCCACAGGTTTTAAAAGCACC
Source organism: Equus quagga (assembly GCF_021613505.1). Lineage (NCBI taxonomy): Eukaryota > Metazoa > Chordata > Mammalia > Perissodactyla > Equidae > Equus > Equus quagga. The sequence continues at coordinate 151,506,064 of NC_060268.1, forward strand.
AGAGCCCCCACATCTCCCCATACCCCTCATCAGATGCTTAAACACTCCCCTGCAGGCACTCCACGGGCACTACCCTTTAACTCTGCCTGACAGAGTTGGCAACTTGGCCAAGGTTGTCCAAGACCCCAGGGACGCAGCTCCACACCATGAGTGGAGAAGGGCAGCTGGGCAGAGAAGCAAGGAGGCAAGGAGAACAGGAGAGTAGCAGGACCCGTCCTGCCACAGAGGAACCCAGCCCCCAGCTCCATACACCTCCTGCTCTCTATGCCTTCCCTGTCTGGCTGTTCCTTCTGACGTCACACTTTGCCCTGTCTCTAAAGGAATACATGGGAGAATGAGATGGAAACTACAAACAAAGGTCAAACATGCCAAACTCTCTGAAATGATTCTTTGAGAGATGGTGCATTTTGACTAAAATGCCCAGTGACAGGACTTTTGCCCTCCCTCCTTGATACCATAAAATTTAATGGGGTGAGCACTGATAGAAACACTGGAACTCAGAATTTGAAACAGGAAAAAACACTGCAGATTATCAAATTCCCTCATTTTCTAGATACGGGAACTCACAATCATGAAGACTAAGGACCTCCCAAGACATGTGTTTGTGAGCAGCAGAACCAGGTCTCAACCCATATCTCATCATGCCAACTCACACCACACTGCAAAGGTGGCACGGGAAGCCCCGCGGCCTGGGTACTTGGGCAGCCACGTTGAGACATTCAGGATGAGAGAATACGGGGCAAACGGGACCTCAAAGGTCACCTTATCCATCATCCATTTCACACTTAAATCTTTTGTCCTCAAATTTTTAAAAACTAAAAATATGAGAGAATTCAGGTCAAACTAATGCCACTGAAATAATTTATTTCAGCAATTTAGGCTCTTGCCTCAGGGTCAGGACCGTGAACATGTCACTATTTATTACAGGTGAAGGTGAAATGCCAGGTAAGGGAGACATCAGGCTGATAAATGCCACGCGCACAAGGCGTACTTTGGTCTGTGTATTTGATCTGTCATTCGCAGCATCCTGTGAGCTAGAGACAGTTTTTAATACGTCACCTCCCAGTGGGAAACAGCAGCCTCAGACTCACGAGATACAAGAACATGCTCACAGTCTCAGAAGGTCAGTCTGGGAAACAGGTCTCCAGTTCATGGCCTGATTAGACCAGTGATTGTTCCCACCAGGCAGGTGGCCCAGGCCGGACATACTCCACTCCTAGAAACACTTTCCAGTACCCAGCCAGGCTTCTCTTCAAGAGCCTTACCTTTGTCCTGCCCATTGCTGCCTGGGGCCAACCCATTCACCACGGCTTTAGAAGCACCAACGTCACATTCTGAAAAAAAGAAAGAAAAAGAGCACACAGCTTGCGATATGTGTCTCCATTTACTGAGTTTACATATAGTCTCTCTGTATAACCCAGATACATTCTATATAAAATGGTTTATATATATTCTGTTTCCTCAAATTCTGGGACTGAAGCCCTGTCCCAAATCCCCATAGCTCCTGTGGCTGAGACAATGTCACCCTACCTTGGCTCTTAACAATCAGCCGCCCTGACATAAACCATAGGGACAGGCCAGCCTGGACACCCCTGGATCCAGACAGGAGGAGAGGCACCACCCCTCCCCACCAGCAGCCTGGCCCTCCTGACACCACCCCACAGGCTCTGTCCTGCTCGCTGGCCCCAGTCCACCTCCAGATGCAGGCTAATTCTCCAGACGCCAAAGTCTCCCCTGCACCTACATTCCTGGGATGGATGGAAGGTCAGAAGAAGAAGGTCAGAAATCCAAGTAAAAGAAACATCACAGCCTCCATCACCCCATCTGTTCTTTCTTTGACTACCCCTTCCACACACACCTGTCCTTGTGACCGTCTCTTCTCCAGGACTGTAGACCTCGCTTCAGGCCTCCCCAAGCCAGCATCAGGGCAGACTCTGGGCTTCCATCAGGCCCAGATCATGTCCTTCCTTTGCCTTTTTTTTTTCTTTTAATCAAACATAGTTAAACTTGAAGAATTTTTGAAAAATAATTCCATCACCTCAGACTCAAGTCTCTGCACAGCGTGTTGGTGTCCCGTTGCCTGGGTATGCCTCAGCTCCACCACACACTAGCTGCGTGATCCCAGACAAATCATTAAGCCCTCAGGGCTCTGGTTTCCCTGTCCACAGAATGGGTGGTAAACCTTGGCCACCTTTGTGGGTTTGCCAGGAGAATGAAGGGAGACAACGCAAGAAAAGCACTTCCCCCGATGGCTGTCAGCCCAATCCAAACAGAATAAAAAGAATGCATCATTTTCACGCTGCACTTTCCACCAAAGGTTAAAACAAATGCTTTCTACATAGTTGCTTTCTTCCTAATGATCATTTTTAATGGTGGCATAATATTCCATCAAGTAAACATACATTTTGAACCTACTCATTCCCACCTTCAAGGCAGTAATGGTTTTGTTTTCTTCAAATTAAGATAGAAATTCCCAAGAGTGGGATTATCGGGCCAAAGGGTCTAGATTTTTTGGTATGAAATGCCTCCTTCCAGCTCCACGCCCGAGAGGAAGAACTCGGGGAAAAGTCCCACAGGCATTTCCACACCCTCCCCCTCCTGCCCGCCTCTCCATCTACTTCTTCACCTTCATTCATGCCAGGAACGGCAAGGCCAGTTTAGACTAACTCTGATATTAGAAGAGCAAGAAACTTTAGGTTGCAGAGTAAAAGTTAAAAAAAAGAAAGCCCTGGTCTGTTTTAAATGACAAAAACAAAAGGCCAAACAAACAACAACAAGCTACAAAGCAGGAGCTACTGGCAGTACCCAAGTCTACTTGGTCATAGGGGAAAAGAAGGTGAGTAGCCTCTTTACATACAGCAAAAGTGCTCAAAGAATTGGGGACAAGCCACGTCCCCCTCCTCGCAAAGAGGAAATCTGAGCTCATAACCCCCCGGCTGGAACACCAGCCATGTCCTGGGCATAGTACTTAGTACTTTAGAGGCACTGCCTCATTTAATCCTCACAAAATCTTGGTGAGTTGGCCCTTTTATGATGTCCATTTTACAGAGGAGAAGGCAGAGAAGAGCCCACCACAGGCTTAAGGCCACACAGTTAGTTGGCAGGTGAGGAAGCCACGTTGTGGCCCTGGACTGTTTCACTGGAGCCCTCGTTGGTCCTAAGCACACCCTATCCTGCACAGTTGAGGATTTGGCTAAAAGGACAGTGTAAGTCAATAAATGGAAAGGCTTTTTTTTAATCTACAGGAGTCTCTGATACACGCTGAAGATAATGCAGGATGGAGAGACCCGTGATTGAGACATCCACTGGGTCATCTCCTGCCCCTATTTAGATCACAGGTCTCGGGGAGGCTACAGGGCAAGCCCAGCAGCCACAGTGGACCTAAATCTCCAGATGGAAACTTCTCTGCCTCGAATTCTAAACTAGAAAGCTAACAGGTCCTGGCTTCACACTGAGCAGGGAGCTGTTCCCTTCTCTGTCTTCCGTAGCCCATGCTTCCACCTCAGCTCTAAGCTAAAAATACTCAAAACTGGTCATTTGTTGAGGTCTTGATTGTTACCACCAAAGGCACAGCAAAAGGGTGAGCAAAGTGCCCTACCAGTCTGGACGAAGGAAGTAAGATAAGCTCACACCCCGGGGCAATTATGGTTGATTTGCTTACTTTTGCTGCAAGCACTCAGATTAAGAAATGCCACCGAAGTGTACACACATGTCAACACATATCAAATTGTATACTTAAAATATCCACAGTTTATTGCATGCCAATGTTATTTCAATAAAGTGGCTAAAAAGTAGAGGTAAAAGGAGCTATTATGAACATTAGGACATAGTGCATGTAAAGTGTATAGCACAGTTCTTGACACATAGTAGGTACTCAACAAGTCATTAATAATGAAGATGATGATGGTGATGACAATTTACAACAAAGCTCTGGGGCCTACCCAGGTCTCAAAAAATAAAAAATGAAATGCACTTGGGGCCTTCAGAGTCAGTGGGAAATCTGGATAAACTGCCCAGTTTTATAAATTTGTCAAGAAAAACAGGTTTTAAATGACTTACCAGAGCTCATGGTGGTGACAGGACAAGTTTTCTGCAACTAGGGCTCTGAACTGCTCTGCAGAAAAACAGCACACAATGGAATTGATGAACGGCAGGTTCAAGATAAATCCCTATGGTTCCCATTAAAAATGCAAACACCCTTTAGGACCCTTGACAAAACAGCTGAACCAGGAGTCACGTGGCCAGACTTCTGGTTCTTGGTCGGCTACGAACTAACACAACCTTGGGCACGTCACTCAACCTCCTCGGCCTCAGTTTTGTCACCCACCCTCAGTTTAGACACTATCCAAGATCTCCTCCAGCTCCAACCTTCTATTAAAAACCTCAAGTTACATGAGTGTACATGAGTCAGGGAGAGGGTGAAGGAAGGAACCAAAGTTTATGAGAATTGGTAAAATCACAACACAAACTGATTATCGGAGGTTAACAATAATAACATATAGTTTATTATGCACAAAGAAATGTTCTAGATGCTTTAAATACATTAATTTATTTGATCTTCACGACAACCCCACAAGGTAAGCACTGACACTATGTTTACACAGATGAGGAAACTGAGGCACAGAGAGGCGAACAGCTTGCCTGACTCTGTGGCTGTGTTGATACTGGAGCCCCACCAGCCTGACATGAAGGCCCAGGTGCCTGGGCACTGCACTCTACGCCTTGAGGTGGGAACGCATCCATTTACGCACCACTGATATGTAAGTGGAAACCCTCTCATTCAATACAGTCATTCCTGAGTCCCCAGTAACCACTGATCTGCTTCCTGTCACTACCTCTTCTAGAATTTTATATAAATGGTGGTATAGTGTATACAATCTTGCGTTCCTGGCTTCTCTCACTTAACATAACAATTTAGCAGCTGGCCACATATGTGTGGATCTATTTCTGGATTTTATTCTGTTCCATTCACCTGTCCTTATCCAGTAACTCGTCTTGATTAATCTGGCTTTCTAACATGTCTTGAAATCAGGTAGTGTGAGTCTTCCAACTTCATTCTTTTTCAAAACCATTTTGGCTCTTCTAGATCCTCTGTATTTTCACATAAAGCTTAGAATCATCGATTTCTACCAAAAGCAAAAAAAGTCTGCTGGAATTTTGATTGGGATCATGTTGAATCTAGAGATCAATCTGTGTAAAATTAACATTTTAACACTATTGAATTCTCCAGTTCACGGGAATAGACTCTGTCTCCCTTCATGCAGGTCTTCTTTCCCTCAGCAACATTTTGTAATTTTCAAAGGACAGGTTTTGCACATATTTTGAACAGCAAGGTCTAGTTGAACACATCGGAAGGACAATCAAAAAGCAAGTCTTCAGGATCTGTAGAACCTGCTGTTTAAAGTGTGGTCCCCAGACCAGCGGCATCAGCTGAGAGCTTATTAAAAATGCAGAAACTCAGACGTGACCCCACACCAATGAAATTGGAATCTGCCCTTTAACAAGATCCACAACTGGTCCCTGTGCACTTTAATGTGTGAGAAGCAGTGATGTAGAAGAAATCACACCCTGGCTCCTGAATTGTGTAATAAGAAGGTCAACATGTGCTCTGAGGGTCGGCACAAGGAGACACTTCAGTTTCCTTTTAAATGCACTGAAGCCGGGCACTGGGCTACTGCCTTGCTCGGTCATTGTCCTTGGAACTGACCGAGTAGAATTCTAAGGGCAAAAAGGAAATCATTCTAAGTCCTTTGCAGCCCAAATCCACAGTAACTTTGCTCTGTCACTGTCAAATACACCTGAGACTATGCGTGACCTTCAACAGCCCTCTCAGATAGTTCTCTAAGCTATGGAAACATTTGTTCGTTCAGTTAAGGAGCGCAACCTGCTGTGTTCTGTACACTCCACTGGTTTCCAATCCTAGTTTTATGATCCCTCAGTTGGCCTCCCAGGACCAAAAGGGTTGTTGTGATATCATCCAAACATTTTCATTTTTAAAATAATGATGTTAAGGTTTTATTAACTCAACTTTTAAAAACATGACTGAAGAAATGTTTTTGATTCAACCATGAAGCTATCTTAACAGAAAGTATTTTTCTTTCTTTACAGTCCTTTCTAACCTTTATCTGCATAAATAGTATTTACATAGTTGTAAACATAATGTCTGGATAGCTTTGTGCTCTAATTTTTAAATTAAATATTTCATAAACAGTTTTCTGGATTTTTACATAGTCATCATAGCTATCATTTTAATGGATGTATAATATTTCATTGTAATAACACTCCATAAATCATTTACCAATTCCCTCTGTATAGATTAGTCTAATCCATCTTTTTTTTTGAGGATGATTAGCCCTGAGCTAACTACTGCCAATCCTCCTCTTTTTGCTGAGGAAGACTGGCCCTGAGCTAACATCCGTGCCCATCTTCCTCTACTTTATATGTGGGACACCTGCCACAGCATGGCTTGCCAAGCAGTGCCATGTCCGCACCTGGGATCTGAACCAGCGAACCCCGGGCCACTGAAAAGCGGAACGTGCGCACTTAACCGCTGAGCCACTGGGCCGGCCCCATCTTAATTTTACAAATAAGTACGTATCACAATGGCATTCTTAGGCTGGGGAAGAGATGAATGGCAGTGTCATGAATCACACAAAAAGGATGATGCCTCAACTTACACCTGATGAGTAATCACTGTCATCTGTGGTTAGCCCTTTGCACATTTTATATTTCTCAATATAGACACTAGCAATTTCTAACTGTCAGTCCCACTATTTCTTACAAACTGATCTAAAGTACAAATAGTCAGGGATAACATCTAAAATACCAACCATCATTTTGCCACAAATGTCCACCAACCAGAGTAGACGCCAGTTGTAGCATTCTCTAGGAGGCCCCTCCCCATACCAGGTGACAACCATTTAGTGGTTGGATTGTAAGAAGACGGAAGGAGAAAGGGCTCAGGGTGGTAGGACACTGTTTCAATATTTTAGGAACTAGTATGACAGAAGCAGGTGACAATGACAAGGCATAGGTGAGTACCAGCTCTGCACACACAGGCTTTTTGAGCAGTGGGTTCTATTGCATGCTCTTACTTGGTGATTGTTTGAATCTGCAGCAGGCGACACAGGAAATAGGGGGCAGTTTAAAATAAAATAAAAACTGCAGCAAGGGTGGCAGTAGCAGCTGTGCCAAGGACGGTGCCCAGTGTCCAGTTTTCGCCAGTGGTGGCGACAGCAGCGACATCCTATCCAGACTATTCCAGGGTCTGATTTTGGCGCTGATTCCAGCCAAGTCAGCCTCCTTGAATTCCTACCCCTGCTCTGAACGCAGTTCCCCAGCCTCCCATAAACTCCGTGAACTACCCAAGATTCTTGCCAATAAATCCTTCCCCAGTTTGAGTTAACCAGAGGCAGTTTCTGGTCATCTGCAACCCAAGAATCTCAACCAGCACAAGGTGAGACAGAGGAGGGAATCTCAAAGGTTTCATCTGAAGAGAAGAAACTTCATTCCTCTCTCCTGAAGTGGGGCCGGCCAGATCTGAATCTCAAGTGGCTCAGCAAATGGTTTTGTCTCTACAACCTGAAGAGCTCTGAGTCAGAAACGCAGGGATATGAACAGGAAGCTGCACAAACTGAGCCTACCCAGAAGAAAGCTGAAAGCTTGACAGTCATAATCTAGTCCCTGCAGTTTATTTAGAAACAGTACAAGCTATTACAATCATATGTAGAACATGAGGGTTTTTTTATATAGAAACCTCTGACACAATATTTGTTTAAAAACTAAGCTGTAAAGAGCTTGATTTGGTTGAGAACATGATGGTACATCTTTGTAATGTGTCCCATAGGTCCCCTCCAAAGGAGGCAGGCACCTTTGGGTAAAAGCCAAAAAGATGAACTGTGCCATCTAGTGGCAAAACCAGACAGGTGCAAGTGGGCAGCTATGCCCCAGAGGGTTGCAGGAACCTACAAAGTGTCACAGCTTGGGTGGGCCAGGTAGGGTCAAGCTACCATTCCATCCCTTGGGCTGTTTGGGATCTACCATACTTGGTCAAAGCACAACAGCATCAACACAAACATTCCACCAGAAGAACAAGATGTGAAGTAGCCAGCCTTGTAAAGAATTCATCCAGATAATTAACAGTTCGGCATGGTCCCTCCCTAATTCCACGACCCTATAATTCTGAGATAAGTCTTGATGACAGAGTGAATAATAACTAAAAAGCAAAAGTTACACTCACGCTTCCAGCTGAAATGGGATCCAGTAACTAAATATGGGTTGTTTACTGGGGAAGGAAAGAAGGTCCTTATATGGATGGTTCAGGGATATGCGAATAGGGAAGAATCGAGTTTATCTGTAAAAATGAATTCGAGGTCCAGCAAAAGTTCTTGGAAGAGAATGAGGCTTGGGTTGACCTCTCACACAGCATGCTCCATCTTCTCCATAGCTTACCCCCACATACATACACACACACACACACACACACACGATCATAAGCATCATAAGTTTCTGGATGGGAGACACTGTGTCATCCTCAGGACTGAGCACACAGTGGGTGCTCAGTCATGAACTTTGCTCTTATCTTTATCTAGCCTTCAGAGTCTAACTTTGGAGTCGTATCTTCAAGAGAACCAGGAACCTCCTTAACTTCACTATAGTCAGTTAAAAGGAAGCTAGCTCCCTACTCCGACCAAACCCTGGTTATACTCTACAATCTGGGGCCTGATCTGATGTATTTTCAGCTCTTCAGATGGCTTGAAAAAAATAGGGACAGCTCACAAAACCCAAGCATAAGTGCTTGGCCTTATTGCTTTATATTTTGCTGATCCACCAGCAAAGCCACATTTCTCCAATTTTTTGACAGCTCATCTTCTTCTCAATCTCTATTAGTTCCATTTCTCTTCAAATGCACTCTCTACATTATTGGAGAGGGTGCAGAAGGCTCTTTAATAAAGCCAGAAAGGATAAACATTGAGTCGCTGACACTTCCTTTCAAGGGGAGGAAGTTAGGATAAACTTGACCCTGACATTAACTTTGGTCTGGAATCCCACGACATGCTGGGGGCTCAGAACACAACAAGCACAAGGTTTCAGTGAAAAGACCGATGGTTCTGGAGAGGGAGCAATAGGAAAACACATCACAAAGGCCATCCCCCATGTCCTCTCATTTCCTCCTGGAGTCCCTCCAACGTGGTTTCCGTTCTAACCAATTATCTGAAATGGCCTTCAGAAAGGTTTCCAGTGCACACACATGGCCAAACCCAACAGTTTCTGCACTGGTCGGGGCCTCAGTGACCTTTCCGCTGAATTCAAGACAGTTAACTCCTTCCTCCTCCCACACACACTTTCTGGTCCTGATTTCTAAGTGTCACTGTGGTCTGGTTTATCTTGGGCCATGAAGATCCTCCTTCTAGAACAGGGCCTCTGTGGTTCTTCTAGGAGTTTAAGAGCTAGAGGGGCCCTGAGCTGGGTCCTCATTCCTAACTACACACTTCCTTGGGGATTTCATCTGGAATATTAGAACCAGAAGGATCCACGCAGGTTACCTAGTCCATTTTCATAGTTTTTCCACCTGTATTGAAAGGAGGTTCCATGAGCCCCTTCTGGCTGCTGTGGGGGAACCCACCCACTCCCCAGCTTTCACTTCAACCCGGGCAGCAGTGCTTTCAGCGATTTCATTCATTTATATTTCCTGAGCTTCCCTTGGATAAATGGGTTCTGTGGCTACAAAAAAAGCAAAACAAAACAAAAAGTTCATAAACCAAAAACCCACTCCCTTATTAGTTGGATTCAAAGAAAGTCTCCCTTTGTCTTGCTTTTTCACTCTTCTACTGAGCCCCCTTTCCCTCCTATCCCTCTTCTGCTTGCTCAGAGCCCCCTCAGCCTTTGGCCTCTGGGCAATGGATACTGAATTCCAGATGAGAATCTGCCCTCCACAGCCAATGCACGGACTGGACAGGGTCATTTCCCCTTTAGGATCTTTCCACATCACCCCGTTACTCACCAAACAATGCAAAGTCCTGATAATCAGCTATAAGAACCAGCCGAGTCCATTACTCATCTCTCCCCACCTTGCCTTCCCGGTCTCTGCTCCTCCAATCAGGCCTCATACACCAAGCACACTACACAGTGAGCACCTTCCAGCAGGGCAGGGTCTTCTTGCTCATCTCTGTATCCTAACACCTAGTATGGTGCCTAGCACAGAGCAAGCACCCAATTAACACTGGTGGAGTCAGCCTCTGTCCCTTGCACACATCTGAGTACACCGCCTTCTCTTTCCTTTGCCACCCGCCTCCACTCCACACCTGATAAGTTGCCTAATCTTGTCAATTCTTCCATCTTCATGACTCATGCATCCCAGCCACCTCTGCTTTTCCACCCTCACACTCACCATTCTATCCCATCACCTCATTCCTAGACCATTACAATGGCCTGATAAGTTTCAGAATCACCCTATAGCCCATGTACTGCCAAGTTCTGACTTTAGCAGTGAAAGAGTTCCTGGGTCCAATTTCAATGGGGAAAAAAAAATCCACGGGGTCCCTATAAGCTCTAAGGGGTTGGCTGGGCAGTACAGGGCAAAAGGAAAAAGGCAGAGAACCTCCCAGGAAAGAATCCTGTATCTAAAACACAGGCCTGATGATCCCATTCAAAGAGCGTTTCTTTAGCACCTACTACGCATCCAAGATAGCGCTTGACCCAGAGATGACTAACGTGAATCAGACAGCTGCTGTCTTTGAGGCCATCACAGTGCTATAGAGTGACAGACAGGTCCCATCTAAATAGAATATAATGGGAATCCCTTCTGCTAGAAGTCTGACATAATGTTACAGGAGTACAGAAAGAAAAGGAATAAATTCTGCACGAGAGAGAGAATCAAGGAACGAATAAATACTAAAATTTCCAAATGTTCAATGACATACCTTCTAAAATTACCTCAAACATCACTACTTTGGGAAACACTGGCCTAAAAATTCAAGTCCAAATTCCTTACATACCATAAGACCCTGTAAGATGAGATCCCAATTACTTTTACAGTCTCATTTCCCCATGTCCTTAATAAGCCCTAAACACCACATGCCCCATATTTGTCATTCCTACTGAATCCTGAACAAGATATCGCATTTCCAAGTCTTTAATCTGTCACTTTCCATGAACGCCCTTTCCCTCATCAACCCAAACTTTAAGGCCAACCCCAGTAGTCAGATCCACTTGCCCAACAAAAACTAAAGGTTTTTATTTTGGTTTAGTTTTGTTTTTAATTCCTATTAAAAGTCATGATAATAAGGGGCCAACCCAGTGACAGCATGGTTAAGTTCGGCACGCTCTGCTTCAGCAGCCCAGGTTCATGGGTTTGGATCCCAGGCACAGACCTACACCACTCATCAAGCCATGCTGTGGCAGCGACCCACATACAAAAATAGAGGAAGATAGGCACAGATGTTAGCTCAAGGCTGCTCAAGCAAAAAGAGAACAACTGGCAACAGATGTCAACTCAGAGCCAATCTTCCTCACCAAAAAAAAAAAAAAGGGGGGGGGGTATGACGATAAGAAGCTCATTTTAATAAGACCTATTTATAATCACAGAATTCAGAAATCCTACGCCCAGGCTCCCACTAAAATCGTCACACTCTCACTGTAGGCCCATGCCAGAGCAGGGTCAGATCCTGAGCTAGAAAGTGAACTACCAATAAATCTGCAATCATTTATCTTTTATACTTAAACAGAGCCTCTAAATCAACAAAGTTGACTCTGCCAAGAAAATTGTTAACAAAAAAAATACAGCCCAAAAATAGATTGAAGTCTTATAAATGCAATATTATTTGCACCTCAGACAATAGAATTTAGGAGATAAAAATGTAATCATATATTATCTATGTTTTAAAATGCATGGTTTGCAGCAAACATAATTGAGAGGGTTAGTATCTTTATTTTACAGTGTACCCCTACTTATTCCCAAGAAAAAAAATTAAACAGGCATTAAGAAATAATTCCCAGAAGAAAAAAATGCAAATAATAAACAAATCTATGGGAAAATGTTCACTTGACCTGATTAGTTCAAAAAACAACAAAAAAAGATTCAAATAATGACTAACCATTTTTTCTATGTGTTAAATTAGTCCACAAATTTAAAAACACTAACACTCAATGTGGACAAATGCAAAGACACTGACATTTTCCTACACAGCAAGTGAGACTAAATTGTCATCACCATTTGCAGCATAAAACATCAAGAGTTATTCACCTCAACCCCTTTGTGTTTTAGGGGAATCTAGCTCAAAGAACGAACCCCAAAATGACAACAAACCTACACAGACAGACACTGACCACAGCTTTATTAACAATAATGAAAACCTAGAAACACTCCAGTGTTCAGTGATGGGGACCAATTACATGGCGACATACCCCCTGGGTGGACTATTGAACAGTTATGAAAATAATGATTACATAAATCCCAAAACATGGGAAAAGACTTATCATAGGATTAGGTGAATAAAGCAGGGTGTAGGTCCGTGTGACATCGTGAGTGTAATTATGTAAAAAATAAACACATGCGTATATTTGAAAGGAAATATGCCCAAATTCTAATAATGATGTGGTAGTGTGGAATTACAGGTAATTTTTAAATTTTATTTCCATTTTTCAAACTGTTTATAATGTGGTTATAATACATTTCTTTTTTAATAAAAGGTAATTGTTTTTTAGCTCAAACCTGGCATTGACATACAATTGTGTAACCTTTAGAATTTTCAAGAGAAAAATTCTAGGAGACAAGCTGAAAAAATGGCACTAACAATCTTGTCCATTAGAACATGGCAGCCCCACATAATGCAATCTTCCACAGGCCTAATAGCAAATACCCCAAATGTGGAATTCCAACATTAATCGCCAGTGATTGCTTTTGTTTAATGAAGCCAAAGTACTCCCCCACGTCTCCTTATGAGGACAAGGCAGGCAATAAAGCAACTAGAACATTCAGCCAGATTTCCTAAAGAAGCAATTGCATCAAAACGTTTCATCTTAAAATAGTCAGCAGGGGCTGCCAGGTGACAATGCACACAATACCCCATGATCCCTAGGCCTGCTCCCTGCCAATTCCCCACTACTAACAAGACTTCATGGCATTCCAGAGCTCTGAGCTCCTTCTCAAACTCTTTATATGTACAACTCGGGGCACACAAAGTTTCTTAAATATGCATTGTTAACCAGGACAAGACTTAAATACAAAAACTGGCCCATTTGTGTTTCCCAAATATGGCTGTGTCTACAGAACCAAAAAAAAAAACCGTCTAATTGCAGCATCCAGTGCATTTGGAAAGCTCCACTGAGACAAGCTGGATCAGTCAAACAAGGGCAGATTCCCAAATTCATTAGATAAAAGCAAAACGTCTTAGCTTTGTTCCAGTTGTAAACACATCACCTCAAACTAACAAAGGCAAGCCCAGGATATGGATGACGCCTTTCCTCCGGAGCAGAACCATACAATGTCTACCTGTAGAGACAGCACGAAGGAAAGCGTTTTGAATTCTCAGGAGAGTCCAGCTTGGGCCAGAGGCCACAATATAGGTAAAGGAGACTAAGAAGTTACTGTGTGTGCCTGAAAAAAGTCTTACAAAGCTGAAAAGGGGTCTGTTAGAGCTTGAGAAAGGGAAAGAAGGGTGCATTTGATATGGTAGGAAAGGTGTCCACTCTTACAGACGATCCACAGTTCCCTCTCAACTTCTCTTTTAAACCACAAAATTCCTAAGGCTACGTATTTACCACATCATATATCACATAGACATCTGCAGTACAGGCCCATACCATGCTCAGGAATGCGGGAACAGAAGTTCCATTCAGTAAAAAGACTTTGGGTCTTTTGCAAATACATAACTTAAATACCTCAATTCGTAATACTGGCTTATTCAGGAACTGCTTGTTTTCCTTAAGAAGTTTTGAAATTTTACTGAAAGTGTACTAACCTAGCAAAAAGCAAAAATGAAATACTAAAAACATTATCTTTTCCAAGAAAACCTCTCTTCTCAGTGGCATTTGTTTAATAACTGAGGTGGAACACACTTAGATTGGCCCCAGAATCAATAACCGCTGAACTCAGGCCTCAGAGGCTCAAGACTGCATCAGACCGTTAGTGCCGCACTGTAATAAATGTGAGACCCCGACTTCCATCAATCACGTGGTGAATTAAATGACGTTAGCTACTTTTTTCTATTCGCTTAAATTTTGCACTAATTTTAGGCAGTTTTTTAATATATCAGGTATAAAAGCTACATCCAAGCATTTGAGAATACAGTGCAAATTTCTGAAATGGGTTTTCTTCAAACTAAGCTAAAACCACTAAAATATTGAATATAGTGCCAAGCTCACCACAAACAAAGTTTTTTTTAAATCCGCATTGTCTCTCAGACCATACTACCTGGAAATAGACCAGCATCTATTATACATTTATATATTAATAAATAAAAATTATATATATATATGCATCTATATATATACACACTGCCTTCAGTTGCTTTATGTGTATCCAACTATATCAATAATCACTTTCAACATCAATAGTCTGAATGTACCACTTCAAACACAGACACTGTCAGAGTGGGTCAAAAATAAGACCCAACTGCATGTTATCCATAAGAAACCCACTTTAACGATAAGGACACAGAGATTAAAAGTAAATGGCTGGAGAAAAATATACCATCCTCAAAAGAACTAGGTTTGAATCCAGACTCTGCAAACTGAGAAATCTCTTAATTTCTCAGCCTCAGTTTACTCACCCATAAAAGAGAATAACACTGAAATTAATAAAGTGTTCCTGATTAAATTTTAAAATATAAATGGAACGTAAATTGTCTCATTACAAAAGAAAAGTATTCTAGTGAAGAAGGTGCTGGTCCTTTTTCCTTCATCACTTTAACAGACTGATGAATATAATGACTGTATATCTTTAATCATGAGTTTGATATTACCAATATCTACCTGGACAAAACGTCAGGCTTTACAAACTGAAGTAGCATCTAAGACCAAGAAACTCATCTCTGATTCTGCCTTTCCAAGCAAAGTCAGGCAATGAAGGACACTCTCGACAAAGGCATCATTTTTAAGAGACTTGGGAGTTGCTATCTCTTTAAGATCAGGTCTCAAGGAACCAAATCATTATTATCAAGATCCATTCACTGTGCATGCACTCTGTGCAAGGCCCTGTGTTCATGCTTGAGAACAGACAGATGAACCATCTCTTCATTCCCTAAATACCGACTGCGAGCCAGCCACTTTATATATGTCATTTCCAATCTGCAGAACTCCAGGTAAGGTTTCCATACTCATTTTGCAAATGGAGAAACTGAGGCTCAATAAAAGTTAAGAGAGTCATTGAAGAGTCTTGCGGAAGCAAACAGAAAAGCTGGAATACAGATCCTGGCACAGACACCCAAACCCATGCTCCTTCCACTCTATGATGTGGCCTCACCCAAACAAGCACAAAAAGTCCCTGCCTGAAGCAAGATACTCCTATATGAAAGGGTGGTGAGAGAATATACAAGCCTATAGAAGAGAGATCAATAATTTTGGGGGTATTTTTATCCAGGTATGGTAATAAAATAACCAAGTTTATCACACAAGATATGTGATGGTGCCTGTCCTCAGAGACCTTACATTCTAATTGAGAGAATAGTCTTAAAACATTGATGAATCACTAAAGACAGCATGGAAGAGTATATATGGACTGCCCTCCACTTGGGGACTTGCCAGCTAATAGAATGCCAAGCTTCAAAACTTACTGGGAAAGACCCGAGTACATGCTGACAAAAGCATCCTTTTCCGAATTCTTAAAATATCCCTATGGTTCTTAAGATATTAACTTCTCTATAGAGAGTGCTCATTGGGGGAGGTTAATCAGATAACACACAGCATTTTCCAGCAGCCCTTAGGAAGCAATGACACCCATCAACATCCCCTTAGCCACACACACCTTTAAAAATATGTAGAGGAACTCTAGAATAAATATAACTTGGACTTTACTTGCTGCTCTGCCATTTACTAGATGCATGATCTGAGGTTAATCAGTCAAACTTGCTAATTTCCTCATCTATAAAATGGGAACAATAACAGCTGTCAATCTCAGAGTGTCATGGTGAGGATTAAATGAGGTCAAGGACATTGAGTGCCTATCACAGTATTAGAAAATGCTCAGTGAATTTTAGCTGTTTTCAACATGATCGTCATCATCATCAATAGCACCTGAGGGTAAGGCTCAAAACCACTTTCTCCTCAGCTGGTTTCTCTGAGAAGCAGCAGAAATCCTTTTTCATCTACAGGAAAGCTCATCTTTCCAAGCTAATTAAAAGAACAATCTCAGGGAACAGTTAAGTGCACATGTTCCACTTCGGCAGCCCAGGGTTCACCAGTTCGGATCCCGGGTGCAGACATGGCACCACTTGGCACGCCATGCTGTGGTAGGCGTCCCATATATAAAGTGGACGAAGATGGGCACGGATGTTAGCTCAGGGCCAGTCTTCCTCAGCAGAAAGAGGAGGATTGGCAGCAGTTCGCTCAGGGCTAATCTTCCTCAAAAAAAAAAAAAAAAAAAGAACAGTCCCAGCTCTCTTTCCAGAGCTGACTGCACCTACTTCCTCTCCTTTAGGAAGTTACATGGCCTGTCTTTCCCCAACAGCACAGTCCCCCTTGTAAGTCAACTTCCTGTAAGAAGCAAAGTTACCAGTCTACCCTTTCTCCTAATAGTTAATTCTCATGGATGTCAGTAGCTAGGTAACACTTGATTTACATATAAAACTTATTGTCTTCCATGTCTTTTGCTATTAACAAGCTGTTCTCCTCCCAAAGTGCTAAGCTGGAGTTTCCAAGGTGGTTTCCACAACGGCAGAGCTTAATACATGGCATACAATGTGCACAGAATAGACCCAAGGGCCAGTTCAGTTGATGGAAAGGATTTGTATTGAAGAGTATACAGAAATAACCTTGGGGAGATGGTGTGCACATGCCACAAAATGGCCTTGAATGCCGGGCAATGGCATTTGTGCTTGCCTCTATCAGGCCACAGAACCCAAGGTAAGTTCTTTAGAAGAGAAGTTCCCTGCTTCAAGATTAACAGATTAATGCGACTGAGGCACGCAGGACGAACTACAGAGGTGGTGGAACTGGAGCAGGGAGAGTAGGTGAGCTGGCTTCTTGTGAGCTGAAGTCAGGCCAAAAGAGGGTGCACTGACTAGTCATTTTTATCAGACATCCTCCCCCCCAAAATTTCCCTCAACCCATATATACTCTCTCTGCCCCGGAAAGAAGCTCCCAGTAAATTTGTTTTGTCCCTTTGGCTGTTAAAAGCTCCACAGAGGCCTTGATTACAGCAATGGCAGGTGACAATTTCTACATTTGTCTTGTCTTGCTTATTTGTAGCAAAAACTGCTGCTCAGAGAGAATTTGATTTTCTGAGCTTACTCCTTAAATCTCATTCTGCCACTTTTGCCCACAGCAAATCTTTTTTTTCTGCCCAATTGCCTTGGTGGCTGACAATATAAAATCATCAGAAAATAAAAGGTGTCAAAAATCCTTTAGAACTCAAAGAAGCTTACTAGCTGGAGACACTACAATAGCAACCATTAAAACAGAATGCAAGATGACAGAATCAGGGATGTTTAAAGGATCATTTTCAAACTAATGTTAAATAGATGAGTTCTCAATGCAAAATGACCTTGTCTTCACAATTCACAACTTATACAAATATAAGATGCTGGAAGAAAAGAACTATGTATTCAATTACAGTTAATATTGGATTGGGGGGAGGACAGGACTAGGACACTGAGATCCTGATTAAGACAATACTAAATCCCTCACACCCAGCTCCATCAGCAGAGGTCCAGATGTTCAGGCAGTGTCTCTACTGCTGTGAACCTCAGTCTCCCCCACATGCAAAACAGGGATTAAAATAGCACCAACTTCCCTGCTGGAAGGATTGCCCATGTAGTACAGTGCTTGGCACACAGTAAAACCTCAAGAAACGGTCGTGTATTGACCTAACTGGTTTATTTCCCATTTATCTCATTCTAATTCCAAAAGGGAGGAGAGTCGGAGGCGGGTGGAAATCCTGGTTAATAAAAGGCTCCAGTTAGTCACTGTTTTACTTTAACAGCACTTTATTGGGATTCTGTTTGAAGGGGGCAAGGGCGCTGCAAGGAATGAAGGTTTTATGCCTTGGACAGAAAAGACATAAAACTTGTGGCGGCCCCACCCAGCGCTCTGCATTTGTAGAGAACTTCTCAGGTTACAGAACAGAAGTGCCCTTGGCTGTCTAGAAAACAAGTTTGTAATTGAGTTTAATCTTAAAAAAAGGAAAAGAAATGCAGTACGGTCTGTCTTTAAGAAGGTTTCATGTGGCCAAAGGACTCAGAGCATCATACAATTTCAGGGCTGGAAAGGACCACAATTTCCAAATGTTATGAGCCTTGAAGTCCTGACAAATCCATTGAGATAAGAAAATGCAACATCCAGGCTTACATCCTCCCTGAAACAGAAAGAAGCCCCCTCCTGCCAAGCTCTTCCAGCAGGACAAGGGGGGAAAGCCAAGTCAGCGATACGTGACACAGCTACTACACCTGTGGTCCTACTGTGCAAATTTCTAGAAGCTAAGCCCCCTGAAGATAGGTGTCTATGACCATATGAGTTTGTAAATCATGAGGGCGCTAAAATGTTATTCTAAATTGCTCTTAAAAATTTCATCGTGGCATTCTCTTCCCTCAAAAAACAACAGAAGAAAATTAAAATCTAAGGTTTCATAAGATTTTATAGCAAGTCCAAATGTCTTTAAAACCAAAGTCTAAGATCTTACATACAAGTACAAAGTTGGAGAATAAACGTCTTTCTCCTGTCTTTAAAAATACACCGCTAATTTAAGTCAAGTCCACAAGCAAATGCCTTTTGGTGATTCTGGACCCATTGATTCATTCAACAAGAGTTCACTAAATGTGAGGCATCGAATAGTGATTGTTCTCACTGTTGAAATTTACAGTATGTTCTACATGTCTGGAAATCAAACCATCACAAATTCTAACAGAGGGCATTTTAAGAAGACTGCGGAGATGAGGGAGAAGATAGAGGTCCCATACAAAAACCTCCCCTGCTCTTTAAGTATGCAACAAAAATCTTTCATAGAAATGTAACTTGAGAACTCTTGGGTTGCTTCCCAGTCTTCTTAAAGGGAGCTTCAGCATTTGTGGAGTTTGGTGATTACACTTCTGGAGGAAACCCAGTTTAAGAAGCATGTAATTATAGACTTTCTTCCTAACTGTTTAATAATAAAAGTGCAAAAATAAGTAAGTTTTTTCTTATACAAAAATGTAAAGTCTAAGTAAATACACTAGATTATAAGGGGGAAAAAACCTAAAATACGAACTTAAAACTCTTAAAAAGAGAAATGAAAAATACTTGAACTGTCAGCATGGTAGTGAAACATTTCAAATTCCCATCTGCCAATATCACAGCTCTAAAACTAACTGGCAAATTTAAATGCAGAGAATCAAGCGCAGTGGGGTCTCGGGCAGCATGAATTCTGGGAAGGCTACACAAAGTTCGCCAACAGGCTTTGCTAAATTGTCATGTCCAACCAGTGAATTGGAACAGAAAATCCCAGTGACTCCAAGTTACGTATATGTGTGATTTAAAATATTCACACTCCTACCTCACTGCTGGTTACTCCAAAGTCCAAAGAGAAGGGAGGAGGAGCAGGCAGGCTCAGGAATGTGCCCTAGACGCTAACCTAGACGCTAACCAGATGAGAACTGGCTGGAAAGGCCCTTTCCTGGAGTCACCCAGCAGTCGGCATTTACTCGTTTAACATGGACAAGCCGCGAGTCCTTCCAATGGGGTGCCAGACAGGGAAACCCTTCCCTTGCCGCTCAGCTCATTAAATTCAGAGTGAAACCAGCTGCTGGGAAAGGCAAAGAGTGACCTAGCCATGGCTCTGGAAATTCCTAGCAAAGAAAATTGATGGAGTGCCTGGGTCATGGGAGCTCATAGATCACAGTGCCAGAAGGGGGATTTCAGGCCATTGTAAGGAAGATAAGGAAATCATCCTTAGTGTGTTGCTCTGCTCCTGGATGGAAATAAAGTACGGTTTCTCCACAGGAGGTGCTGGGTCCACATTCCAGTCCCCTGGCCCCACGGGCCTCAGGGAGGGAGGGAGAGCAGAAGGAGGGAGACAGGCAGAGGGACAGGGAATCCCCAAAGATCAGTAAAATGTTGTGGATGAATAATAGACCAACCCAAACAATATTTCAACAGGACAAAAAAGATCAATTCTTTATAAGAATTATTAAAATTATAGAGATATACATATAAAATTCTTCACTAAACAAACATAGTTTTATTTAAATCTTATTTCATTCATTTCTTCTATCAATGAAATCTACAAATGACATTAAGAAATTATATTTAAATATAGATGTTATGTGAAATCATTTTTAAAATCAAAGAAATCTTAAGATAAACAAAGTGCTTGTTTTTCTCATGTCCTGATTTTTTTTTCTTTCCTTAAAGATAAAAGTATATCTGTAATACAGAGTATGGCAAGACACAAACTGACCTCTCTTTGGCTTTAATTTCATTACTTAAAAGCCAAAAATGCTGCTTGTAACTATGTTGTAACTAGGTTGGAAGACCCTAACAAAATCGCCATTGCCATTCTCTTTTTGTGGAGAACTGGCTATTGTCTTTACTTCTACCCTAAAATAAATTATATTTATTAAATTAAATATTGGTTTTTACCCTTGAGATGAGGTAACGTTGGGTCTTTCTCTTCATCCCTTTTCCTTCAAATTTAGTAATTTCCTCCAAATTTCCTGTTTTATAAATTCACAAATGACTTACTAATAAAAGATTTTTCTCAAATGTAAGCTTTCTTCTTATGGATTTTGAGAAATTACTACTTGCAATGCTGTTCCTAGTCAACTCTGATGACGTGGAGAATTCAGAAAGGGCAGGAGAATTTTAAAAATTATTTTCACATGTGCCCTTCAACTACATTTTTAACTTGTACTTCAGTTTTCACTATAAATTTGAATTTTCTGGATTTAAAAATATTTAAATCCAGATAATTCTCAAAATATTCCTGCTGTACTAGAGGAACTCAAAACTGCCATAATGACATTCATCACCTGGGGAGGCACTTGTCTAAAATGCAAAGTACAGGTTCTGCTCCCAGACATGTTGACTGAGAAGTTCCAAGGGGGACCTAGAAGCTGCATTTCTGGTGGATACGGTTTAAGGCCATACTTTGAGAAACACTGGTCAATATGACCAAGCTACTGCAGCATCATGGATGAAGTGTCCAGAGTTCAACCACAACCCTTTATACAAAGCTGGAAATGACCATGAGTTTGCTGCCTCACTTTAAATATAATTTATAATTTGTGCTGATTGTGTCATTATTTCACTTAAGCAGGGAGACAGGTTTTTTTTCCCCTGCAAAATGTTCACAGTGAATAAAACAACGTGCAAATGTAATTCCACGTGCAGGGCCTGCCAGGCATGGCTGCTGCCCCATCTGCACACAGTCTGGCACGGGGTTTCCAAATGAGAAGTTTACCAGGACCACATTCATCCAGTCGCTTAAATATTTCTAAACTGGATGTTTGAGAACGCAAAGAATTCAAATGTACCCCAAATTTAGGATTATTTCATATCATTAGCCATAAAATGACTATAGCCTTAAAAAGAGGATATATTTTTGACGCCTGTTGATGCCATCTAAAGAGGAAATGTTTATTTTTTAATCAATCAGGGTTTGATTCCTAATAACCCATTAATACTTTCCTATTATATTATTATAAGGAGAAAGTTTTCACTTTATATCAGACTCAAACCCCCAACTTCTCAGTGTGTTTCCATTAAACGTAGCCTTTTAAAATATTCAGCAACAGAAAATAGTTTCTTGTAGAAAGCAATTGGGAAAGCAATTAAAATCAAAAAAATTCAAAAGTGGTTGTTCAAGTATTAAACTCTTTGGAAGAATCTCTTTTTCATCTCAAGAGTGTAGTTTTTTTTTAGATTTAACAGGTTTATTATTTTTTAAAGTACAAAAAAAATATAAGCACAGAACTAAACATTTGAAAATTAAAGAAAAAGATCCATAATGTCACCACCCTAACACAACCTCTTAATCTGTAGGACCAAACTTCCACAAATATCACTCATCCCCTGGTGAACCTGTTTCTGATGCAGGTAACTGCCAAGTATTCAGGATTACCCCACTCTGCAACATGTAAACTTTTTTAATTTGGGGGGTGGGAGGGCCACATGATCAAGCTCTGCTTCCCATTTCTTTTGAAGGGTAGCCAAATCTGATTTTTTCCCCTAGTAATAAAGAAAATACAATTATAGTATCATCAAGAGCCCCTCCTTTTAGGCACAGGCACTATGCTTAGCATGTTACATACAATGTCTCATTTAATCCTAATAATCTTGGAATGTATGTATGTTCTGTTGCTACCAATTTAGAAAGGAAGCAACAGTTCACTGTCTTCTCTGGGGTCCCGGGACCAGTTTGTCGTGGAATTGTGGCATAAAACCCAATCTATATCTGACCCTAAATCTCAAGCTCTTAACTACTACTTCATACTACAAAGACGTGTCTTGCATGGCACTGCGTTTCTCTTCCTTCCACTCTCCGGCTCATTTTGAAAACAACTTTCCATTGCACTTGTTTTTATCGTGATGATGAGAATGTGCTCAACGAATTATTCTACAAATTGACCTAGCCTTTAAGAAGTGTCTGCTCAGACAGTTTAGTGGATACCAGGGGAAAGGTGGGGTGGGGGGTGGGCACAAAGGGTGAAGTGGTGCACCTACCACATGACTGACAAACATTAATGTACAAATGAAATTTCACAAGATTGTAACCTATCAACTCAATAAAAAAAAAAAAAGATGGCATTAAATGCATTTTAAGTGAATCATGGAATTTGGAATAGGAATGTATCTTCTTATTCCATTCCAGTTGTACTTTGTATAACTGTGGCTTCAAATATATCTATCAAATCATAAATAAAAATCTCCCAGTCAAAAAAAAAGAAAAAGAAGTGTCTGCTCAGTGCCACACACTGTGCTCAGGACTGGCTGCAGAGAAGAATACTACCAACCGCCCTTGAGGGGCTTACAGTCCAAGCCGTGGAGGTGCTTAAAAGCAAGACAATGGTTTTCTTTTTGTTTTCAAAGCCACGTGCTGCCTGGACATCATCCGCTGCTGGCTGCTGAGAGAGTGACAGTGAACAGAAGCTTGGACTGAGGCCTGTGAGCAGATATAAGTGACGCCTTTGCTCCACGAAATGAACTGAGAGCTAGTTAAGGACTCCTTGCATGGTCCACTCGGAGTCCTTCACAGCACAAATTCCAAAACTAGAATTTTTTTGGCTCTGTAAATGGAGACATTAAATAGGAAACAGTTTAAAGTAAAACCAAGTTTGGGAAAACTTGAAAAAAAAATTTAAAAACTTTCACATAGTTATCCTCTTTGGGTCACCCTCCAATCCCAAGTGGTTGTTTGAGTCCAGTTGTTTACTCCCTTGACCTGACTCTTGTCAACTCAAGTGGCAAAGATATCCCAAGTTCCAGTAAACACATGGCTCTTTTTAGCACTGGCAGCAGCACTGGAAGAGAGCTGGGAGGAGTTTTTTGGCCAAGTTTGGGCTACAGTCTTAACAGAGGAGCAGTATTTCCCAGGGTCCAGCAAGGCAGTGACAGGTAATCAAGGTGAGAGAATCCTAAGGAAATGGGTCAGTATGGGTGGCCCATGGTCATGAATGTCTGCTTCTCCTTCCATCGCTAACCCTTGGCAATTCCATGCTCTCCTTTAACAAAGAGAGGCCTGTTGCCTCTCTACCCAAGCCTTCAGCTTCCCTCAGAGGCACGGTGATTAAGAATATAGGCTCAGGGGCTGGCCCAGTGGCTAAGTGGTTAAGTTCGCGCGCTCCGCTTCAGCGGCCCAGGGTTTCACGGGTTCAGATCCTGGGTGCAGACATGGCACCGCTCATCAAGCCATGATGAGGCGGCGTCCCACGCCGCACAACTAGAATATACAACTGTGTACTGAGCGGCTTTGGGGAGAAGAAGAAGAAGGAAAAAAAAAAGATTGGCAACAGATGATAGCTCAGGTGCCAATCTTTAAAAAGAAAACAATATAGGCTCAATCAGCTCCATCACTTACTAGCTGTGTGACCTTCCAGTGCTCCCGTCAACTGAGCAAGTTGCCTCAGCTTCCTCATCCGTAAAATGGAGTAATCACAGCATTCCTCTCATGTGGCTAATACAAGGCTTGGCTGGGATAATATAGGCAAAGCACTTGGAAGCATCTGGCACAAAGCTGGGCATCATGCAAATGCTTGATAAATGACAGCTGTTAGAACTCAGGGCACTTGCTGTCTAATCCACTCTTTGTCCCACTTATGTGACAGCTCCTGTAGTGTTTATTCTTCTGTAAACCAGGAATAATTCTCTGAAGGGGGTGCCAAGTACTCTACACATTCTGACGTTCTCTCTGCTCTTTGCAGTGACCTACTCTTATGGGATGGTCAATAAATTTTTTTGTTCATTGTTTTTTTGGTTTATCTAGCTATGAGGGACCTGTACAAACTCCCAAAAGTAAGAGACTCTCTTACACTTACTTGGAACTATCTCAGTACCTTACTGGAAAGTCTTCAATAAAAATCATTGCTGGGTTTATTTTGTAGTGAAGGATCTTAGAAATAATCTAGTTTGACACCTTCACTGTATAGACCAGAAAATAGTCCAGAGAGGAAAGAAGCAGCCTGCCCACGAAGTCAGAGTGAGCCTATCACCCGGATAGGAATGAAACAAGGGCTTTTAACTCCCAAGCCAGTGCTGTTTCCCCCCAAGGATGCTGCCCTGAGTCCAGACAGTTAATTGGCTTTACCTTTCTACAGACCAAAAAGTAAGAATGCCATGCTAAGGCCTTTTTCAATTCTTTATTCTTTATTTGCTGCAAATATTCTTTCTGAATTTTCACATGGTGCCTTAGACGTAGTAAAGGGGTAATAAATATTTTCTTCATTTAATTTTACATAAAAAGGCAAATGATACACAGATATATACCCTATGAAAAATTCTTCTCTAGATACTTTCTATAGATAAAGAAATAATGGCATGTTCTAGATAATGAAATACACTAGTTGCTATGGTCTGAATGTTTGTGTCCCCCTAAAATTCATATGTCAAAAACTTAATGCCCAAAGGAAAGGTATTAGGAGGTGGGGCCTTTGGGAGGTGACCAGGTCATGAGGGCAGAGCCCTCATGAATGGGATTAGTGTCCTCACAAGAGAGGCCCCAGAGAGATCCCTCACCCCTTCCGCCATGTGAGCGTCTAACACCAAGTCTGCAACCTGGAAGAGGGCCCTCACCAGAACGCGACCATACTGGTGCCTTGACCTCCAACTTCCCAGTCTCTAGAATTGTGAGAAATACATTTCTGTTTATAGCCATCCAGTCTGTGGCATTTTGTTATAGCGGCCCGAACAGCCTAAGACGCTGGTTAAATAAGTTCAATTTTCGAAGAATGAGAAATATCATGAATATACTAGCATCCTTAATGTGGTTTATCTTTCTATGGGCAAAAAGGCATCTAGGCCTCAATGACCACAATTCTGCATTGTACGACACATCTCAGACTATTAGGACAGCCCCAAACTCAAATTTTCTATCTCTTGGTACCAACAAATAATTTAAAATTCTCCCCAAGTTCCAGTTTTTCAGAAACTAGTAACTGAATAAATCAAGTCAATAAGCATAAATAAAAATAAACATAAGACACAAGAGACTAAAAACACAAAGGGAAAGCTCACAGGCTTACCTCCAGAAGCATGTACACATGAAACAGAACTGAATTTGTCTATAACTGTAGATGTAATATGTATTTGTAAAAGTCCCCAATATGAAAAAATAAAATTAAAAATAAAAAAATGAAATACTGAAAGGCCCCCGATGTGGAGCCAATGTGACAGCAGACACAACTTGAGAAACAGCACAAATTCTACAACCAGAATCTTTAATTACCCGTTTTCATGAGGAAGAAGCAAATGGCAAGAAAGGTGGATATCACAGATTTCTTTTTTAAAAAAATTTTTTTCTAGATATATTTTGAAGTCAAAAAACATTGAACTCAAACTCCTACACTTTCTATATTATCAGATTGAACCATATCAAATGGCCTTTTTTAAGTCAAAAATAGTTAAATAATGGAATATCACACTGTCCAAAGTAACATAGCATTATGAGGGAACATAAGACCTCTGTCATCGAAAACAGCCTAAAGCACGGTTTCAGGAAAGTTCTCTATTTCATAATGATTTTCTTCAATGAACTCTGGCATGGAAAAAGCAGGATTCAGGGTCAAGAATTGTCTAAGTTGCCAAAAACTCCATTGACCAGAACTCTTCATTTTCTAAGCATTCCCATTGAAGTTTTACTGCAGAATAATTTATGAGATGTCTGAGGCATGTTGTGAAAAAAGATACGTCTGACATTTAAGACTATTTTAAAACATCTCTCTTGTAAAAAAGAGCTGAAGGCGTGGCAGATTTGGGCCTTGCTCCTGCCTGGAGAGAGCTGAAGTTTTTACTAGTTTAGGGCAGGAACCTGGCGCAGCTTCAAAGCTCCAAGGCCCAGGAGGGCTCTCCACACACCCTGAGGTGCTATTGGGCAAAGACAAGGCATCTCTGTTCCTCTGTGGGGCCTCAGCACTCTGTTTGCCCTTCAAGGTTCCCTGCTGCCTAAGGAAACATGCAAAGTATTTCCATGAAGGCCCACTGCGTGGAAGCAACAGGAAATAAAGGTTTACTCCAGTGACTCCCTGCTAATAAGGAGGTGGGGGTCGCATCTGAGAATCAGTTTTCCAAGCAAATTATTTTTACCAGATGTTTTCAAAGGCAGGTCTGGTGCACAGTATTTGACGGGTGTTGTTGTTTTCTGGAATAAAAGAGGACTTGACTGTAAGATATATTCTAACTGAGCATTTAAAGCCAACTCAAATTCGAAATGACATGAGGGAAAGTAACTTCCTCAGAAACTTGACTTTTAAATTTTCTTAGGGCAAAAGATAAACTAGCATTCATATGCTCTGAAATTTCCTGAAGGCAGTAAAGTCAGTTCTTAGAAAATTCAACCTTTCCCGTCTGCTAACAAAGGTGTTAGGCTGAAGAGACTTCACTGGAGCAGTGTGGCCCCAATACAAAAACTGGAGTCAGAGGTACCCTCTGATTCCATCATGACCTCTTTCTTCTCCCAACCGCTTGCCCACCGCCCACCACCAGCACCATTTCCATTTGGCGAAGGCACCTATGAATAGAGCACCCTTTCATTCTACTCCCACAGCCAAGCCTCCCCAAGCTGTGCCATATGTCTGAAAAATTTTCCTCTACCTCTTCCTAGCCCCTACAAGCAAAGCTGCCTATTCATGCCCTTCAAATGGCTCCCACATCCTCCGAAAATATTTTCTAGAATGGGACAGATCCCCAAAAAGGATGGATGACATTTCCATAGCCCCAACCCACCTAGACATGGAAACCGCACATTTATAATCTTTATCTGTTCCCCATCTATGTAATCTGCATACTTTTATTGTTAATTTACATATTTGCCCAGTGAGCTATTTCCTCCTGTCTACTGATTTGATCAGAGTAACACATCTAGCTCAGAAAATGAGCTTCTAGAAAGCAGCATTTTCAGCCTCATTACATGGAGAGAGACTGATGGAAGAGAGGATGTTCTGCCTGAAGAAATGTGTAGGGAAAGCATGGGGCTGCGAGTCTGCCAGCAGTTTGAATTTTGCCTCCTTCATGGCCTAGCTACCATCTAAAGGTAATCTGCTTTGCCTCTTTGAGCTTCACTTTCCTCTTCTGCAAAGCATGAAATAATAAAACCTATCTTTGGGGTTATAACGAGGACTGAATGTGATACACCTAAAACCCTGAGAATAGAGAGGAATTTAAGTCCTCCGTCAACCATTGTTGCTTTTCCCAAACTCTGCCAACACCTTTTATAGTTTATTTAAATCTCCTTAAATCACCTGATTTGACAGTGCCATATGTTTCCTGCCAGGCCTCCAATACATTCAGTAAATGACATTTTCCTTAACTCATCCTCCTCTCCATCTCTCCCCTAACATACAGTTTTCTACCTAAGAAAAACTCACTGCTTTTAAAAATATAACCCTTTATTCTTCAATGTTTAGTTACTTTCAAATTATCTGAATGTTCAACTTCCTGTATAAGTCTGGTTTACCCAAATTATAAGTTCTGGTATCATGTCTGATTTACTCTGTATTTGAAGTTTCTGAATTTCTGATTTATCTCAAAGCTCAAAGTACCCTCACAGACACCTAGGCCAGCATCTCCCAAACTGGGTTCCACAAAACACTGCTGTCAGAAAAGTTAGCAAGTATCTGGCAGAAAAGGAGTTCTGGAGTCTAACAAATCTTGCCATGGTGACTCTCAGAGACCCTCAATGACATATTTAGGTATCTGAGAAGTCTTGCCATAAAGAATTCTGTGGAAATTCGCTAAAGCAACATTGAGCTAACTCCTTTGGCCACAGGACCCCTTGCCCATCCCTACCTATAGGGCACCCACCTGTCCCTGTAGAACAGATTTCTATTAAATAACCCTGGAAGGGGAGAGAAGAAAGAGGGAAAACTCACTTTCCCAAGATCAGTCAGTTAGTAAATGGCAGAGCTGGCTTCAAACCCAGGTCTCTGAGACCCAAAGCTCTGCTCCCCTCACAATACCAGAGGTTCTCAGACTTCAGCACATGGCGGACCCATCAGGAGGGCTTGTCAGATGGCAGACTGCTGAGCCCACCCCGAGACTTTCTAATTCGGTGGGTTTGGTGTACATCTCTACCTAGTTTCCATGGAACATTGTGCTGAGAGGGAGCACACTTTGAGAACCACTAAACCACACCCATCTGTAGTGGTACAGGGGCTGCACAGTGCCTCGCCCTAAAAGTAAAGACCTAGTGGGGAAGCCAAGGGATAAACATGGGAAAATGCCTACAGGACACCAGGGTTAACAACCAGCAGTTCAACACATGAGGCTATATCTAACTCAGAGCCAATCGAATGGCCCAGAGTCAAAGAAACATAAAAACTGGACAGCGGGAATTGAGCTAGACCTTAAAAAATAGGACGGCCCGTGTATGAAAGAGAAGAATTGGGAAGAGCATTCCAAGTGGCAACAACAGTTCCTATTATCCAAATACTTGTTTGTAGAGTCGCAGCCTTTTGTAGCCGGAAGGAACCAGGCCTGCCCGTCTTTGGAGAGCACTCTGGTTCTCACATTTGAATACGGGTGTGACTGCTATTTCAAAAATTCACAGCAAAACACTTAATGCAAAAGAGAGTAGCTCCTCTCCAAATAAGTGCTCTGGAGAATCTAGCAAAGGTCTTCCTGCTCCCTTTCCAGCTGCAGCTTTACTTTCCCTGTCAACCTCTCTGTCACCCCCCCTTAGCTGCCCAGCAGCCCACCTCCAAGACATTAAATCCGGACCAAACAAAGCTGGCCAATAAGTCTACAAGCCAAGGGGCTCATGGTTTTCTTGGGAAGTGGAGGTAAGACAGTCAAAGAGGTCCTCCTGCAAGTGCCCTGCTAATGGAGCTTTGATGAAATGAATGTTTCTAGACATCCCCATCTGGGAAAATAATTTTCACATGTTGGCTATTGCAAATATCCTCAAAGGAATAATAATTTCCCCAAAGAATGAAAACACTATTCTCTATGATCACTTCAGGGGCTGCCATAACTCACTGTGGCCCCTAATTTCGAACTCGCAATGCTGTTGCTAGCTACCGCTTTCAAAGAAACAGTAATGACGGGGGTAGAGAAATAGCAAGCCTATCTCTAACTCACTCACTTGCAGGCATTCATTGAACACTTGGTTAACATAAGGTAGGATGCAAGCGACAATGACTGAGATGTTAACTGTCCTCCCAGTTAAGGCAGAGAAAGCATACTGGTAAACCATGGGGCAAGTCAGGAGAAGAGTGGAGATGAAGAGCATTAGAGTTTAAGGTGGAGCCGGTTACTTCCAGGGTACTGTGGTGGTAGCAGGAGGAAGTAGGACACAGGAGAGGAAAGGTTAGAGGAATTGATGGTTCATGAGCACCTGCTCTGTGCCATACACTGTTGGGTCCTTCACCTACTTTCTCTTGTCATCCTTCTAAACTCCTAGGAGATGATCAGTGTCTTCATTTACAGATAGGGAACCAAAGCCCTGATTAGGCCCAAAGCTTAAATCATTTGCCCAAGATGAAACAGTTAGTAAACACCAACAAGGGGAGTTTAGCTCTGGTTTGTCCAAATCCAAAAGTGGTGGTCTTTGATGATGTAAGACTTAAAGGCGATATAAGATCCCGTAACTTCCACCACCAAAATCAAATAAATCAGGGTAAGTAAACTCTCTAGTCTTTTCCACAGATTATTTAAAACATGGTGAAATCATTAAATAACTTTGAGTCATACACACATACCCGCACAAGCTATATAAGTGCCTAAATGTAAAATATTTAAGTATTGTAAGGTTCTAAATTGGTTATGGGGGGAAAAATTTGGACCATTTGTTAAAAATTATCACCACTGGCAATACATTTTATGCCTTTGAAGGCGCTTGGACACCTAAGTATAGTGGCCTGAAACACAATCTTCCCTTTTCTCCTCCAGGATATTACCCTAAAGTAATAAGGAAATGAAGGAGGGTAGGATGAACATGAGATTTCAGTAAATTTAGGAGAGATATAACCCACAGACTCAAAACTGTAATATGACTTCTAAAAGCCACTGAGAATGGTTCAGAAACATGCAGCGATAAGTACACCTTAGGTTCAGGTGTTTTTACATCATACACAATGATAATACTAGTAAATACATACAGACCTGTCTATATGCCCAGCACTGGTCCATAAACTTCATAGAGATCAGTGATTTTAATCATCACATCCTTCCTATGAGATAAATACTATCTCAGAAATGAGGAAACTGAGGAACAGAGAGATTAAGAAACTAGCCAAGACAACAGAGCTCAATAGTAAATGGAGAAAAGAGGATTTAAACATAGGCCCCTGGGCTCCAGAGCCCACACTCATAACTACTGAGATGGATGGCTTATCCTATGGCAGATGTACAAGATTATCATTATACTGTGATTTTAATGGCAAAAGATTAAAATGGCCTGAATACCATTCATAAGTGATCGTTTATATGTTAAGACAGATCTACTCAATGGAAACAACATAGCTACTAGAGATTATTAGGTGGCTCAAAATGTGAGATGGAATGATTTCTATGATTATGGTTAAATAAAAAAGCCAAGTTCAAAATACTGTGGATAGTGTGAAGTCATTTGCGTGGGGAAAATATACACACACATATATTTATAAATGCAGAGAAAATCTCCAGGATAGTATACAAGAAACTGGTGCCTGGGATGGCTTCTGAAGAGAGAACTAGGTACCTGGATAGGAAAGAGATGGAAGATTTACTTTTCAATGCAAACTTTGTTCTTATTTTTGAGTTCTAAACATGGTCATGTATCACCTATTTATTTAAAGCAAATTCAAAAAGAAATGAATATCTGAAAAACATCATGGGGAAATGTTTTTGAACCTAATTCACAGTAGGAAGGGTGACAGAACAGTCTATGACAACAATTCTCATTCATTCCATAAAGAGAAGTGAACTTCCTGCAATTTTTCATAGTAGAAATTCTGAAATGTTTAGAACTAAAAAAGGAAAAAATAATTATGCTGTCTACTTTCTTCAACTAGGACACTTGTTTCTTAAAAATGCAGTGGACAGATTGTAGGAAAGAATTCCCCGTGTAGATGACAGTAAGAGTCAAAGTTTGGGCATGGGGTATGTGTGAGAGAGCAGAAATTCCTAAAAAATAAAATAAAATAAAGATGGCAGGTAATGACCCAGCACAACCACTGTGTGGCTAAAATAGAAATGGGTATGTCACCTCCCGACACTAAAGAAACGGAGTCTCTCATGTCCTACAAAACATGCAAGGCATCTTGCCTTGCCAAATTTAAACGGGGACATTATTTTTAAGTTACTATAATTAGTTCCCATTTGTCTATGAATCAGCCTTTATGAGGCAATAGCATCTAAGCCCCATCAAATGAAACCTGAGGCAACATCATCTCTGTTTATTATTTTGAAAAGAAAGAGAGGGTGCCAAGTTTCCTGCAACACCCAATTCAAACACTGAAATTTGCAGGACAGAATGTCCTGTTGTCCACATTTGAAGATAGGAGTATATTTTCATCTAATACATCAGTCCCAGGTTCAGCTGGCAACAGGAAGGAATTGAATTCCAGAGCTCAAAAATAGGACTTAAATACTAAAGCACCTTTCACGGCTCATATAGGATAATATTTACATTATAACTCCTCACACTGCAGCATTTTTAAGAAGTGCCCATGTTTGTGAACAAACATGAAAAGGTTAAGATATCTGCCTAAGTGACAAGAGATTGGTAAATGCAAGTGTTTTAAAGCTATTTTTACATTCCCTGATACACTGCTTTTATAATTAAGTTTCTCACAAGGAATGAAGAGTTTCAACCCCAAATATAAAGGTGGGGGAGGGAGAGCCTGCCTAGGTAGCCTGCATTTCTCCTCAATGAAACAGCTCCTCTAAAGGGTTCTGGAATCAGGTCTATAAATACACTAGAATCTTGTGGCCTCCAAAGGGAGTCCAGACAGAGAACAGGTAACAATAATGAAGACAGTGAGAATCTGGAAGAGGTTTAATGGGAACCTTGATAGGTCCCAGAGACCCAACTGGAGGGTACAAGCCCAACACTGGAACTGAGAGAAAGAACCTTGGTTGGCAGTTCACGAGGGATCATGGCACATTTGAGTGAGGGCAGTGGGTGCAGAAGAGAGAGATACACTATTCACTTGTCCCCAGATTCATTATATCAAAGTCTTCACATTTTCACGCATGCCCATGTGCCCTTGATAAATGTTTATGATGTACCTGTATTTTTTTTTTATGGCAAATACCATGGGTTCTGGTCCTAGTTTCAATATTTACTAGCCAGGATCCCTTCAGCTAACCATTTTAACCCAGAATCTCAGTTTTGCCCCTTAAATATAACAAGAACAAAAAATAGGGGATGTGAGAGTAACTCTTGCCCTGTGTAACGTCACAGAAATTCTATAAGAGCCAAAATGAAACAATTAATAGCTTTCAAAATTTAGCAAATGTTTATATAACACTATATGCCAGGCATGAGGTGTTGTACAATTCTTCTAACAACCCTCTGATATAGGTACTATTACTCTCCCTGATTTATAGATAAGAAAACTAATGTTCAAGGAGGCTCGATAACCCCCCAATGTTACATAACTAGGAAGTGGGACTTGTACTCTGGCGGCCTGACTCCAGAGTATGCGCTACTATAAGCTATACCAGAAAGCCTATATCATCATCATCATTATTATTAGGACCCATCATAACAAACCCCTCAGATTACTCCCAATTCTACAAATGAGGAAAATGAGGCTCAGAGGTTAAGACACAAGCAAGCCAAGATCATAAACCAAGCACATGGCAGAGAGCCAGGAGCTGAAACCTAGTCTAATTGTGACTATGGACCCTGCACTCTTAACTGCAAAGGTAACAAATATTTACTCTGCACCTACCGTGCTCGAAAACAGTATTTTTTAAAAAGGTGAGGAGGTGTTGTTCCCTCAGGAGCTGAAAGGCTCTCATGCCACCTCAATGCTAAATCAGCCCCACCCACGCACCCCAGGGCCAAGGCCGGAGCCCTGCGCACAGCAGCTGCCCATGATAGCTGATGCCAGCGAGGATGATGATGACGACAAATATTTGAGATGTGGGATACAGTTTCAAAAGGGAATCGGACTACTCAATTTGGAGGGGAAAAAGCCCAATAGGGCAGAATGCTGACAGTTTTAAAACAATGTGAACAAGTGTGGTCTGTCTCAACAATGGAACACTTTAGGCACTCTGCTCATCCCTACTAACCTTTTAATTCTTGAGGTAGGGTGACCACGGGAAACCCCTCAGTTGGTCACCCCAGAGGGCACACATTCGGTTTTAAACTCTTGACCTTCCACCCCCAGCCCCTGGTTCCAGCACAGCACCTCGCGCATAGAAGGCACTCGTATGTCTCAGTTGGTTAGACAGAGGAAAGGAGAATATTTTATTATTCCCAAGTACACTCACTTCCACTATACAAGTGTTGCCAAGCAGCAATCCCCACACTGCTAAAATGACTGTGTGAGAATCATTTTAATTAGCACTGTCTTTGTTTGTATGCAAATGTACATTCCTAAAGTGGGTCCTTTAAAAAGCTTTCCCTAAATCAACATCCCTCACCGAGATTTTTTTCGGTAAATCCTTTTCCATAGAGAGTAAAGAGAGAAATTTCAATCCAGCCTGAGTCTTAATGACCCTGAATCTGTAATAATAGAGTTAAGATGCTTTTCTTTTATAGGAATGGCAAGTCTAAAATGAGGAAATGTGAGGCACTTCCAGGCACCAAGACAGAGCTGCCCCTTGACTTACTGTCCGAAAATAGGATGGGCGACTCTGAGAGAGGGCACTCTCCCAACAAAGGACTCCTCTTGCAGACAAGTGCAATGCCCTGCTGCCTGGATCCCCCAGATGACAGACCTGAGGGTCAGTCCTCAGAGTCATCACAAGCAAACTTTCCAATCTCCCCCCTCTTCTCCTTTCCCAAATGTCCTGCTTCCAGTTCAGGCAGCCTGTTCTCTCTGCCGGCCCATCCCTGGCCTGTTCTCATCCTTTGGTTCTCTGACCCAGCGGCTGGGCGGCCTTGGTCTTGTGCCTCAGCACAGGGAGAGGCCCAGATACTCCTCGAGAATTCAACCCTGGCAGAGGTATTGGTGGACCCAGCCCAGCCCTGCCCTGGGTGGGAGTTCTGAAGAGCTGGTCTCTCAGGGAGTCAGGGTGAGAAGAAAAGTTTTGAGCAGTCGGCAGGGCTGAATCCTGTCCTGAGTCATTAACTCAGTCCTGCATGGTTATGCCACACAGTCCAGAGAGCCAGTCACAACTTAAAATTAGAGGGAACATGATGGTGAGAAGCGAAGTTCTCGGAAGGATAAACAGGGAGTCAGAGGTTATCTGAGCTTGGAGAAAAACTCCTGTGGTCCAAAGAGGGTGGGCAAGACTGAAGCCAAGAAAGCCCTAGAAAGTCCTTTATATGGCTGCAAAGCACTCCTAGCATCAGAAGGCTCTATTTGCATGTCTGGGCCACAGGAGGAGGGAACAGAGTTGAAGCAGAACAAAGGATGGTAGTATTTATCAGTCAGAGGAAAGTCCAAAAGGCTAATGTCTAGGGTGAGTCAAAACACATGAGAAATGTGAATAACCATCAGGGGAGGTATTTTGGGTATTTTTAAGCTATCATCAGAGCAAGAAGAAAAGCCAAGAAGTAAGAGGCCTGCTTAGGGCAGCCAGAGTAACATGTCAGCCAAAAGAGACAAGAGAGACAACTCCTTGCCTGTGCAGTTTCCACCTCCTCCATCTGAGAGAACGTTCCTCACACTGGAAAAGGCAACTCTGGTACGAGGCAACTGAAGCAGAAGACAGGTGTGGAGCTGGGAGAGCCACAGCCACTTCAAGTAACGTCAGGTTTTCAGGCTCAGATGAATCACATCCAGAGAGAGCCGAAGTAGGAGCAGGTGTCACAGATGAATCACTGTCAGTAATCCTTCAGAAGTCTCAGAGAAAGGAATGGTGTTGAAAGATGAGGAACTCAATCATTAACAAAAGGAAAATTCTAGAAGGATTCACCAAGAAGCTTGGCATCAATGTCCAGAAAAATTCTAGCCCGGAGTAGTAAACAGATGAATACCTAAGAAAAGTGGTGGTCGCCAAGAACAGGTTTGAATAAGTACCAAATTAACCAATTCCCATTTTTTATTAGATTTATTAGACTGATTGTTCAGATTAGTGTAACTTCATTTGAGCCAGGCTTTAACAGAGTTCCATGATATTCCTGTGAATATGACAGAAGAAAAATGAGCAATTAGGCAGGTTTATCTAGAGATGATTGACCCACCAGGCCACAGGCAAGTGGACATAGCCCTGCCCTGTCCATTTTAGTCAATACCTTGTGTCTAGAGGTGATACAAATGAGGAAGGGATCACCACCTTGTTAGATGATGAAAGATAACTTTTAAAATTTCTTCATAGGTTTATAAGATGAATCAAATCTAACAAGATGAAGTTTAAGATGAATACATGTGAAGTCTACATATTTCTGGGGGAAGCTGGGGATGGGGTAGTTCTTTGGTTGACCATGTGCTCCACATGAACCAAGAGCCTAAAGCAGTTATTGAAGAGTAGTCAAGTCTTGACTCTATCAGTGTCCTTATGATGATCATCAAGAGAGCTTCCAGATTGGATCCCAACACAGCTCCTAGCATCAGAGCCCCGTTCTAACTCTCCCCTTAAGAATCACAATTTTCTGGCATCACACAGAAAAATTACACACCCCTGGAGAAAAGCTCCAGGTTGGGGCTCAAGAGAGGCCGCCTCTTAGAATACACCTTCAGGTCACAGCCCAGCAGTGTGATGGATGACACCTTAGAAACCCGTTCTGGTCAACACTTGCTGTAGTCAAAGTTGGTTGTCTCAAGATTGTCATGCTCAAAACCAGCCAGCATAAGGGCCACTGCCAGTGGAGGTGGGCAGGGAGGAGTGGATGTGAGGAGCATTTTAAATTTGGTGACATCCTTCTCAACCCAATGACCTGTAACCAACAAGCCAAGCTCCCTGGATGGAAATGCCTGGTTGGAATGTCTTCTTAGCTCATCAGTCAGACAAGCACTTTGGAGTTTTTTCCAAGAGACATCTTTGAAGGAAATTAGTAGATGCCAAGCAGGGAATACAGCAAATTAAAATACTTCCTGACACAGTCCAAATTCTTGGCTGATTTACTTCCAGCTCAATAACTGGAACTCAAGACCAGCCCAGGGAGATGCAGAAACAGGCTCCCACATGGCTGGGTGCCAAGAAGGTCCAAAGAGGCTTCAGAAACCCCTAACACCAAAGACACTGGGCTTGTTCCAAGCCACAGGATTCTAGAGCTAAAGGGGGCATTGGACATCATCTCGTTCTTACTTAAAAAAAGAAAAAGTGAGGGGAATATGGAAGTGCTAAGGGGAAGCAGTGCTGCAGAGCTCCCTAAAGTATTAAGGAATTTAAGAGCCCAATCTCCATCCAGAGTAGCTTTTCCAAAATGGGCATTTTTCGCCATATACTGTTTGGTCAGTTAACAGAGGAGCCTAAAACCAGTCACTCCCCCATCCCCAGTGCCAAATGAGTGAACCTCCAGTCCTGGAACTTCAGGAGGTACTTCAGACCAAGGGAGATGAGGAGAGAGTTCAGATGACCTGCAGTGACCTGGAACCAACCTCACACAGCTGCGTCGTCAGTGAACAGGCAGTAAAGGAACGAGCCGCACCCTACACTCGGACACTTTAACCCTAAACACAACATTCTAAATGTCAAATATCGTCCAAAAGCTCAGAGGCAAGTTTTGAGATGCAAAATATGCAAACAAGCCTTTCTAGACACCTCCCTTCACACCCCATGCTCCAGGGATGGGTTTGGCAATCAACACTCACTTTTTTTTTTTTTTTTTTTTTTACCGATACAAAAAAAGTGGACAAGTGTCCGCTTTCTCTCTCCTAAGCCTTCCCCATTCCAGGGCTCTGTCAGAGCTCTTCTGCTTGCTCCAAGTAGGAAACTTCCATCGTGCACTAGCAATCTTTAGCACAAGCTAAATCAGGGCAATCTGGAGACAGGAAGAACCGTGACAGCAGCCAGGAGGGGACAGGCTGAAGCAAAAAGCACTGAATGTTTGAAACCAAACCCTGAATCTGCAATTCCTCTGTTTACTTAGAAACAGTTGCTGATGCTTACCCCAACCAAAGATAAACTAGGACAAACCCGGAAAGGGAAGGGGAAGCAGTGAGGTAAGGACTGTTGTAAACCTCGCACAATGCAGAGGAAAAGCTCCTCAGCCTGTCAGGACACAGTTTTCCTCCCCACCAGAAAAATGAGATAACATGACACTATGAATAGTGACATTAGGCTGTAACCAGGCCCTAAGCAGAGGCAGGGGCTTGCCATCTTCCCATACTTTTTTTTTTTTTTTCCATCTTCCCATACTTTGATCCACACATGCCTGTGGAGGTTGCTGGGGTACCGTGGAAAGAACACGGCATTTGGAGTCAGAGGAGGTGAATTTGAGTCTTGGCTCTGCCTTGAGCAAGCTGTGTGACATCAGGTCAGGAACTCAACCTCTCTGAGTTTCAGTTCTCTGTGAACTATAAAATGAACAAGTTGAACTAGCTGATCTTGTAGTTTTTTTTCAGTTCTACCATTCTGTTATACTGCTAATACTGCAGCAAAGCAGTTATGCCTCCATTCAGCAAGCATTTACTGAACACTTTCTGTATGTCAGGTGCTCTGCTGGGCACTAGAACGGTCTTGCAAGCAAGGAACCTTCCAGTCCACATACGCCAACAGCCTGTAAACAAGCTTCTACAGCACAGAGGGAGAGACATGTGACCCAGCACAGACCGGAGCAGAGGGCAATCAGGAACAGCTTCCCAGGAGTGATGCCTGGGCCAGGTTTGAAGTAGAAGGCATTTAGGCCAAAGGAAAGGGTGATAGGAATAATATGTACAAAAGTACACAGGAATGGCCCAACAGGGCATGCATGGTGGGAGGAGTTCTGAGATAAAGGGCCTTACAAGCCACGCTAAGAAGAGCTAGTGCCCAGCAGCCGTGGGGCCCCTCACCTGCCCTGCTGTTCACCTCGACATCTCCCTATAAAGCCACACACTTCAGGGTCAGCTTATGCCAACTCCAGGTCAATCACCAAGCAACCATCCAACCCCTGCCCCCCAGTTAACTTTTGTCCCTGAGTCACAGAGCCAGGCCACACCTGCTGTCCACAGAAGCTCCCAGTCACTCAGCAGGCCTTGCTTTCAGCTTTTGCTCAGCCCCTAGTCACTGACCCACGGCAGCTGTTCCAAATAGTTTCCATCTTCCTCAGAGCCGCAGCCACATCCCACCCACCCCACTCAGGTTCAGTGGATGATTCCCACCTCCTCTGTTTCTGGGAATGACGGTCCAAGTACAGCTCCCATAGCAACCCTTCTGCCCACCTGTCCCAAGTTCCTTCCTAAATAGCCCAGGCCAAGCTGTGCATATCTCTGCTCACAAATACAAAGGAAAGAGACTCTATTAGGAAACAGAAACCACACTCATCAGCCAGTGCAGCCTGTGGCCCATACATTCGACTGGGCTCTGAAACAAGTACAGTGATGGAGGATAAGGTACATGGATGTACTCCACATCCAAAGGCATCATGTAAATATTACCAGCTACTCCATAACTGCTGGCTGAATAAACAAGTAAACAAATAATCACTTTGATGTTGAAGAGGCAATCTAAAGAGTTGCAAAATACACCGTATCTTCAGGCATATGATCAAGAACGCAGCCTAGAATTCTGCAAGAAGATCCTTTCTATAATGGCAAGGCCTTTACAAGCCTGGTCTCTAGTCCTAGACCCTAGGGTTCCTAGTCCCTGCTTTGCTCGTCTACCAAGAGCCCATTTAACACCAACCCAAGCAGCACTGAATCATCTTAGTGCCATTTATTACTGAAATAAATTTCGTGAAGCAAATAATACACTTAATATAAAATACATACTCAATAGGTTTAATGGATATCCCGTACATATTACATTATACTGTGTGTATTTTATTTTTCCATGCTCTAAGTGCCATTATGAGTTCTCAGCCCGTGAAAAGAAGAACACCACACTCTCAGCCAACTGCTGACAGAGGCCCACTACAAAGCGCCCTTAGCCGCCTGCATGGCACCGTCCTGCGCTGAGCAGGTTCCACAACATGTACTGTTTACTCTGTTAAAGCCTGTCTGCCTGCCATTTATCTTTTGTTCTGGTCAACGATTTTGATTCATAATGGTCAACAGATGGTATGCAACGGGTGCTGGACCCGCCACAAAGAAAGGAAGGAAAATAATCACCCCGGATTGCAAAATTTAAGTGTGAGAGTAGTCTAACCAGTGAACATGGGTCAGATTATAGGCCTGGGAGACTCAGTCATAGGAAATGTTCCATAGAAAAATCCTTCTGCCTAGTTCACCTCTGCGCCATCT
The DNA here is from genome assembly GCF_021613505.1 of Equus quagga. Lineage (NCBI taxonomy): Eukaryota > Metazoa > Chordata > Mammalia > Perissodactyla > Equidae > Equus > Equus quagga. Next base: position 151,546,329 of record NC_060268.1, read on the forward strand.
ACTCAACAGAGCTGGAGTTCTCTCCCAGTGCTGCGAGTTCAGGGTTACATCATGAGCTCACAGTACAAGACTCATAAGACTTAGTGCTTCTTTTGTGTTTATTACAGGTAACCACGAGGAATAAATGATGACATTAGGAACCCTTCTCCATGGGGACTCTGCTCTTCTCACTCCATAGAACTTGTGATGTAGCCAGTACTCCAGAGTTTTCCAGAACACATGCTAGCACTGAGTGAGTGCTGTGTGTGACAGAACAAGGGAATTCTAGATTGTCAGTGTTTGCGGGAAACCCAAACATGATCTCATTTTATGTAAGAAACAAAGCAAGCCCAGGGTCGGTAGGTTGTCCTAGGGTAGGTGGCAAGTCGGGGCCCAGCCAGCAGCCAGGGGAAAATTCCAGTCTCCTCATCCCCTGGTCAGCATGTGAAAAGTCCAGGATGAGCTTTCACCCTAAACCCAAGAAGCTAAAAACGAAAAAGGATCGAGCTGTTGTCTCTATCCTGGTTAGCATTTCGTTTTCAGAAGTTCACAAGGATTTTAAAAGGAAAAAGGCATTATTCGAGGAAATAGAAACTGCTGATCACAATAGCTCATAAAACGGGGCTGGTTTAGATTAAAGGCAGATGGTTGTTAAAGCTCTCGGTGGGTTTGCTGGCTTTGCCTTGTTCATGTGAAGTTCCCTTCCTGTAATCTACCGGATGCTTTGGAAGGAACCAGGGCCCAAAAAACTAACAACTCTGGGTGACAGAAGTCACCAACATTTTAATGAAACAGTTTTATATTTTTGTCTGCTTATTGTAAAAAGGGAAAAACTAAGAAATGTTCAGCTCCTTCAAGTTCAGTAGTTCAGTTCTACTTGAAAGAAAAAAATTGGAAATATTTAAGAGCAAATATAATTAGTAGATTTATATAAATGTTCCCAAGATGCAAATTTTATGAGCAAACTACATTATACAGAGTGCATGCTATGTTTCAAAACTAATAATGATTTTGTATTTGTAAAGAATACTTAAAAATTACATTATTGCTTTCTTTCCTTCCCCTCATTTAAAAATGCACAAATCTCTTTAAGGACAAAAACATTTGTTTCACTACTGCACTGCCCCAACTATTTTCTTCCTTTCTTTTTTTTTTTTAAGATTTTATTTTTCCTTTTTCTCCCCAAAGCACCCTGGTACACAGTTCTGTATATTTTTAGTTGTGGGTCCTCCTAGTTGTGGCATGTGGGATACCACCTCGGCATGGCCTGATGAGCAGTGCCATGTCCACGCCCAGGATTCGAACCAGCGAAACCCTGGGCCACCGAAGCAGATCGCTCGAACTTAAGCACTGGGCCACGGGGCCGGCCCCCTCTCCCTATCATTTTAAATTTGGTTTCCATGATTTAAAAAGGAGGATGTCAAAATGATGTTTTTGCTGAATCTCAAGATCCCTTGATTTTTCAAGATAGGATTTTAAACTGAAACTGTAAGTCAGGGGTTACAAAACCAATAGCCTGAGAGGGCCAAACAGGTAACAATGGGTGGTGTGGGCACTGCAGCAAACTGGGACTCGTGTGCCCCATGTGAGGGGACAACTGCTGGTTCCACTCCAGCCCACACTGTTCCATGCAAGAATATGGCCCAAAACCGAGAGATATTCTAATTGTCAAGAGCAGCTAGAAATCAAATTATGTAAAATGTCCTGACATTTAAAGTTCTGGTCACTTAATTCAAAAACTTTTAAAACACTGGTATTTAGTGGACAGCTGGTTTGCAACCTGCCACAAAGGACAAAAATGCTATAAACATTGGGTCTGGCCCCATGGCTTAGTGGTTAAGTTCATCGTGCTCCACTTAAGCACCCAGGTTCACCTGTTCAGATCCTGGGCATGGACCTGCACCACGTCAACCATGCTGTGGCAGCAACTCACATATAAAATAGAAGAAGACTGGCACAGATGTTAACTCAGAGCTGATCTTCCTCAGCAAAAAAAAAAAAAAAAAAAAAATGCTATAAACATGATTAACTCAGGAACAAATGCAACATCTAGAAACACAAATTTTGTTGGAAAATGAAGGTTGATCTCTATACACTTTTTTTTAAACCTATAATAACTTTTTCTATAATAACTTTTCTCTTGGCCAGAGGAGGGGGGAAGCAGGAATAAATGAACTTGAGAAAAAAATGAAATTAGCTGTTAAAAAGCAAAAAGGATAAAGGTGCCTCTACCTCCTTTTTTTATTAAAACAATAACAATTCACATAAGAGTATTTCCAGCTGTTGAGCCCATATTGGGACAATTCTGGAAGCTGCAAGTTTCACTGAAGTTAGGCTGCCTTAAACACAGCTATCTTCACTAAATTTTCTCCATCTAATAGAAATGCCATCCTAGAGTGGGACCTACCACTCAGAGCTGTCCAGATGCAACCGATTTTACAATGGTACACTAATGGTTTGTGTGACTAAGTTAGAAGGCACGATAACCGGGTAGGAAGTGTCACCTCCTGAAAATCTAAAAGTATTATATATGCAAACTGTGCATGCGAGGATGTGCCTTAGAGGGGTTCTTGACCCCTCCCTGCCAAAAGCCTAAGAACCAACACCTAAATGATTATAATAGTGAAAGTTCAACTGTGCAAGTTCAAGCACAAATAACGCAGTCATTTTTTCAAGCATACCTCTGCAGAAACCATTTTTATTTAATCACTGCCATAATCAGCAGACCAGAGAAAAATCTCTCTGAGCAAAACAGGGTGAGTCATCTCTATGTTGATAAGGGGACTGCAGGATGAGGGCACTGCTGTGAAGTAGGAATCAGATGGTGCCTTGTCTAAATTAGTCAGTGGAGCAATCAGAATGATTTCTTCCCATCACACTCAGTAATCACTGGAGATGATGTTGATCTGTCGGTTTTAGCGATAACCCCAAGTACGATCTCATGTTTACTTCCCCAAACTAGGAAAAAAAAGAGAAAAGACAATGATGTGTTTCACTGTTCGTAGTCACTGGATGGAAAAGGAGAAAATATCTTGTTTTTACACATGGTTAGCAAATGTGATACAACTTCCTGTTTAAAAAGTACAAAATCAAATGTGTAAATCTCTTGGAGAAACACCAACACCTGAGAAATGTTGCTGCTGTACAAAATGGTTATTATGTCTCTGTAGGACACAATAACTTTGGCCAGAAAGCGACCTATGAACCTCTGGTGACACAAACCAATATGGCAGCCCAGGGAGATACTTGTAGACAATGACCCCACAGAAACTGCCCCCAACAGCACACACTCCAAACAGCAGTGTGGTGATCAGCAGCTTTGGTCCTAGAGACTGAATTCTAGCCTTCACTTTCAGAAAAGGGACCACTTACGCAAATCCCATTTTGAGCATTTTCCTACAGTAGCTGAGATTCTTAAGATGAGGAAAATGAGTTTGGGTTGCTTTTAAATTTGACTGAACTCTGGGGTTAGAAACTATCAACGACAATGGATTCCAAATCCCATGTCCTGTTTCACAATGCAATGAGACTTTGCTTTAAAGGGCAACACGGAAATGTCCAGTTGAAAGGATGATAATTTATGGCTCAACTCACGGCAAGCGCACCTCATTTCAAATTCATATTTGTCTAAAACAACTGAATAAAACATTGGCCAGAAACAGCCTTAAATCCTTTCCGAAAGAAGGAAAGGAAGGAGAAAAGAAGAAATTGGCCTGATTGACATATCCCTATACATGCAAAAATTTGAAATTCAAGTTAAAGAAGCCTGGTCCCAACTTACCGATGAACATGAAGCCTCAGAACAGATAAAGGCAAAGGACACTGAAGAGGCAACGGCCTCAGTCACAATACCCCCTGGGCAAGAGCACCACAAAACCAAGCAGTGAAGGAAATTGAAGTTTTCTTAGATAATTTCTTAAGTCTGCAAAGGATACTATCATGCTTTCTAAAGCTAATACATAAACATGGTACCAAAAAATGTAGGGTATAGAGTGAAAAGCCTCCTTCCTACACCACTGCCCTCCCCACAAGCCTACTCATCTCCAGCATCTCCTCCTGAGATGGTCCACACACACACACAAGCCAAGAGGCTGCACTCTGCTTTCTAACTTAAGGAAGATACCACCATTTTTAAATGCCCCACCGCTCTAAGTCTCCAGGGACACGGGAAGGTACCATCTTTTTTTTAATTCCTAAAATCACTTACTAAGAAGGAAGCAAGGAGGAGAAATCCTCCCCGCATGATTGTCAGTAAGTTTCTTTCTTTTTAATTTTATTTACGTTCCACTCTGTGAGAAAAGAAGACAAATGAAAACCAGGGTTGATGCCAGTCATCATGAATACCATTCCACTGAAACCTTCATTTTTGCCATAAACCATTGGTTACAGATCTAGAATGCTACACAATCAATGCTTATTTTCCAGAGATTAGACGCTCCAGAAGTACCGCTGAGAATAATTTTCACTGAAATACGGGGGTCTTGAAATACATGTTAAAGAGAGTTGAGACTGCCTGTTACCCAAGCGATCTGAAATAGCACATTTTAGAATGCTGCTTATCACACTGCCCGCAATAACTGCACTGATTTCCCACTCTTTTGTCCTTTTCACAAAAGGCCTGAAAAGATGAGGCCTGGGGAAAAAGCAAAAATGTTTTCAAAAAAGGCAATCTTGAGGCTATTCAAAAGCCTCTGGGGAGAGCCAAACTGAGAGGCTAGGCTCACTAGGGCAAGTCGGAGACAGGTGGGGCCTGAAGCCCGGGCGAGAGGGAGGAGGGAGGCAGGCTTTGAGCTGGTAACTGTGGGAAGGGGGCAAAACTGTCTAGGGTGGCTGGGGATGACAAGACTAAGGAAACTCACCAGGTTACCTGAAAATGGAACAACTAAGGAGCCCAATGAGATTGTGCCGGAAGCTCAGTGGGGCACTTTCTCTGGGAAATGGACAAAAACAATACAGAAGAGCTGCACTTTGTGCCAGAAGCCCACAAACAGAGGAAAACATCTATGATCCAGAACTGATTCTCACAGCAGTCAACGGCAGTTAAGGGGTATATGGGTGGTACCCGAAACACGTACATCTACTACAACCATCGCGGTATATTTTTGCTTTTTATGTTGGAGCCTTTATCCTCGATATTTCAAAGATATTCTAAATATTTCCTAAATCGTGGCCCTGCAAATCATGGTCCTGTTTGACTTTTCACAGAATTTTATCACATCTAACTTTGCAAAATTACTGATTTTCAGGCACTTTCACTCAGTGAACTTTTTTCTTTCATTTAATGAACTTTTGGATGATATGACTGTAGGATGAAAAAGATCTGAAATGTATTAACAACACATTAAACTTAATCATCAAAATGGCTTGTAGAAGTTCCAGTGCACATAAAGAACAGTATAGATTACAGGCTATTATTGGCAAAGGACGCTGGATCCTGCTGCTCGCCAGCCAAAGGCACGGCCATGTGCCAACTGCGTAAATGCAGTTTATAATTCACTCAGCTGACCAGATTTAAAATTATGCAATTCTAAAACTAAGTTTCTTGATTTGAAGGAGTTACAGTGTTTCAAATTTTTTATGTAAGGTGAAGCTTTATTGCTATTTTTATATCATATCTTATTTGAATAATTTATATTTGCATTACATGGAATCATACCATATTCTTTAGCATATGTCTTCATTTACTTCTCAGTACGGATTTTATATGGAAAATCCACCCTTTGCCTTTCCTCTTTTCTCTTTCCAAATCCTACCTATCCTTCCTTTCTCTCCCTAAGTGTGATCTCATCCAGTTTCATAGCTTTAAACACCATCTGCGTGCTGATAACTCTCAAAGGTACCACTTCCAGCCCCAGTCAACTCTAAATCTCTACAAGAACATCAAATGGGCATCTCAAACTTAACATGTCCCAAACAGAACTCTCAGGGTACCCCCCCCAAACCTCCCTCTTTATTCCCCATCTCAGTAAATAGCAACATTATTCACCCATCCAAAAACACTGGACTCATCCTTGACTCTTCTTTTTGCCCATACCCCATACCCAATCTAGCAGGCTCTACCTTCAAAATATATCCTGAGTTTGACCATTCACATCATTCGACAATCACCATGCTAATCCAAGCCACATCCTTATCTCTTGCCTGGACCACTGGAAGGGCCTCTTACAGATGACACTGATTCTACTCTTGCCTCCCAAGTCTGTTCTCCATTCAGGACCCAGAGAAATAATTTTAAAGCACAAAGAAGATCACATCATTATTCTACTCAGACTTCTCCAACAGTATCCAATTGTACTGAGGGTAACATCCAAACTCCGTATTACAGCCTACAGGATCTGGCTCCCACCTACCACTGATCTCATTTCATACCACTCTCCCACCCATAACTACCCACCCAGCTCAAAGTGCTTCCCTGAGGGCTCCCACCACAGAGCTGTTCCTGCCTATTGGTGGGACTCCGGTTGTAGGACCCAGAATGTCCACTGTGTCCCTTTAGACATAGCCTCCCATGCCTGAATTGGGCCCCACCTATCCTGACTGCCTTTCCTTCCCACTCCAACCCCAGCAGTCTGCAAGCTCCCCAAGTGGCAATGACATTGGGGTGTGTGTCACTGGTCATACGAGCACCTGTTCCACATGATGGGAGCTGACCAGGCAGTCAGCATCAAAAAAGCCAGCTTTTCTCAACAAAGTGTGGCTGGAATCAAGATGTAGGGGTCATACTGCCTCTCTGGCTCATGGTGGTCCTTCTCCTCAACAGCTCAGGGGAGAACTTCAACATCAACTAGCTAGCATGCCTTGAAGCATCCTCATCTCAGCATTGGAACACTTTGTTAAGGATCCATTTTTGCCTCTTTCAACTGCCACAGAAGCAAGACATTTACCTGCTGTGATGAGTAATTAAGTTTCTTTCAAAAAAGGAAGAACATTTGTTAACTGTGGAGTTATCTGATCTCAAATAAAAATGAAGGTAATTGTGGAATACAGTTAATTCATCCTTCAAGAAAACGGCAGCTACAGTGGTGGGAAGGGGAAAAAAAAGGAAATGCAAATCTCCTGAAGAAACACTCTGGAGGGCTCAGAAAATAGGTATTTAAAAATCCATGTTTCGACATATGTGTTCATATTTTAATTTGTTAGTTTAGAATTGCCCTGTCTACATCTCAGAGCCAAATAGGATTACTTTATATTTGCCCAGCACCTCATCCCCTTTAAAGCATTCTCACATACTCTCATTTAAGCAGGACAGGATTCATTTCTCTACCTGGGGCCCAGAGAGGTCAAACAATTCACTTAAGATCCCACAGTAAAAACCACAGAATCAAGAAGGTAGCAGAACCCAGATACACCTAGGCCTAGCCCAGTGTCCTTCCTTCTATAGTAGAAAGGACAGTGCGGTTCTCTGAAAATCACACTCTACGGTCCATTGAAAAGATTTCCCTTCACTGCAGAAGAAAAAAAAAAAATGCATATATTCACCAGTGCTTTAAGGTAGTGGAAAGATGCATTGGTCCCGGAGCTCTGGGCAGGGAGAGGGTTTCACAAACTCTTCCAACAAATGCCAACCCCTGAAATGACAAACATACAAAACACCACGTGTGAATCAGGCACCCTGTGACCTCCTTCCAAGGAGGCCATCCAAACACCAATCGCCAAGCACCCTGTTTAGACTCAAAGCCCACATCCTCCTCTTCCAGCCCCGCTCCCTTCCTAGCCTGACTTTCCCAAATAGAACAAGAATCTAGTTCACCAGCTGAGATGGCCCCCATTAGAATCAGTGGATCTTGGGCAGAAAGAAGCTTTAGAGATCATTTGTAACAGGGATCACAAACCAAAAGCTCAATGGGTCACATCTAGCCTGTAGAAGTATTATATTTATCTGCAGGATAGGTTTAGAAAATTTGAGACAGAATTTAAAAATCAGAGACATCAGATAAAATCCCAGATTTCTGGCTCCTCTAAAAAAAAAAAAAAGCAGAGGATCTGTCAACACAGCCCACATTCACATCTGAAAATGATCAGCTGGTGCTAGTAGCAGCGCCCTTCATAAGCCAGCTTGGCTACTCCAATATGTCACAGTCCCTACCGCTCCCTACTGTCTCAACACAGAACAGAGCTGTGCTTATCACTGCCCCTGCAGTATTGTTGCGGAGGTTACAGAAATTATTTCCCTCTCCTATGATTCTAACAAAAGTGAGAACACAAAACAAAGAGGCTGAGTTCCAAGAGAAAAAAATGGTAGAGTACATACAGCAACTTAAGTTGGTAACCTCATTCCTGTAGACATTTGCAACTCCTGAACAAGTACAACACTCCCATTTTATACAAGTTAAATATAAGCAGGAAACTGACTTGCCCACTCCCACAGTTAGAGGCGGAGCTAATTCTAGAACCTAGGTCTCTGGAGTGCCAATCCAGGATTCTTTCTCCATGCTCCATTGCTTAGTAGTCTTATATTATGAAGCAAAAAATATTTATTTATATATATATATATATACACACACACACACATACATATGTGTGTGTGTGTCTCAAAGCTAATACCAAATTCAAGGAACTACAGATGAAGTATCCAACCCACTCTGTACTAAAATGCTTGCCATACCTTCATTTAGCAAAGAATACACAAGAGTAAGTTATCAGGTTCCCTAAGGGTTCATGTCCTAATGTGACATTTTCAATAATTTTGCTGCTTAAGTACAAAAAAACTCTTGCAAATATCATGCATCTACTACTTTCAAAGTGCTCAGTTAATGTCCTAAACTGTCTGAAATGCTCTTCATGCTAGAAAAATGTTCCTTAATATGCATCTTGAATACAAGGTTATAAATAAGCTTACGTACAGATGCTAGCACTGTAATAAACGAACAATGTTCAACTATAACATCTTCGCGGGAGTTATTTATATCATCCCCTCCAAGAATGTATTGATTTTTTCACTCAGATATTTACTGAAGCCTATTCCACACAAAGCAGTGTGCAAGGTGGTGGAGACACAAAGATAAACAAGATCCAGTTCTTGCCTTGAAGTCGCTCTGTTAAAGATCCAGACACCCAACAATTCTAAATGGATGGATAAACAGAAAGAGCTGAGTAGGCACAGGTGTTATGGGAGCACTAAGCAGGGGCTCCTAGTGCAGCTGAGGTGACTAGATGCTCCCCAGCAGGACAGAGGCCTGAGGAATCCTAAAGCAGGATGGGAGTGGAGCAGGCAGAGGCGAACTGAGGGGAAGGTGGGAATTATAGGCAGCAGGACAACACGGGCAAAAGCAAGAAGTGAGAAGAGCCCCTCCAATTTGGCTTTGCCTGGATTTCATGTTACCTTATGGATCTTAAAGACCCCTGCTTTGTGCCACATGACCCAACATCTGCTGAGACTCGATGCACAGCCCCACAGAGGCACTCTTGGAAGTTTATCTTGCCAAGTGCCCTTATCAAGAATGCTGCCAGTTCAGCCCTGCTCCCTGGCAATGACCACTTATGATTCCCTCAGGGCAACCCATGCTATCCTAGAGTCAGAAGGGCCCAAGAAACATGGGGTTAGAAACACTGAGGCTTCCAGTATTTCCAGTACTCCATGATGTCTCTGAGAAGACAGTAAGTAGATTTTTCCCTGTGCCAGTCACAAGACAGTCGCTCAGGGCCTGGATTTCTATGGCCAGAATCTACTATGCAGTCAAGCCTCAAGCAGGAGTTTTGTGAGAAAATATCCCAGAATATCTGCCCATCAAAATCCCCAGGTGGAGTACTCTTTTTCTTCACGGATAAGAAAAGGATGAGCCGCCAGCCCTGATCTGGGCTGAGGCAAAGCCAGGGGACAGCATTCCCAGAAGACAAACTTTTGGAAAGGGGCATAAAGAGGAGTCAAGACTAAATATACAGACTCGGTTAGGGTTCAAGGCCAGTAAGAGGATAAACAAGGAAGCAAAATTCACTTCCCTGATCTGTAACCAGTAAGCAGGTTCACAAATCTGGCCAAAAATGAGAATCACCTAAAAACTAAAAAAAACCTCCTGGGCCCCAGACCTACTAAATCAGAATCTCTGGTTTAGAGGCCCAGGGATTAGTCAAGATATTCCAATGCCCACACTCTGATACCCTTTTCCAAATGGGTATCTTTCATTCAGAGGCTTCAGGAGCTCCAGAACAATCTCCTCAAGGTTATTAACTCAGCATCCTCCAGGAAGGAGTCAAGGATCCAGGCTTTGGGGGAGTTGCACATTCTTAGTATGTTTACCCACTCCCTACATCACATTATGACAACCATCACTTAACTCCTTTTTATTTTAAATAAACTAAAAAACACAGAATGCCAGCAGCCAGCACGGCAACTGGGTAAGTGAAGGGGGCCTCCCTCTTTGCCCCAGTGCCTATATACCATGACCCAATGCCAGTGCCTCCAGATAAACTATTGGAGTTGTCCAGTCTCAGCAGATCTGAGCCCTTGTACATCTGGGTAGGCTCACCCTACAGCAGAGCAAACGGTCTGGGAGCATCCAGTCATCGAAAGTGCCCTTCGAGGAATAGCTCCAAAGCACACAGCACTCTGATCAGGTCCTTACTGCCCACCAAAGAACAAGATACTGCAGATCAATGCAATGCCTGGAAACCTGCCAAGCTAGCTGAGCACTTCTCTTCCCAGAGTTCCACTTTGTGGTCAGGTAATGACGTAAGCAATCTCAAGCCAGGAATGGCAAAGTTAACGCTGTGTACCACAAAAATGAGAGATGGGAGTAAGATGCTTCCCTGAATGGACCAGCCTAGAAAGATCTCTTAGCCAACATCACCAGATGCTACCAGGTGACCTTCAGACAGCCCAGCACCAGAGATACCCACGACTGACCAAGGTCAGCCTTCCTGATTGCAAGGCCTAGCAGCAATCCATAGTATCTCTCCCTAGAACAAGGAGTCTCCCGAGCTTTCCCTTCAACCTAAGGGTCCTCCACTTGAGCCATAATGCAAATTCGGCTCAAGCGTAGGTGGAGCAGAAGTCCAGGAAAAGTGCAAGATACTAATTTGCCCCTTCTGGTGGTCCTTAATTTTTAGGCAATCCATTATTTCCTGCAGTACCATGATGTCCTTACCTAAAATATAACCCTTCTCTGACTCACCTCTCCAAAAGAAATCACAAGAGTTGCTCTAGGCCCTGCCAAACACCTTGAACCATCACCTCTCTCATTTATTTCCTCATCTCCACCCCATCCCAAGAATATAGGACAATACTGGATGTTGTGAAAGTCACATTAGCCACCTTCATTCCTACCAAACATCAATCCAGACCAGCCAACCAGCTCTGGACCATCGGGAGCCTCTCAGGTTACCTGTTCTCATAGTACTCTGTCTCTCTCCTTGACATCATGAAGCACTTACTCGTGCTTGCCTTTTTGTTTAAGTTTTAAGGGGTCTTTTGTTTGTTTGACTGACTAATCACCATATCCCAACATAGTGCCTTCAAACTCTCCAAGTTCCTTCAAGACACAATTCAAATTTCATGTCTCCCAGCTAAAAGATGATCGAGCCAACCCATTTCCCAACTACTCAGACTTGTCACTAGCCTCTGAAATCTAAGCAGCCACTAATTAGGCCAGTAACTTAGTGGACTAGGAAGGACCCTGCTCAGAAGGTTCGTCTAGAATTGAAGAAAATCCGCAACTGAGCTTGAGGCTGACTGACTCCGGAAAGAAAGAAATCAGAATAATTATCTTATTTCTTTTGTGCTTTTTTAAATATCACGCTACATTTATTATTTTAAGTGACTTTCTACAATATGCAAAATGAACTCCTTTTTTGACCTTGAAAAAGTACTATTTTTTGACCCTATTTCCCAGAGCAAATCCCACTGGGGCCATGCCCAGTGCCTCATCCTCAGGACTTGAACACCACTGAAGCTTCCAAAATGCTCAATGCCAAGGTGGCTCAAACATCTCTCGCCTCTGGTCCCACTGCCCAGCTGTCCTCCGTCCACACCCATTGGCAGAGGAAAGTGGGTTTGTGGGAGGTTTTTAAAAATCTCCCACCCACTCCACAGATTCAGTAGGAGGGAGAATGAAGGTTTCCAAGTTCTCTGAACGTCAGAAAGCTCATAAAGTAGAATAAAATTAGTTGAAAAATAGCAAAATGATTTTTAGCTCCCCTTTTAAAAAGAAAAAAAGCACGCCTACTTTGAATGATTCAGTGACTTCATACTTTCTTCCACTGGGATATGCTTTTCTTCCTCCCAAAGGGGGTGGTTCCCTCCCCCCTCCCCCTCTACTCCTAAGACAAGACACCTCCACAAGATACTTGTTCTATCTGATTTCCGGCCCAGCGAGAAAATCTTGGCTAAGCCCAGAGTACCCCCACCCCTGCAGATGGCCAGAGGCTCCTTCCCTCTAGGGTCTTTGCTTTTGCGGTTCTCTCTGACTACAAAGCTCTTTCCCAACCTCTTGCCAGGCCTGAGGTATTCTCACCATTGGGACCTCAGATCAGTTACCAACTCTTGACTGAGGCCAGCCCTGACTACCTAACCTTAGTCTCATCTGCAAAAGCAACCTTTGTAGAACATATCACAATCCGTTATTATCTTATTTATCCATGCTGCCTTCCAGAGGAATCTTGCCTGACTTGTTCATTGCTTGTAACCCCAGCACCACGACAGTCCCTGGCACAAAGCAAGTGCTCATTAAATCGCTGCTGAGTGGGTGAACGAAGAGGTGGAGGCAGGCCAGTGGGAACAGGGCTAAGAGCCCTCCAAAGATGCCCTATGGAATGAATAACTTCATCATGGCATAGCCTCTGGAATGGTCTCCCGGTTTCTCTTGCCTTGATTCTTTTCAGTCTTGTTGCTTCTTAGATACTGGTTCTACCACTGTATACCCTATACCCACCCCAACTGCTCACACTTGGGTATTCCCCTGGAGACTCAATTCCCAATTTGGCTTCTCCTACTCTGCTTCCATTCAGCCATCCTCGGCTTGAAAAATTCAGACATCTACAGGGGTATCTGACCTTTGATGACCTCAAGACTCTCAGGGATCTGACCCAAGCCCACTCTTTCTGCCGTATCTCCAATACCCCAGCTTCCCACTTCAGCCTCTATCACCAGTCAGCTCACAGCTCAGCTATGTGTGTAGACGTACCATTCCTAGAGTCCAAACCTTTGCTCAGGCCTCTCCTTCTGCTGCCTCAGTACCTCTTAGCTCCCTCTCATCCCTCAAATGATGATGCCCTTTGAAGCCGTCCCCCTCTACCCCGCAATCATGACATCTACCTCAATATCCTCAAATCCTTTCTTCTGTCTGTTTCCCCCAACTGACTATCCCTTGATCATTAGGGTCCAATCTAACTCATCCCTTTTGGCCCTGAACTTGGCACAAAGCAGGTACTCAGTAAAGGTACACTAAATTGAATTAACTTGTTTTCTCTCTTACAATTCCCATTTCCACAGTGACTCCCTGAAGAACCTTAACACTCAGCACAAGTAACAGAAAAGATTCTGTTGTTAAGCACATTTATTAAAATCAACTGAAAAGAAATAGCTGGGTGGTAGTTTCATCATTGTCATCATACTATTATAATAATATGAATATAATAAAATGAAGACCTGAATCACGAGAGGCAGAAAGGTATGGGACAAAGAGTGTTGGCTCTGGGTGCAAGTCCAGACTTGGCCACTCACTAGCAGTATACTCATGAGCACGCCACTTTCCCTCTCTGGTCCCAAGTCTCTTCCTCTGTAAAATGAAAGGGCTAGTGAGACACAAAAGATCAGTACATACGGCAGGATGGGTCCATTTGTATGAAATGGCCAGAACAGACAAATCCACCGAGACAGAGAGTAGATTCGTGGTTACCAGGGGCTAAGGGGAGGGAGGGAAGGAGGAGTGAATGCTAAAGGACACAGGGTCTCTTTTTGGGGTGATGAAAATGTTCTGGAATTAGGTAGTAGTGATAGTTGCATAACACTGTGAATATACTAAAAAATACTGAATTGTATACTTTCAAAGAGTTAAAATGGTGAGTTTTCTATTCCATGAATTTTATCTGAAAAAAAAACAATCAAAGGGCTAGTCTAGAATACAAGTTGAAAACTGAAAGCTTAACAGCAGGCCAACGGCATGTTCTTTAGACCTAAACAGAGTTCTTGAGATATCTGCACAAACAATTTAAAAACTGAAGACTTTCTGGACTGCGGTGGTGGTTACACAAATCTACACTCGATAAAACTGCACAGAGTACACACGCATGCGTATGCACACGCACACACAAGTGCATATATAAACTGGTGAGATGTGAACAGGGACTGCAGATCGCAGCAGTGTCCATTTCCTGGTTTTGATGCCGTACTATAGTTATGTAAGATGTTACCATTGGAGGAAGCTGGGGGAAGCTCACATAGGACCCTGTACCATTTTGTTTTTTGCAACTTCCTGTGAGTCTATAATTATTTCTAAAAAAAAAAAGCCAAAGATTTTACCTTTTAAATAGTGTAGATTTGTGGCTTCTTAAAATAGGAAGATCTGGTGACACTGGTCCTCAAGGACAAGGGTCGGAGGGAACTGGGGGTAGCTGTTCCCCCTTAGACAGGCACAGCTCTCAGACTCATCTCCCTAAACGCCCAGGCCGAGCGTCAGCTGCCATTTACCATGGTGCTTACATTGCATTTTCTCTTACAGAAGAGAAATATTTCTCTACCAACAGCCAGAAAATGAAAGACCAAGAGGGTCCTGTATTTCCAGAAAAAAAGGGAGACCGCAACATTTTTGTGAAAGTGAAGAACATTCCTGTGAGCTCGATGTGCAATCTCTCACCCTTCATGGCATGTCACCTGCCTGGCCTCTGAGGCATCTGAGGTTTGGACCCCTGGACTATAACTTTTTGGGATCTAATTTCTTACTCTAAGTCAGCAAATAAATTTTAAAATCAAACCACTGGAAAAAAACACAGCTTAAGTACACAGTATCCCATTCTCCTCTAAATATTTTGGTTCTTCTGTCTCACCTTTCCTGAGAACACAGGATCCTGCTCTCAGCCACCCAAAGGGAAGGTTCCAGCCCCTTATGCACGATCACATCCAGATAAACAAGCAGGATTTCTTTTTTTCACTGAAACTGCAGTTCTGTTTAGTAGGGGAGGGAAAAGGCCCTCAGGGCACGCATTCCCCCACCTCTCCCATCACACCACCACCCCCACCCCCAAAGAACGTGCTTGGAATGCAAGTGTCCCTGAAAGGGGGTGGGGTAAAGTCAAAGAACCCGGGTAAATTGCCCAGCGAATGCTTTTAGTGCAGTTGGTTCCAATGGGGCTACACAGAAGAGTCACCTGGGGCTCTAGACCGAGGAATTGTAATAACCTCCTCAGGTGACACTCACGCAGACTGCCCAGCACTGATTCCTCCTGTGGCATTTGGAAACCAGCAATTTAGAAAATTGTGACCCCTTGCTACCCAGGGCTACCAGGCAAGACACACCTCTCCAGTCAAGAGATGCTAGAGCTGTGCTGTGCTGTAAGGTAGTCACCAGCCACACATGACCACTGAGCCCTTGAAACGTGGCTAGTGTGACTTGATGCACAAGGGTAACATACACACTGGATTTTGATGACTTGGTACAGAAAAAAATACAAATATTAAAATACATTTGAGTATATTTTAAAATATAAATATTAAAATGAGTAAAATGTCTCATTTTTATATTGATTACATATTGAAATAATATTTTAGATATTTTGGGCTAAAGAAAACATAGTTAAAATTAATTTCACTTGTTTCTCTTTACCTGTTTTTTTTTTTTTTGGTGAGGAAGATTGTCCCTGAGCTAATGTCTGTGCCAATCTTCCTCTATTTTTTCTATGTGGGATGCCACCATAGCATGACTTGATGAGCGGTATGCAGGTCTGCACCCAGGATCTCCCGTGAACCTCAGGCCGCTGAAGTGGAGCATACAAACTCAACCACTACACCACCAGGCAGGCCCTCTTTTTACCTTTTTAATGTGACTACTAGAAAATCTTAAATTACATATGTGGCTCACATCACACTTCTATTGCACAGCCATTCTGGAGGAGACACTCAACATTCTAGCATGGAGATTACAATCACAAAGGAAAAATGAAGACTTTGGTCAAGCCTGGTCTCCACCTACCAACTGCATGATCCTAAGCAAGTTATCAATCTCTGACACTCCGTTTCCTCCCCTGTACGTGAGCATGATAACTGATAACATCCAGCACCTTGGGCTGAGGGTGAGCTTGAATGAAAGAGTAACGGAAAGCGCCAGGCATGGCATCTTCCCACGGCTGGGACTCAATCAACACCTGCGCACTTCCCGCCCTTCTTCCTTCTCCAATTTCCTTCAGGCCATAAAATTTGAACCCAGGATCTCCTGGCATCAAATTTACTAACCATAACGCCCAGTTCTGCCCAGTGGCTGCAGGGGGCACAGAGGCTTTCCACCCAGAGTGTACAAAGGAATCACCAGGGAGCCCCAACCCCCTAGAGACTCAGACTCAGTCCATCTGCTTTGGGTCCAAGGCATGCGCATTACTCACAAGAACCTTGGAGCATTTGCCACCTATGGTCCAGGAGTCCCTCTCAGAAACACTGGCATGGCTGAGGAATTGTGACCAATAACATCAGGGCTGCCTCGGGATTTCCCCAGCCCGCAGACAGGCCAGCCTGAACAAGGCAGGTGTGGCCCATGGAGAGGCCAGGAACTGACCAGGGCCTTCCCCCAGCAGCGGGCTGCTTTCCCAACACCCTTTAAAGCTAGGTAGGAAATGACTGTCTGCCCTGGACATGGTTTCAAACACCAGAAGGCAGCTGACACTTCCTGCACTCATACAAGGCCCCTTAAAAATATCAAAAAATATAGACAATTTCAAGGTGCCCAATAGCTTGGCAACTGGGCTAAAAAGATTGTGCTGCTTATCACTCCCACCAGCAACATATGAGAGGAACTAAGGCAGGTCCTCTTTCTGCCCTTGCCTGGTACCCAAAAAGCACCAATGCTCACCTGAACTTCTGGATGTCAAGCCAACCCTTTGGGCACTTCAGCATAAGCAATTCTCCTGCTCTCATAGGAGCCAGCACCTCCACGCACAGACCTGCAAGTTCCAGCAGGCTGTTTATTCTGGGTCCTTAAGCCTCTAGAAGTCATCTTACTGAACGTGAATACCAAACAGGCAGAGCAACAGGTCAATTGGACCCCAGGAGGCACACTGGCAGAAGAAGGCACTCTCTTTATCTAAACCAAACAGCCACTGCTCCTTCCCTTGGTTTAAAAACCCTCTCTGTGCTAAGCCACCTCCATCTCGAACGAGTACAAAAGAGTAATTTCTTGCAGAACAAAAATTTAAATATCCTTCTCCAATAATATTTCTGTCATTAAAATATGGCGAAGAAACTCAATCTTTTCCTTTTTCTCAGGGTAAATTTCCTCTCGATGGAAAAAACCACAATGTGAATGAATCACTACATCTTCCCCACTAAGTCTGAACTGCCTTATATTTTTTCGGAAATAGAGTACAAAGTAAATCAGCACTGAACCTGAGAACTCTGACATCTTTCTTTATTTTTAATGCAGGAAGCTGATCTGGAGTTTGTTCAGAGGTAATAATCCAGGCTACACGCTGACTCTGGCACGCCAGCCCTGGACGCCCACCGCAGAGCGTTTCCCTCAAACCGCGTCCCTCCAGAGTCTGCTTCTCATGTTCTTCTGCCCCACAATCAGCCTCCGTCCTGACAGAACACACCAGTGTAATGTGAACACAACAGGGTCTCTGTGTAGCCCCGTCTCCACCTGGTAGCCATGCGAGCAAACAATCCAGCCCAAACATAATAAAACTTAGCTCAAAATGTTACTGGCTTCCTTGTCAGACACCAACAGGAGGGAATTAAATTCTTAACACATAGGAAACTATCTGTAAAATCCTTCCTCCTTCTCTTCCACTTGGCATCTCATACAGACAGCAGCTATTCCTCTAAAAACTCTCCTTTCCTCTCCATCTCCCCATTCTCCAGCTCATAAACACTCTTCCTTCTCCTTTCCTTTAGCCTCCATTCCTTCTTCTCTCATACAAGGATTGGGCTTTTTCAGATAAAAATATAGCCCCTACACATACACACACACACTTCGACCATCCACATCTCCTGGTCCTCCAACTCAGCCTCTACTCATTGCCATACCTCTATGTGAAAAAGACCCGGAACTGAGCTCACCATGCCAAAATTCTCCTTGAAAGGTAGGGTAACTGGGAGAGCTGAGTACTAGACAACAGAATTCCCTTTAGCAGAGAGAAGAGGAGAAAGTCCATGGACACTCACGGTGGCATGTGGCAAGAACTACTGAGTGCTAAGCTAATTACCAGTGGTGCTACATGTCGCCACTCAGGTCAGCTGGCCCAGCTTCAGAAAAGATGCTTTTATATCCAGGTTAGACCTCTGCTGGATAGAGAACTCCAGCACAGCCATTAATAAACCACCCCACCTTGGTTTCCAAAAGTTTCTCATAACACATTGGCTGGATGCATCCATTACCACATTAATGGGGATAAAACAGCACATGGAGAGGGGTATTTCCAGGTCTCTCTCTATAGCAGAGATTCATCCTGGTGCTTGGAGAAGTCCAAATGATCTGAATATATGGAGCTGTGGGGCAAGCACCAGAAAGAACTTCTGAGATGGCCCTGCTTATGCAAATGGCTTTGTTCCTTCTTCACCACACACGGCAGGCGGCAGTGAGGAGGGAGACGGAGAAGCTATGATGAGAATGACCCATGATTGCTTTCAAGAAAGCAAGTAGAGGGGATAAGAGCCAGACAAGGTAAAAAGTGATGAAGAGTTGTGTCAGGTTGTGAAGGGAGTCAAGAGGAGAGATAGGGGACAGCTACATGGCACAAGTGACAGAATGATAACCTAAGTTCTGGCTCTGCCACGAATTAGCTGTGTGGCCCTGGGCAAGTTCCTATCCTCTCTGAGCCTATTTCCACTCCCCAAAAATAAGAACACTGGCTATAAGTGATCAGAGTTCCTTCCTAGCAGTGACATTCCATGGCTTCACGATTTTAAGGATATCTGCTGTGGAGGTCCTGGACAGACAGATAGGGAATAGAAAGGCAAACAGGAGCAAGAGTACAAACAATTCCAGGATCTTCATTATGAAAATACTCATCTCATCTATGAAAATACTCACGGCAAGCTTCTAAAGCTGTAGTTGTCAAGCAAGATCAGTGGTCACAGGTCAATTTCTGGGCCCATTAATCTTAATAACAGAATAATGTGAACACTGTACTTGAAGCAGGCCATCTGCTTATGGGCTATGCTGAAGACACATTAAGGACAGCGCCTTCCTCCCACGGTGGTGAGACCCTCTCCATCCTAATGAAGGCCAGAGTTCATCCTCCCTGGTTTACAGAAGAGAAGACAGGCTCAGCGAGTCTGAATGACTTCCTGAGTCACACAGCTTCGAAGGGCAGAACCAGGAGAGAAGCTCAGATTGTCTGACACCCCACCTATCGTTAAATGTCAATTAGATAACTGTGTGGGATCCCCGCAAAGTTTGGACACTTAGAAACCCTACACAGATGCTCCTAACTGGTCTAAGAGGATGTGAGAGGATTCTGCAAAGGGGCAAGAGCAGCCTTTCCTTCCTCCACCACCTTAACAAGCAGGGTGATCACCAGCTGTAGGGAGTGGCATCTACCTGCGATCCTGCTACAGGTACAAATTTCCACCTTTAAGCAATCCGAGTGGTGGCTTGTACTCCAGAACTGAGGTACTCTAGATCCTGGGGTCAACTGAAGTCATACGCAAAGACTCTACCACTTTCTACATGTGAATCCATGGGCAAGTCACTTAAGATCTCAATGCCTCGGTCTCCTCATCTGTGGGATGGGGATAACACAGTACCTACTCCTCACAGGGTTATGATGAGCATTAAAAGAGGTAATACACGTAAGTGCTTACCACCATGCCTACAACACAAATGTTAGTTATCATCACTATAATTTTTCTGGGAAAGAGTCCAAGGCTTTCATCAGATTCTCAAAGGGGTCCATGGCCCAATAGAAATTAAGAATCCCTGTTCTACATGCTATCCTTAGAGTGAAACTGAGGTCATCCTGTGGGAAGAGAAGTACCTCCTCTAGCTTCCTCACCTTTCTGGAAGAAAGGGATTTGAGGCTTCTATGCCCCCCACTCCTGGAGAGCAGAATACAAAGAATTCTGATAAACTGCACTGGAGGCACTCAATAGTCATTTCTGTACCTAGAAAACACCTCCTCGCACCCCTTAAGGCCCCACCCTAAAACTGGGAAATTAGAAAGGAGAGACCCAAACCCCACCTCCAGTTTCCACACCCTTGGGAATAAACCCTACCTATCCTGGCCCCTCAGGGTGCAGGAGGAGCAGCTTCTGGCACTGTGGCCCAGCCCCTCTGTTCCAGTTGTCTGGCCACCTTTCCTGCACTTCCTGCTGTGGAACCGTGAAAAGAGGGTCAACAAACTCCAGGTACACAAGAAGGTGATATGTTGGGATGTGAAGAAGCTCTGAAGTTCAGGTCTTGGTCTGGAAAGAGCCAGTTAAGGAGGAAATAAATTAAAGAGAAAAGGTACAGAAGGTGTAAGAGATAGGAAGCAATTTAAATCCCGGCTTTGCTCTTCTTTGGTCTCACAACCTTGGACAAACTACTCAACCTCTTTGAGCCTCAGCTTCCCCATCAATAAAATATGGGGTTAATTAATAGTCCTTCCTTCACAGAGGAGTTATGAGGCTCAAAGGAGATCTATGTAGACATTTAACATAGTATTGGCACACCATAAATGCTCACTCAACTAATGCCAACTATTATTATCATTATGAGGATTATGATGATGAAGGATGAGGCAGACAAAGGTTAACATAGTCATGAAACCCTTACTGTATTATTGGTTGGGGTTGTTCAGATGTTGCATTAAAAACGAAATCAAGGCAGGTTTGTGGGGAGAAATATCAGAACCAGAGGAAATACAGGGTCCTGGGCCCAAAAGAGAGGAGAACTCTAACTGCAGAACCCCAACCTTGGGTCCTCAGCTCAGAAAGTCCCACTTAAGTAGCAATGAAGGTGGAGAACATAGATGAGTGCCTCACAGAAGGACCAACTCAAATGTTACGCGTCTTTACCCTCAGTGGGAACAACATCAACTCCATAAAGCAAATAGGCAGTTAGTCTATCTTTGATTGATCAACAATCGGGGAATTACTGCTTAATACACACAATGTTGGTTTAGATGAAATCTTTCAAAGCGTGGGAAGTTGAGAAGAAAAATAAGTATAAAAATAAAAGAGGCATCTTTGATGGTAAAAAGACTGAGGACAACAGTTCCCGTGGCATCCCTGGCTCCAACGTCCCCAGGTTCCAATCTGCTCTCCCTCCTGTATTCTCCACCTTGTTACCTCCCTGGCAGACTAGGAATGAGTTTGAAAGCAATCATGTTTTCCAAAGAATTTTCTCTAATATAAAAGTAATACACATTCATCAAAGAAAGCTGGGAAGACAAGGAAGTCTCAAAGGAAACACAACAATCCAGCTGCCAGTGTTAACACATTGATTTATTGCTGCCAATTTCTCTAAGGCAAGTCATTTTTATTTAAAGAATAACATCACACAGTTTTCCTAAGATAGCAACCATTTCTGAAGATTCAGTAAAAGCCGTAAGAATCAAGAAAAGTTTAGAACTGGTTGACAAAAGGGAGACAACTACACACACATGCACAGACAGACACATGCACGTGCAGGTCTTGCTTCTCAGAGGCGTCTCAAACTCACAATGCAGGATGCTCACTCTGACCACCCCTGAACTATGAAGTTTAAATTTAGAGGATCAAAGAAGAACCCCATCC
This sequence comes from Equus quagga, assembly GCF_021613505.1. Classification (NCBI taxonomy): domain Eukaryota; kingdom Metazoa; phylum Chordata; class Mammalia; order Perissodactyla; family Equidae; genus Equus; species Equus quagga. Next base: position 151,568,164 of record NC_060268.1, read on the forward strand.
ACTAAAACAATGCTTTTAAAGTATCAAAAAGTCTAGCATTTCAAACAAGCATTTTTAAAAACACATTTTAAAAAACCCAAAACCTATGATGTGTTCCTTGGCATGAATCTGAGTCAGTTCCTGCTGGGGTTCCAGGATAGGATTTCAAAAGATACTGTAACTATTCCCCATGTCACTGATACCATTCTATCAGACTTCTATAAATCAAAATCATAATAAAAAAGACAGACAAAACTGAACGTCTCTGGCAACACACTGGGTGCTTAGAATACATGAGTTTTTACCAGCATCTTTTATGGCTGCCTCTTAAAACCATTTTTAATATCATTTATGCCAAAGTAATAGGAAGAGTAATTTGTTAACTAGTTTTGACAAATTGTACCTTCAAGGTTGCCCTCATCTGTTTAGTGGACGGAAGTCCCAGACAAGGATGTCAGTCCAGCAAGAAAGAACTTCCCAGTGAGAACTGCCACCCAACAGTGGAAAGGGTGGCTCCCTGAGGGAGGGAGCTCCTCAGAGCTGGAGGTATGCAAGCAGAATTTTACAAACCATGCAGCTTCCAAAGTCCCTTGTAACTTTAAGATTCAGAGTCTTTGTTTCTTGCAGCGGATGATGAAGGCACTGCCCTATTGCCTTCCCTCACTCCTCATTCATGAGAAGGACAGGAAGATCTCCGCTCTAAGTCCCAGTGGAATCTTCTCCAGAACTCAGAAGGACCATAAATAGAGGCAAAGGACAGGATACGCGAGGTGGGAGTCACTCACGAGCCCAGAGGAAACAGGTAAGACCAAAGGAAAGGCCTCTAGAACTGGACAAAGAATTTAGAGGGGTCAGAGTGGCTCTGGGAACAAAGTGAAACTCTCAGGCTCGGAGTAGAGTTCACGCGCCCTACCCTAAGATTGCATTGGAGCAAATTTTCTGGAAAAAGTGGCACTTTTAGGACTTCATACAAATCCCTCTGGGTGCCCAAGACACAGGAATCTCTGCCTGCCCCACAAACCCTGGACATCACCAGTCAAATATTAACAGAAGCTGTCTCCTTGAGAGAGTCCTTGAACTGAGAGCTCAAGGTGCGTGCCTACCAGGACCCCCAAGATAACCAAGTCCAGCCAGCAACAGCCCACAATTAACTAGGGTGGTGTATTTTCTCCTCACTCTACTTTTATGATAATAGCAAAAGATTAAAAAAACCTTGATATTTGATCCAAAAAAAAACCTCCAGGAGACACCCTAATTCAATTAAGATTTCAATGGGCCCTTGGTTTTGGTTGGTCCATGGAGCTAATAACACATAGCCCAATTCAAACCTATAACTTAGAATTTTAGACAGACTTTTGTAAAGTCTTATTGGCAAGACTGCAAAAGGTCAAAGGCTGAGCAGGTAAGGCATCCTTGTCCCTCTGGGATAAGGCATGACACTCATGACTTTTAGAGCAGCCACACAGGCTTCTTCCTCCTCCAGACACAAGGAGTGGTGGTGTACAAGGAGTGGGAGGAGCGCTAAATCCTCATCTTACAGAGTAAGAAGTCAACAGACAATGTCCCAAAGTAGCAGAACATGCAAGTTACTCCAAAATGTGGAAGTAAACACCAAAAGAATCAGCTAAGGTTTTTAAATGACTGCCAACGGGGAGCGGGGGATAGAGGTGAGAGCGCAGGAGATTGTGGTCCTGTAGCACTATCTGATTCTTGAAACTATACGCATGTGTAACTTTGATAAAGACGACAAATTTAAAAAAAAAAAAAAACAGGGAAAAGGGCTAAGATACCTCGGATGCATGTATTTTACAACTTGAGGTAGAAAAAATTAAATAATACTTTAGGTAAATGATAATATTCAAATATTGTTTCTCCATATTTTCCAGAGTATTATATTTTAATAAATTTTTTCCTGATTAAAGTAATACCGTTCATTGCTTAAAAAAAAAAAAAACCTCCAAAAAAGGGAGGAAAAAAGGAAAATAGTTAAAATCACCATCCAGAGATACCAGTGGACAATCTAGAGGTATTTTCTTTTCATAGATGTGCATATGTGTATACATGTATCAATGAAAAGAGAATTTTCTTTAACTCTTTGGACTGATCTAATGACCATAAGGTTTTTGTTTTGAGGGAGAAGGAATATTTTACTTCGAAAAGTATTAAATATATTGGGCCTTTGCTTCTTATATCCTAAGTTAACATCAAAGTTTCATTCTATTAAAGGATAAGCATGTCAGGTTGTCATATTCGACTACACGGTACATTTACAAAAACAAAACAATAAAAATCCTTTTTGGATAATGATGTTGTGATTTTCTCAGAATTCCTAAACATTAAATTATAGCAAAGGAGAGGCGGTCTTACTGCAAATTGGTTTCACGTCAACTGTGATGTTTCCTGACTCTCTCTGTGTGCCTTGTTTGTTTCTTCCTACGCAAATCTCTTTGCTCCACCATCCCCCTCATCACCTGTCACAACCTTCCTCCCCACTCGACTCTGATTTCCTGTTTGATTCCTCTCTCACACACCTATATCTTCTCCCTGCCACCTTTAACCTGATGCGATAGGGAACTGAAGTCATATTCTTATTACCCTTTGCATTCAAAGAACAGAACTGGATGTTTGTCTTTAAGTTTAAAACTAGAATACAAAGTATTCCATTTATCCATTTTCTAAAAGCCCATGTTGCTTTTTTTCCCCCCCTAAATAAAGGCAGCTACAATCAGGCCTAGGGCCTAACTAGGAAACCCTCAGAAATAAGAAGACTTCCATCCCCTACCTGGAAAAGCCAGTGTAGACATGGAAGAGGCCTTGTGTCGGCAAGGGGGTAGGTCCCCAGAGGAGAAGCCAGGGAGAAAGACTAACGTCAAAGCCAAGTAGCTCTGCTCCTGGGGCACCCAGCCCAGCACCACCCCATGTCGAGGAGTCGATAGGTCCAGAAGGCAAACCTAAAACTATCAGAGCCGACAGAACCACCTATTCCTCCATCCCTCTAAGCAGGATCCGCCGCTTTTTCTGATAATCCAAAACGCCTGGGTCTTTTTTCCACAAGAGCTTCTTTTAAAATCAGGTCACCACCCTCCCCGCACCATCCTACACATATGATTTTTTTGTAACCCAGATGCTGGACACATCTTTCAACAGCTTTCTGGGTCCTGATCACACACTGAAGTGCAAGCTCTCTGGCAGCCCTGAGAGATCTATGCACTTCACATAGCTGCCTTCTACAGCTCCAAAGGGTCTGGTCAAAAGCATTGACCAGGACAGACCCAGGCACAATCCTAGGTCGGCCACAAGAGGCCTCCCACGTAGAGAACACAAATCTGATCTGGTAATCCTGCCAGCAGTGAATCCACCTGCAGCCTTATCATCCAGCCTTCACTTCCCATTTTAGCCACAGGCTCCTAATGGCATTCTTCCCATTAGATGCCTCACTAAGATCAACATGCATGGTACTGTGTCTACCACACACCCCTGGGTCTATGTCAAAAAAGGAATATGATCCATTTGACAGGCCTGTACTCCAGGAACTCATACTGGTTCTTAATTACCGCTGCATTCTTCCTGGTAACTGTTCCCAAGCCACCTCCTAGTGAAGATACATGAAAACTATTTAAAACAAGAAACTGGAGTGCAGATGAGGCAGTTCTGCTTTCCCCAAGTATTTCCTGAACAAAGACAGGCAATAGCTCCAGTTCCGAGAAATAAACCAGCAAATTCCCATACAGTAATTTTTCCACAAACGATGTAGGCAACTGGGGGAAGGGGTGTGGAGGGGTGAATAGAAGGGATGGACCAGTTCTCATCAAAGAGTAGTAGGATTAGACAAGTTTTTATACAGTGGCAAATGTTCCTTTTGGACTTGCTTCAAACCTGTGTGTGGGCTGATTCTCTGAAATAAACAAAATTCTCTTGTATAACAGAAGTTATGGGATGATTAAGAGGGTGAGGATTCTGGCGGAAAAGAAATCACCTTTGACTAAATAAGAGCAGCTCTTCTGCCCACACTGGGTCTTGACTCAGCAAAACCTGACCAGGGACGTGGAGCCACATCAGAGGGTCTGTGTAACCCCAGATGGATGGGTATATGCTTTGGTTTAAGCTCAGCAACAACCTGAACTAGTATAGCTTTATGAGTACTGAAACGCCCTGTTCCACCCAGGAAAGGGCTAGAATGCCAATCCTGGCTTCAATCAGCTCCCATACGCTGCTGAGGGAGGCACAATGTCCTGAACAGCAGTTGGTCAAACACGTGTGAGGGAGGTGCAGCTGCCGAGCTTTCATGTTTACCAGGAAGAAAGAGTGTTGATTTTGCAGATTTTTGATAATATTTTCACAGCCAGTGTTATTCCCAATCCATTTAAAATGCAATCCGAACAACACCCCTTTCCTCTTCAGTCTCCTTGAACTTAAACGGTTCCTTCAGCCTTGGCCTTGGCAACCCTTTTCTCTGTACTGGCCGCACCTCGGTTTGCCCAAGTGGAGGAGCAGAGGGAAACCAGGATCTCTGCAATGGCAGCACAGGGCAGGGAGAAAAGGATTAAATTCAGACCCAGGGCACTCGGGTTTAGGACCCTTGCAGCAAGGAGCTGCAGGATCTCTGTGGGCCAGCTAGGGTCATCCAGGAAGGACTCACGTGGCTCCAACCGTCTTTAGGTCTGTGGTTGTACTGAACTGATTCCATGTTCTCGCTTTAAATTTAGTTACCCAAATGCAACAGGCCAAGAAAATTAAAAAGGACTAGAATGAACTAAGAAGTTACTTTAGACTGAGAGCAAAGAATGGGCAAAGCAACCAGCAATCTTGCCGGAGGGATCTGGCATGCTACCACAGAAAGGATCCCCGCTAGAAAGAGCCATTTACAAATGGGCTGAGACGTTGCCCAGGCCCTTTCGAAAATTGAGTTCTTGGGTTGTTTCCTGATTTTTTTCCCACAATCTCAAACATGGACTATTATGTAGAAAGAAAAAAAAAAAAGAGATGTTTAACGGGACAAAATATATCCTTGGGAGACACAGGAGGAATGCTGTTTGAAGTAAGGACCTTTTCTCTCTGTCTCTCTCACACACAAACTCATACACATAATCAACTAGCCTTATGAGTCATCCACATGGCTGATGCCCAGCTAACTCTGTTGTATCAAGAGGCCTCTGCCAACCACTGATGCAGTGGAATAGTTGTCTGACCAGCTCTCTTCCTGATTCTGGTCTATTTTTGGTTAAAAACCTCGGGCTTCAGTTAAGACCCAGACCTGTCTGGGGCTCCCTGCCTTAGAAGTACTATTTGATGGTGGTGATCCTCAAGGGCTTGCACTAAAAATGAGTTTCCATCGAAGAGACACTGTGGAGATCAAGCCCATTCTAGACCCTTTTTGCCTGGTTTTGAGATCTGTGCAGGATCAAGCAGTGGTCACCCCAGCCCAGAAACATCATGGTGAACCTATCACTGCTGATCGTATGCCCAGCACCACGCAGACATAACTTCCACAATACTTACAATATAATTCCAGAGTTAAAATTAGCCCACTGAAAGCTAACCAGACAGTCATACAAAGCAAAAGAAAAATCAGAAAAACCATCATCAGTCACAAGTTGTGAGAATGGATCAAGCGTGGGCTACAAAGGTGACCCAGACTTTGCACTGGGCCTTGGGGCAGGAGGAGAGTTTGTGTAAGCAGAATACAATGGAAGATACTCCAGGTAAGAGACCTCTTTAGAGGCCATAACAGAAACCCTGAGGCTTTCTTCTTCTCAGAGAAACTAATGACCAGGTCATATGCTGGCTGACCAAGAAAGTAACCATTAAGCAAACCTCCTTCCCTCCCAGCCCCAGGGCTTTGTGTCTCTCAGGTATGGAATATAGACTCAAAGGTTGCAGACTCTAAAGAGGAGAGATGTCCAAGCAGGGGCTCCCAGGTGGTTGGAATAAAAGTGGTGCCCACCACATGGTGGCCGGCTGAAAAGCAAGTCAAATTCTCTTTAGTCATCTCCCTAATTGTGGTTCTGAGATCCTGCATCAGAACCCGTAGACTCTCTCCAGACCTGAGAAATCAAAATCTCTGACGGTGTGGCCAGGGTATCCGGGGATCATACTGAGTGGCTTGTTTAAAAACACAAAGTGTGAGAATTGCTGCTAGCCTGTTCAGTCTGTCCTCTTCTGAAATGAGGGTAGTTAAGGAAAAGATGAGGTGCCTCAATTAGGAAAGAGATTTAAGCAGAAAGTTCACACGTAGTGGACAGAGGGAAGAAAGTGGCTGAAGCAATTAGTGGAAAATCTCTTAGGGTGAAAGCGAGAATATGGTGATGAGCCGCCTAGCTCCACAACGAGACCCTCCCGCCACTGCAAACTTGGAGGTGATTTCTTTACAAGAGGCAAAGAGGGCTTGAGTTTGGGTGATCTGGGCCAGTCTCAAGAATGAAAGAGTTCATCAATGTGGATGAGACTGTCCAAGTTTTGCTCAAAGCACCCTGCAAGAGGTACCTTTGGCCCTACACACCATAGCCCTGAGAAGCGGGGACTACCAGAGGCCATCCTAAGGGATCCAAGCAAACAGTGAAGCTGCCTCCACCCAACTCCAGACCTCACAGCCACTGACCTAGGGTCACCAATGCCCACTCAACTCTGTGATGTCTGCTTGGTGCTGGGGCTACAACATAGCCCTTGAACTGACATCTACACTGACCATCGCCCGAGGGTTAATGAGTTTCACCTGTCACTCTCTGTCACCTCTGTCACCTGAGGCAGTGGCAAGGCCAAGCAGCTCCTCATCTAAGTGGTGTATGCCAGAGGTTCTCAAAGTGTGGTCACCAGCCCAGCAGCATCAGCACCATGAGGGAACATGTTAGAAATATAAATCCTCTGGCCCCACTCTAGAGCTACTGAATCAGAAAGTCTGCAGGAGCCCAGCAATCTGCAGCTTAATGAGCCCTCCAGGTGATTCTGATACAGCTAAAGTTTGAGAACCAGTGTATTATGCTAATAATAATATGAACCATAATGGTAAATTGACAAAAGTGGCATCTATTTACATAGGTCTACAAAACACTTTCAAATATATTATCTTAGGGATACACTCTTCTAATCCTAAGGTCCTATAATTCATTTGAATCTCATAGCAACGCTGAGGTAGATAAAGCAGCATTATCATCCCATTTTATAGGTAAAGAGATTGAGGCTCAGAGAGATAAAGTAACTGACACAGGTTACCCCCACCCAGAGCCCACTCAATGACAAGACACAGGAGAGTCACTGAGACTTAACTGTAAGTAATTAAAAGTTACCAGCCCACACCAATTTCTTTCCCCATGGCCCACAGGGATACTGCTGGTAGCAGGAATGAAATTGACATTCCTTTTTATCTGGCCCATTATTACTTAGCTCAAGCGACTATTTCTAAGACCGTCCTCCATTAATTCTGGATTTAAACTGAAAAGTGATTTTAAAACCACTGCAAGACAGATCCACTTAGTCTCAATGCTGACCTGACACAGACAACAATCCTCAATTGATAAATGGGCCAGGCACCAAAAGTTCATTTACATGCTGGAGGGTTAGAACTCAGATTGCATTTTCCCACGGATACAACTCGGAGATGGTGATTGGATCCCCAGGTCAAGCCAGAAGAGTCTGTCTGCACAACGAGAGGGAGAAGGGCACACCAGTAGGTTTGGCAGTGAGCCAAAGGTTCAAACCCCAGCTTTCCTGTTATTAACAAACATGAGCCAGAACCCCAGGCACTTAGCCTTTCTGGCCTCAGTTTCTTCACCTGGAAGTCATAATTCTCACCTTGCAGGTTGTTGAGAGGATTAAAAGACAATGTATGTACAGTGTCTGCCACATAGGAGACATTCAACAAATGGTTGCAGTTTATATTAACTCCTAAAGTAGCAGCCATACTATACCTTTGCCCTAAAAACTATGCAATTCAAAAAAAAGAAAAAGCATACATTTGAAATTACAAAAGGAGTGACTGCAGGAGGATTAACCGTCTCCTAAAAGACTACAGGGAAGGAAAGAGAGAGGCGGGCTCAGTGGTGGCACAAAAGGTCAGGTTGCCTGTCCCCTCTCCCTGCTTTGGCCTTCTTTCAGCTCTCAGCTCAATTATGGCTTCTTTGGGAACCTTCCTTGGCCTCCCAGACTGGGTCATATCTCTCTAGCGTTTACTCCCAACTACTACTTCATAGTTTTACAGTGATTATAATTTTACCCTTATTTGCTTAATGTCTATCTTCCCCTGCAACCCCATAAGCTCCATGGAGTCAAGGCCCAGGTCTGTTTATGTTCACCAGTGTATCTTTCCCTGGTAATTCACCTTGTGCCTGGAACACAACAGGCGCCCAAATATTTGGAGAATGAGTCATACCAGGGCAGCTGGGCAGGGATGGGTGACGAGAAGAGGATGTTATGTGCAGGTGCCTGCACATTAAGTGCAGATAACTCACAAGTCAGAGGTCTGGGACTCAGGGTTACCTGGAGAAGCACATGACTCTTTTTCTGCCCCAATAAAAATCAATCTGCCTCTGTCATATCACTTGGCCAAAAAAAGGATGATTATTAAACCCACAGGCACCCTCGTCCAAGGGGCATATATCCCCAGGGCCTCAGTCTGCTCCAGGGAAAGTTCTGAATGAAGTGAAGATACTGCAGAAATCCAGGCAGGTTTGGAATTTGTTGCAGTTCTCCCTACCTCAATATCCGTTAAAGACGAGGGAAGATTCTGCCTCACCCTGGCTTGAACTCTGAAGCAAGGTGTGGAAAACGATGCAGCCAGCTGCAATTTACTGGGTGTCTATATATACCAGGGAGCAGTCCCAGTTGATCCTCCGAACCTAAGGAGGTGGGCATGGTTCCCACTCTACAGATGAGGAAACTGAGATTCAAGGAAGCTAGGAACACACTCACGATCACATACTTATTAAGTAGCAGAGCCAGAATTGGAAGCCAAATTAGTCAGATTGTAAAGTGTGTGCTCTTAGCCATATTCAGCTACCTATCCCCACACTGATGCAGTATAAGTCTCCCCAGACTATGAAGGATACACAGGCCTCAGTGACGCAGTGCAATGCTGTAAAATACACTGCAGAAAGGAGACAATTCTAATCCCATTTCTTCTACTACTATGTGATCCAGGTTAAGTCATTTTGCCTCTGTGAGTCCCAGGGAGGCTTCCTCCCCCACAACGTAAAAGGGTGGACTGTAACGTAATGACTGTTAAGAGAGGAGACCCAGTGCTGTTGAGCACATAAAATGCCTGCCAGTCAAAACATATCATGAAATCACATCTGCCTGGCCCTCACTCAGGACCCTGCTACGCTGGTGCTCAGCTCTCCCTCACCCAAAGGGGAGGTTAGCTGGAGACTCTGAGCTTTCTTGTGGGGAAGGAAGGAATGACAGAGGCCACTGACTTTTCTACTAGTCCCCCTGAAACTGGCTTGGAAGGAACCAAGGATAAGCAACTAGGAAAAGGAGACTGCTTACCATACATTTAATTAAACCCGAACCTCCCTTCCTAGGAAATTGAAAAAATACCATATGCTGTGAAAGAAGGAGGCATCTATCCCCAAGTTTTCCTTGGGCTCATGCCCACCAGCAGTCTTCTATGCAGCGCTAGCTCCCTCTGGGATGTATTCAACATATACCCAAGATCAACTGCAGGAATGGCCTTCAGAGGCCAAGGCCATCCGTCCAAGCAACAGTCTCTCCTTGGCTTCAGCCCCTGCACTTCTGTACAGAGTGATCTGGAATTTAAAGCGTCTTCTACAAAGCCTTACAAGGTCAAAAATGTTCAAGTTCTATAATTCCTATCATGAAAAGGCCGTGGAACAGCACAGACTAAATGGCCAACACAAACGACATTTCAGAAGCCAAAATGCAATAGCCGAAACGCGGAGTCAGCAACGGGCACAGCAGGAGCCAAGGAGTCTGGTGCTGGCCAGGCTCTAGCAGCACTCAAGCTGGTGCTGCCCCCAGCCCCCTGGGCAAGTCATCACCTCCTGCCAGTCCCTGCCAAGGGTGAGCACAGTCAACCCCAGCACCAAAATAGGAGTCACAAACAGTTGACATCCATTTTTGGGAAAGTTGCTGACCTCTGAGCCATCACACACAGTGCAAAACTCATACTGACTTTTACATGTATGGCAAGGCATGGGGAAAGGGCCAAAGCCATTTTGTAAAACGTTCATCAAAATAAAGTCTGAACTATGGGAAGGAGCAGAGGGGGGAGTGAAGGAAAAAACACCCTCCTTTTTTCCCCACAAGCCTAGTTGCACTAAGTCTAACAATATATACAAAATAATTCAGGGGCAGGGAAGTAGGGAGAAACAAGGGAAATACAGGATATGGAAAAATGAAGAGAAGAGAATGGGGTTAAAGAGGAAGCCCAGTGTCAAACTACCCCCACCTGAAGCTGCCTGGGTAGCCGTGGTCTGCTCCCCCAGCCCTACTCACCAAGGCTGTTCAGGATGGAAGTCTACAATTCCCCCTAAACATCAAACGTCAGAGACATAACACACCCAACAAACCAATTCTACTACGTCAGCACCCAATTTCCGGCAAAATAAGAAAAGCAAACTGACAAACGTTGAGTAGACTCACCACCAAGTTAAGATACCACACAGAATCGGAAGACATCTCTCGCTTCTGAAATGAGCTCTTAAACGTTTAAATATACTTAGGCAAACCCTTTCAAATGAAATAAAATACACCTTTACGTACAAAACAAAAATTGTAAGTTATTTAAAAATAAAGGAAATGTTACACCCGCATACTGAAAGGTGTGAAAAAAACCACCAGGATTTTGCAATAAATGCTGGGAGGCTGAAGAGCCTGCAGAAAGGCTGAGAATAGATCTAGTCTATTAGATCTAAAGCTATGGTTTTACAAATCAGAGGAAAGCAGCTAAACTGAGACCAACAGATTTTCACTCTCTGTAAACTGTGTTAAAAATGGACATTTCTACAAGGAAATATTTAAAGTGGTTTTTGTATATTAACCTGAGTACTCTGAATACCATCTCCTCTACCGTTCAGATATGAAAAAGAAACAAACACAAAGGATGGTTCCAGGTCTATTTGCGCCCTGAATTCAGTACAATTATGACAGATGGGTCCTGCACTGGATGACAAGACAGAGAGCATTTACTAAACACCTATTGTCTGCCAGACCTCAGAGATAAGGTCCCACTTTTTCCAGACCCCTTGTCTTCCCAGTCTCCAAACGGCCATGACAGGTTAAGAATGGAGAAAAAAGACTGAAGGTCACCCCACGCCTTCAGATACAGCTGCTATTTAACAGCAGGCAGAGGTGAATGGCATACAGAGAGAGCTCGGCACTCTGCGTAACTGAGGAATATGTCAGCCCTAATTTAGAGAGGACTCCTTCATTTTAAGAGGCCGACAAATGTAGACTGGTTAACTCTTTCACCGTCCTTTCTTTAGTGGCATCTGAGCCAATCTCCCCACCCTTCGGGCCCTCCTAATTAAGGGCAGAACTTCCTCCCCCAATTTTATCTTGTTTCTGGTCACCAATAAGGTTGAATCTGGGATTCTGCTGGAACTTAGAGTGTTAAAAAAGTGAAGGCTGTCCCTGAAAAAGTATGAAGTCCCATCACTACCTTCAAAAGGACAAGTTTGCCTGGTCCTCAGAAAGCTCAGAGCCAGGTCCCAGTGTGGTTACAGGTTAGAGAGAAACAAGAATGAGGAAGATTACACAGTCCCAAGACCCAACCCAGAGGGGACTCCTTTTCTCCCTTTTTTTCTTTCTTGTTGTTGATTATTCCATTTTTGTTTTTCTAGTTAATCAACACATATTTCTTGAGCCCTTAACATCTGCACATCTCTCATTTTAACACAGCCTCATCAACGTCATGCAATGGCACACAGCACCTGACATTTCATGAAGTCCACCCTTCAGAGATCTTGTTGAAAGACTTTCATGAAAAAAAATAATCTGTAAAGTGCAATTTCACCAAATGTGATTTTATGTTGTTGGACCACAACTCCCACCAGTACCCTACACCCCACCAACTTCATGTCAATATTCAGAATCACAGGTGCAAAGTACTGATAATGAATGCAGGCCCAGAGTTCTGTCTGCACGACCACGTATAGGACACAGATGAGCCAATTTACAAAGCTGGTGCTAACAATCAAACAGTAATAAAGAGTAACAGCAGCTATGATGTCTTGAGAACATCAGGCATTAGGCTGGTGCATACATACATTACTCGGTTCAATCCTTACAACTGTGAGGTCAATGTTAGCATCCCAGCTGAATGGAAAGGGAAAGCTGAGCTCAAAGAACTTGTCTGCAGACACATGGCAAGAGACAAAGCCAAAATCTGGACCCAAGATGGTCCAACAACGCTCTTCTCCCAGGTGGTGGAGAGGAATCAGACAGGACTCAGAATGCCTGCAGCACATGCAGCAAGACCCTCCCCAGTTCTGCGTGCCCCTCCCTTCTGTGTATAGATATGGCCAATGGAAATGAATGCTGGGGGTGGGAAATCTACATGCCAGAAATGTCATGGGGAATGATGGCAGTAAATGTCTGTTTTTCATGATTTTTAAGTGAGGGAAGTGGGAAGGGAGAAATCTGCATGTAAACATTTTCTCTATGCCCCTAATAACGTCACCTACCTCCCAAACCATTATCTCAAGCTTTTTGCACCTGAACATTCTGAAAGTAACTCTTGCTATGTAAAAGCACAGAGAAACAAGGTCTAACCTGGCTGGGTTGTAAAGAAGCAGTCTGTACTATTTTATTCAAGTTATATCGAAGATTTGTTTAGAACTTTCCGATTTCCAAGCTAACACTAGACTACTCCCAGAGATCTAGGCTCTCAGAGCATTATTTGCTTCTCTACTTCATCCTCAGGTACCAGTGATGGAAATGACAGGAGTACATGAGCGCTATCAGCCTGGCTCCGAGCTCCTGACCCTGCAGCAGGCCTGCAGCCAAGCTCTGCAGCCCTGAGTCACTGAAGACTGGGGCACACGTGTGTGGCATCAAGAAAAATACCAACAAGAGGCGATATATTCCCATTTGGAAAACCAGAGAAAATAAAACCACATTCACCAACATTCCTATGGTAGTATTATTTTGAGACATTTCTTTGCAGTGTTTTTCATATAGATTTAGCACATGATTATGACCGTAGCTTACACACAACTCCATTGCCTCTTCCTCCAATTATACTTCTGCACGATTATCAAGGGTCACCTGTTTGATGGAGCCCTTCCATAGCCATGCCCTGGCCCAGGTGAAACTGACCCGTTTCTCCTGAATGCTTCCACTATCCTCTGAGCACACTTGAATCATGCTCCTCTAAAACATCACTAATTAACTTATACATCAGGCTCCCCTGGAAACCAGAGCCCTTCCAAAGCAGTCTGATTGTAAGCTTTGATTATTTTTCACATAGTTGGCAGAAACGACACCAAAATGTTAACAGGGGCCAAGTTGGAGTGGAGCGCCATGACTGATTTGTTTTAGCATTCCTTCCACTTTTTGATGTGGTTCCAAATTTTCTTTAGACAACATATAATTTCTTTCATGCATATTTAACTGACTACGAAAGTTTCTTAGAACTGAGTCTGATCAACTTCAAAATCACACCAAGGAGAAAGAGGTTAGACAACACGAGACAGGGGCAAATGTCCTGATTTTAAAATAGGAAAGTGGGCGATTCTGAATCCTACAAATAAATAAGCCCTGATAACTAGAAACCAATAATGATTTCTGGCAAAATTACAGAACAAATGGTTTGGGGACATTTGAAAAAAGAACGTGAACATTGGAAAAGGCACTGTGGGTGGGTACATGATGACCAAGTCATGCCAAAAAGCAACCCATTTTTTTCCTGTTGTGATTACCAAGTTGGTAGACCAGCTGAAATGAGAGGATAATGCATCTTGATTTCAGCAAAGCATCTAAAAAAATCTCCCATGATTCACTTGTAGATAATTTAGTGAAAGAGAGTCAAGCAGCTTGTACTAGCATATGACTATCTAGCCAATTGAACACCACCTCTACAGAATACACTTTGCTCCCTCCTTTCAGCCATCCTGTACTTTGTACACAGCCCTCTCATGGCACTTAAACCTGACTGAGCTACTAGTGTGTCTCCTGCTAGACCCAGGGTCAGTACGCTACGGCCCACAGGCCATATCCAGCCCACCACCTATTTTTGAAAGATTTTATCGAAACAGCTATGCCCTTCGTTTACACCTTGCCTATGGCTATTTGGGCACTGCAATGGCAGAGTTGAGTATTTACAAGACTGTATGGCCCACAAAGCTGAAAATATTTACTACATGGACCTTTAGAGAAAAAGCTCTCCAACTCCTATACTAGATGATCATCACTGTTCAGGCAGGCAGGTTGTCTTATTCCTGTGTACCCTCAGCACTACCACAGTGCCTCGCACACATTAAACATCTGGCAAGTAAATGCATACACTGGCATCTTTAATGGCTTGATGACAAGCTAGAGAAAGGTTACTGACAGCAGGACACAGTGTTCAACTCTTAGCCACACCCTGTCCAGTGTCTTTTTAAAAATGACTTGACTAAAGATAGACAGAGGAGGCAGGCTCATCAAACCTCCAGACAGCACAAAACTGGGAAGAGCTAATGCTATAGATGACAGAATCAAGATTCAAATGATCCTGACAGCCCAGCATTCTGGGCCAAAAACAAAGATGGTTGTGCAAGAATAGGCTGGGGAAAGTTCTAAACTTCCTCGGGTCCATGAGACCTGCCCTGGCAACCATTCACGTGAAACAGAGCTGGTGCTGTCGCTGCCCACAAGGTTCATTGGAGCACACAGTGCCAAGAGTAAGGCAATCTCAAATGGCATCAAAAGTAGGACAGTATCCAGTTCACAGAAAAACGGTAATACTCCCACTGTACCCCCACAGCGGTCAAGCCACAAATGCAGGATTCAGCTCAGGTCACCAGACTTTTTTTAACATGAATTTTTTTTTTATGGGTTACAATCACATGATTTAAAAGGCACTCAACAGTTTTATAATGAAAAGACCCCATTCCATCAGGTTTGCAGCCAACCCAGTCTCCTTCTCAGAGGCTAACAACATTACCTGTTTCTTTTGTACCTTTCTAGAGGTACTGTTGCATATACAAGCAAATAAACATATTCTCCTCTCCCTTTATTTGTACAAAGGGTAGCACACCATATACGCAGTTCCACACTCGTTTTGTCACTTAAAAAAATATATCCTACGGAGTACCATGCCAGCACTCAAGAGCAGCCTCATTCTCATCTGCGGCTGCAGAGGATTCAAATGCACGGAGATTCTAGATTGATGAACACTTAGGTTATTTTGGTCTTTTGCTACTACAAACAATATTGTAAGGAATAAACCTGCATCATTTGTCACCTATGTAGGACTATCTGGAGGACAAATTCTAAGAATTGGAATTACAAGAATAAAAAGCGGATGCATTTATAATTTTGACGGATATTGTCAAACGGGACACTGCCTTTTAAAGAGAGTCGTGGACAAAACAGTTTCCCAAAAGAGGAGGCTGGAAATTACGTCCCAGAAGGGAGAGCTAAAGAGTCTGTCTTAGTGTGGAGAACAGAGGGCTGGGAGGAGAGATGAGCACCATCGGCTTCAGATACCCACGGCTACCACCAGTCCTCATTCACTCACCACAGGCATCCCTCAGAGGCTTACATACATCATCCCACTTGTCAACCCTGAGGGATGGGCATTTGTATTCTCACTATGCAGATAAGGAAACTGAGGCCACCGTCCTCTTGCCAAAAGCCACAGAGCTGATAAGGGGCAGAGCCGGGACTCAAACCAAACTAGCTGACTCCACCATCTGTGCTCCTCACTCTTACAATTCCCAGACCCTCCAACCGGCTAAACAGGAGAATCACCTGGGCAGCTTCTGCACCAGCCCTGCGCTCAGAATCTGATCTAACTTGTCCCGGCACAGCAGGCACAGGTTTAACAGCCCCCTCTCAGGGGAATCCCATGTGCAGTCAAGGCTGAGCACTATCGCTGTAGTCTACAGCAGCCCTCCAACGAGGGCAGGCATCAGAATCACCTGGAGCTCTTGTAAAGACAATTTTCAGGCCCCACCCCCTGAGTTTCTGAATCAGGAGGTCTCAGGAGGTCCTGGGGAATTTGCATTTCTAGCAAGTTCCCAGGTGATGCTAATGCCGCTGGCCCCAGGCCATGCTTTGAGAACTACTGCTCTAGAAGCTAGAGATACTAGTCCTCTTTGTGATATACAGCAATTAACATTTACAAGGTACATCACCCCAGTGCACTTTCACTGCTTTAGAAGGTCCAAGGGGATAATGTTCTCTGCAAAATGAAGTGAAAACAGATATTCAAGTGTCTTAACCAAGTTCATACATGGTTACAAGTGGCACAAAAACTTTCATTTCTTCTTCTTTTTTTTTTTTTAGTAAATTTCTTTAGCTTCTACTCAGGTCTTCTGACATCTAGTCCAAAGCTCCTTCCACTACACTAACACCAGGTTCTAAGTTTCAGGAGGCAGGAACCTTGCCTATCTTGTTTACTCTTATTCCTCCTGCACCTAAAACCTAATCGGTACTCAACTCACATGCTTGACTGAATGAATAAACAAATGAGAGAATGAATGACGATGTGTAAACATAGTGAGATGTGGGCCCTATGGGGAAAATTATAAGACAGGTTGATGATAGCTCCTATTAAAAAATTCTAATAATTAGAAGCATTTAAAAATAAAATGAACTGCCTCAGTGAATAGTGAGCTCCTGGTCTTGGAGAGACACCAGCAGAAGCCAAACAGTCAAGTGACAGAAATGCCACAAAGAAACTAACTATACATTCCAAGGTGACCTCCATCACCTCTAACAGCTTTTGCAAAGCTAAATTTTAATTCTTGTGTATTACCATACAGAGGAGGTACCCCATAAATCCTTCTCGATTATTGGTCAGCTAGCCTGCCAACAGCTTCACCATGTAAATTTAGACTCACTACTTTATTTCTGTGCCTCAGTTTCCCTGGACACAAAATGAAGGGGTTCGTCAATCTCTGAGGATTATCTAACAAAACGACTGGCAAATAATAAACAACTAATAGATGTACCAAAGTACTTAAAATGCATACAACGTCTGCCTTTTCTCCTCTCTGCCATTCTGCACTGCAACTAATCCTGCACCTAATTGATACTTCCATGAAAATTAAACTTAAGGAAGAACCAAGGGCAAATTCAAATCAGACTGATCCACCCTTTGAATGCCATGCCTTCACCAGTTTAACTACTGGTCTATGATTTTTTAAAAATCCATTCTTCCAGAAGTCACATATTGGGTACCCAGTGGGCAGAGAATGGTACAAGATCCTTGGGGAATACATGGAAGGGTCACACCAGCCCTGCCTTCTTGGGTGCATACCTACATCTACCACTTTCATCGTCTAAAGACAGCTTTGGGTTTCCCCCACCCAGATAATGTGGAGTGGTTCACCAGAATTTACTAGTATAGAATCCCATATTTACAGATTGATTTTGGCAAGGAAGACCATAACACAGAATAACAGAACCAGAAGTCAACCAAGATCCAGAAAGTTATTAATTTTTAAGATCTAGGATACCAGGTGCCAAGGTTTCATCTTTATGATGGGCCAGAATACAGCGCTCTGCCTGGTCCAGCCCTGGCCTAAGAACCATTTCACTCACACGTGAATGACATGAAGGGCTCAGGCTAAGAGTGGTTCTTAGGCAAAAGCTTCTCACAGTCACCAGCATTATGGAGTCTTAGGGGCTACTAGGAGATTTCTGCAGGGAAAGAATAAGAAACTGGGGAAGACTCCCAGGCAGCTATATAAATCCCTTATTTACTTTGAACAGTAAAAACTGTTTTTTTCAGACACAATACCAAAAAATGAGAACACACATAGCAGCTATTAAAACATTGTGAACCTCCCTTAACATCCTCACAAAGATGACTGAAAGGAAATCAAAGCAGAGATGCCGGTTGTCAAAGAGAAGATGAAACTTTTGGCTCCATGTCAGACAATGCAAATAACCTCGTCAGAATGCAGGAGGCCAAGGCAGAATGACTCAGAGAAGGGAAGCCAGTCAAACACTCCAAAGCCAGAGATGAAAAGCTGAGATGGGTGTTTGCCGTAATAATTCAGCTCATAAACAGATTCTGACAGTCACATTCAGGTGCACGTTAACAAGGCTTTTCTTCCTCAAGGAATATCAAAACCAGCCAAAACCAGTCTGCTCAAAAGCAAACACCATCAAGATTCAGGACACCTAAGCTATGGAGCAGTTTGCTGAAGGCATCATTGCAAGGATAAAACATCAAGAAAGCTAACGTTTTATTTTTCCAGTTCCTGTGTACATATCTGTGGCTGAGGAGATTAGAGCTAAAAGGATGAGCGGTTGAAATCATGTAGCCCAGGGGTCCCAAAACCCTAAGATGTCTAGGAATCACCTGGAGTGCTGGTTAAATGCAGAATCCCAGGCCCCATTCCCAAGAGTCTGGTTGTATGAATGAGGAGGCGCCACCCCACAGGGACTCCATATTGCAATGAGCACCGCATGCCATTCTAAGGTAAATGGTCCCTAGACCGTCGTTTGAGAAACACTGACCTGTCCAACAGTCTTTTTTTTAATAAGTGAGAAAAATGAAGCCCAGAAAGATGATGTGTCTTGCCCAAGCCCAACTTCCCAAGCCCAGTGCTGGCTCCACACACAGTATAACCCAAATTGTTGAAGGGCATGGTCAACCCCTAGGGCAGCAGATAGCATCCTAAACAGAGCCTTTCACCAATGAGAGAAGCTGCAAAGGGTTCCCTGGGAGGAAGACTGATAAATAAATATCAGTAACTGCATTAAGCAGGGCCCCTATGTTTCCACAGGACTCAGTCCACATCCCAATCACAATGTCACCTGCACTGTCATTTCCTGTTCACCTCTCACTGTGAGCACCTGCAGGGCAGGGACAGGCTCATCCATCTCTGCATCACCACTATCACACAGCAGGCTTTCATGAACTGTTATTGTCAGATCAAAACGATTACCGCCCTCTGCCTAGAATGCCTTCCAAGAGGCTGGTCCACCTGGCATATTTCCCTCTCAGCCTTCCAGCCCCAGCTCAGGTGTCACCTCCTCCGAGAAATAACTGTCCCTTCCCCCATCAGACACAACCAGGTGTGCCCTCCTACCTCTCCCAGAGGACCCTGTACATACCTGTTTGCATTTATCACACAGCTTTGTAGTTGTCCTGTTTACCTACGACACTGCTCCTTGAAGGCAATTATTTTGGTCTTTGAAACCTCAGCACCAAGCTCAGCTTGCCATGCAGAAGTTGCTCAACAAATGGTTAGAAGGTATTCAATAAATGGGAGGTGGATAAAAGGATGGGAGGGAGAAATTAATTTTAAATACCTTGCTACAGACTCTAAACCCTATAAAGTTGCAGGGGGAAAAAATCCCTATTATTTCCTCTGTTCATATTTGAAGTCAAGTCACCATCTCTGGGGCACCACTGTGATCAGAGAGCTCCCTCCTCCCAGCTTATCCAGAGCATCTTGAGGTCCCGGGGTCCTCCCGTAGCAGCCACAGTCCGTACCTTCTCTATTGAGCACAGGGCATTTATCTCTGCCCACTTTGTCCTGGTATCTCCCCTTGGGCATCTGTGGACAATACTCCAAGAGGCGTAGGCCAGGCATTGTGCCAAGGGAGGGACTCCAGAGCTAAAAAGGGGCTTTTCAGGCAAAGCTGATGTCTCCTTGAGATGAGGCCAAAGCCAGACGGCCGCCCTCCACCGGCTCTCATGTGCCCCTTCACTCTGGCAACTAAGCTCACAACGAAGTGGAGCCACACTCAGTTAAAAACTTTGAGGCGTCAACTCTATGGCTTACACCCTGACACTCCCTCACCTTTGCAAAGCCCTGAACAGCTGGCAAGGTTTGCTCCACCCTTTAGCTCTCTGCTCCCTCTGCCCACGGAGCTGCCAGGCAGGTCCCCATTTTACACATGCGGACACTGCTCTGAAAGGGTAAGTGACTTGCCTGAGGTCACAGAGTTTGAAAGCAGAACTGGGGAAAAGAGGAGCTGTTCAGACTCCCCACCTAGCACTCCCTATTGCTGCCACACTGTCCACCATCTTTCAATCGTCTCCAGAACCCAGGGTGGTTTTCCCACGCTCTCATTCAGGGCCTTCCATTTTCAAATCCAACAAACCTTTAGGCGTTTTTTGAGACTTTCTTCCTAGTCGCGCTTTAGCTGCTATATAACAAACCAGATTTCCTGTTTCTTTCTTGTGTTTATTATGCTCAGGATATCTGTCCTGGTGCCCTGAGAATTAGTCCCATAGGAAACACTCAGCTCCTTCGGAACTCTTTTGACACTAAAGCCCCTTTCTCCTGAGAACCTTCCTTTAGGGGCATAACAAGGCCGGCAGCCGCTGATAAGCCCCAGTGAGGAGCAGGGAAGCGGCAGGGACTTTGAGTCAGGCAGTCAGCCATCCCGGCTCCACCACCCACCATGGTCAACTTGCTCAGTTTCCCGCTCCATAAAATATGGATAATAAAACCTAACTTAAGAGGTTGTTGCCAGGATTTAAGATAATGTATGCACTGTAGCTAGGGGCTGATGTGGGTAGCCCCCCAAAACTGGAGCTGATATCATTATTTCAGCTGCTTTCAGGCACAGCCCATGTGGAAGTGGGGGAAGCACAATATATATTTTTTTCTCCTGCCCTGAGAATGCTTCTCATAGGAAACACAGAGGAAGGCCTCCTGCCATGAATAATTACAGTCATGGAGGAGAAATCAGAAATGAAGGCGGCTGCTTTGACACCTCAGGAAGGCAAAAAAGGAAAAAGATGATTACTCTCCTAGGGCTAACGAGGCCTCTCAAACACCCCAGTTCCCTCACTCCCAACCCCCACCACCTACAGCCATGTTACCTACAAGTCACTGAAGCCCGAGTCTCATTTCCTCATCTGCACAACAGAAATAACCTTAGCAACAGCCCTGACTGTTCAGGATGACATGAGGCAGGGTTTCTTGGCATGTGGTCTGTAAACCACCTGTACACTGGGCCCTAGTGGATAACTTACCAGCCCCTAGTCCCTGTTCCTTCCTTCCTAACAAAGCCTCCATTTTGTTCGAGTACCACCTGTCCTCCACATGGGTGCAGAAGTGTAACCGCCTTCTGGTCAACAGGGATGGGCTCAGGAATGGACACGTAACCCAGCTCCAGCCAAGAGGCATCATGGGAGAGTGTTGATGTGCCTCAGGTAACTTCCTGGCTCCTGAGAGAGTGTACCAGAAATGGATGTATATCCCCCTTCTTCCCCTGGATGCAATTGTGTCTGACTAAGATGTTTGGAAATGCTACAGCCATCTTATTCCCAGCCTGCAGATGAAGCCAGCACCAAAGATGGCAGAGAGGGGAAGAACCTGGCACCCTGTTGACATTACTGAGCCAGTGAAACAATCAACTCTGAAACCCATCCTACCTCTGGATTCAGAATTACCCCACTGCACAGCTCCAGGAGGCATGATTCACACCGCAGTCCACATGAACAGAGGGTCGTGGAGTTGTACAATGCACCACTACTGTTGGAGAGACAATGACATTCCCTATTGTCAGCCAATCTGAGTTGGAGTTTGCTACTTGCAGCTGAAAATATCCTGATATAACCTGCATAACCTAGGGAACATGTTAAAAATACTGATTCCCTGGTTACCAGGGAGTAATATGTATTTTTAACAAGCACCCCAGGTGTTTCTGATGCTCCCCAAAGTTTAAGAACCACTGCTTTAACAGAATGGAAGGACACTCGGTGCAGTGCCAGGCACCAGTCAACACTCTAAGCATCTGTCTAAAATGGACGTACCAGAGAAACACCATCCCACCTTCCTATTTCCTGTGAAAAGCTACTGCAGAAAGAATAGATGAGAGCAACAGAGAGGGGAGTGTGAGTTGTCAAACACATCTTACCTCTTCCCACAAAAGGCTGCTCTGCACTGTTTTAAGAAAATGTGTGCTAACGCTCAGCCAGAACCCTCTTCCATGACAACCCAACTCAATTCCTTTCCTCAGCAGCCACAGCTAGAGTCATTACCTGGAATCTCTTTCAGAGCCGACCACAGCACACAGCACAGTGGCTCACGGCCACACGTCTAGACATCCCCGCTCTCCCAGTGGCCCTTTCAACTTCATTAAAAGGTCATTTTCCTGGCCTGGCTATTTCTTATCCTGGACTGATCACCCCCTGTGGCACCAGGAAACTGCAAGGGAAGCTGGATTTATTAGAAGACAAAAGAAGGAGCTGACTGAGCCACCAGGCTGATTCTTGAAATCATTGTTTTTGAAATGTCAGAAGCGCAGCATCCTTAGAGGTACCCATCCCCCCTCCTTCCAAGAGGGAAACCAAGACCAAAGAGGGGGTGGGACTTGGGGTTCCCACTCACGTAGCTCGTTCTTTCCAGCATTAGTCAGTCAGGGAGTTTCTTACCAGGGCAATGGCAACAAATGGAGAGGGCACAGAGACTGCTTAGTATGGAAAAGACAAGACTGAAGGGAGGAGCAGGTAATAATTTAGAGGGACCTTTGCTGGATACCAGTTGCCTAGATAAACCATGAAGGCCAGGGGCAGCAAAGGACATCTCATCTACTCTATTTGACGTTAAGATCCTTGAGGCTAGATCTACTTAATTAATTTGGACTTATTTGCTCATTCAATAAAAATCTGAGTGGCTATTAAATGTAGTGCACTACACCAGGGGTCACAGTGACAGAGGAAGGGGCAGAGCTCAGGATAACATGAAGGACCCCAGTGAACATTGTAACAGTGACAAATACTTAAAGTAGAAAGTAAAAAGCAAGTCCCATTAGAGGAAGTGTCTTCAGAGAGCATCCCCAACCCTCCCAAGTTCAACAGTAATCCAGCACCCTCCTTCTGTGCTTCCTCAACAACCGGAGCAAAATGCCACCATTACAGCCACTACATCACACTGTCTGGTCCACTCATCCGTGTCTCTCTGCCTCCTACAGCAACAGGCTCGTCTTGTTCATCTTGTTCATCTCTAGCACAGGTCCTGGCACAAGGAAGCACTCAGTGAAAGCTGGTTGATGAAATGGATGGATGGATGGACGATGGATCGGTAAGTGGATGGACGGAGATGCCAAAGAATTCTGACCAGGGAATCAGGAAAGGCTCCCTGAAGGGCTGAGGCATCTGAGCTGGATCTGAAAGCATTCAGACAAACAAAGATGAAGGGAGGACCCACTTCATCCAAAGTGCCTAGTATCACCTTAGGCAGAAAGCTGGTGCCTAATAAGTGCATCCTGAATGAGTTTACTACTGAACTCAGTGGAGGCAGCTCAGTGAAGGAAGCTGGCTTCATTTCCCCCAGTCTTTTGCTTCTGCCTAAGTAAACAGAAGCAAATCCTAAATAGCTATTAAATTGATAAACCAAGGGAAAGGCAACTGTCTACCTGTCTCTACAAACACTACTATCCAAAGCGAATTTAGCAGAATAAGGACACTCCATTCCTACTAATGCAGAGTTTTCTAGGACATACTGTTAAGTGACAAAAGACAATGTATGTCACTTCCTCTTACATATGTATCTGCATATAGAAATATTAGAAGGATCCATAAGAAACTAATAAAAGTAGTTACCAATCTGTAGAGGAACATATCATTTATCACCTAAACTGGGACACTTTTGAAAGTGAAAGAGGGAGTTATTGATCATTCACTGGAACAAAGAACACAAACTAGGACTGTCATGGGCAAACTAGAGTGTACGTTCAGCCCACCTAATGGGGGCCAGCTTAGGGGAGGGAGTTAAGTGGACACGGCAAGGGTGAGAATAAAAATTTTCAATGCATACATTTTTATAGTGTTTTGATTTCTGAGCCACGTATATGTATCAACTATTTTAAAATGTAATGATCTTTTTAATGGGAAGAAAAAAAAGGCAAAGAATTTGGCCTTCTACATTTCCTAGCCAAAGGAAGCTCATCTGGGGGCACCACTGAATAGCCACCCCGAAGAGCACCCCTCAATACAAAGTGAAATCACCACTCATAACACAGCCCTCTCACAGTGCCCAAGAAAACAGCCCTGAGAGAAAAGAGCTGTGCATGGCCTAAAAAGGCTTTGACTCCGCGCAGGGCCAGCTGAGATGGGGAACATCGGGGGAATATAAACAGTGTGAGACAGACATAAAGCAGCTCAGGTTTTACACAATCATGGCAACAAAGTGAGATTGATTCGAGACTGAATTAAGCCCTTTATATTGTTTCTACTTAAAAAGGAAATGTATTGACTACAGTCCTCCTCACAGATTTATCTTTCCTGACATCAAGCACATTCATAACCTATTTTAAATTCCAAGGAACAATGCTGGGGTTTAGGAAAGTGAATACCAGGGTGTTTTACCAGCATGTTGCAGAGGCCGGGGAGAAGCTCCTCTGACTTTTAATTGCTCCGGAAACAGGCATGATGTAGGCTTTTTTCTTATCAGTCATAACCTCAAGTTAGAAAAACGCTTACCCAGGATGCCTGCACTTCAGAACGAGTCTATCTTTGGAAGAGTGCTTTGGAGCCATCTTAGAGACCATGAGTGGTGTCACTTTGGTCTTTAGTCTCTTTCGTAACCATCTCCTCCCTTCAGACATCACTACCACATCTCCAGCTCAGCAGATTTACCTGAATTACCTGGACTAGAATTACCTGGACTAGAGAATGTCTCATCTCCTGACTCCAGGCTCCACCAAGCCCTGCAGGCACTGATCTTCCCAAAACCAGCCTGACCATGGCCCTCTGTGAACCCTTCAGGGGCTCCACACAGCCTTCGGGATTGCAGGACTATATATTTATCATCCAAACAGGGACCCTTGAGAGTAAACGGGGGCACTATTGACAATCACACTGGGATGACAGCCAAAGCCACCCTGGGAAACTGCAATGTGAGGTCATCCTACTGTAGGATAAATCCAACTCCCTTAACATAGTTTGAATTCAAAACTCTCCACTCTCTGGCCCCAACTTACCCTTCTAGTCTCTTTGACCCTGACCACATCACACGGTCCAATCACGATGGACTTGCAGTTACCCAGCATGCCTTGGGCTTTACTCTCTCTGCACATTTGCTCACGTCATTTCCTCCTTCTGCCTCCACCCCACTCTCATCCCCAGCCAGTTTGTAATGTCCCCCTCCCCCACCTCTGTAGGTCTAACCCCTACCTTCCTTCAAAACCCAAGTTGAACAGTATTATTCTTTACTGCATTCATTCAACAAATATTTACAGACTGCTCACTACATGTTAGGCACATAATGAGCAAGACTGAAAAAATTCCACCTTTTATAGAACTTTAATTCGTGGGTGTGGGTGTGAGCACAGTTGTGACAGCCGGTACTAAGGATGGACACAGGGTGATATGCTGGAAAGTCTACTCTGTTACAGAATAGACATACCCACCCCCACACAAGGCTGTGAGCTCCTTGAGGGCAAAGCTCAAGAGAACCCCTCTTACAGCCATACTGTACCCATCACATACCCTTGGATACAGCCAGCACTCATCAACCATTTGCTGAGTAAAGAACTAATATTAAAGACGCTTACTCATTCGGTCTGAAGACAGTTTCCTAACAACTAGTTCTGAGTTCTCCATGAATTTGTATGGGATCAGAAGGGAACCTGAATTTCCACTGAGCTTCAAGAAATACCCCAGGTCCTACAACTGTGACTTTCATCAACATTGATGCTAGAAGGGAACTGAAGTCACCCGGTTCAACCCTATGTTGCTCCTCCAGAGGTAAGTGACTCATCTAAGGTCACACAGCTAGTTAGTGACTGAGCCGCTGGAGAGGTCAGAAGGTAACACAGGAAGGCTAGAATTTAATGACTGGATAAGTGACCAAAGGAGTCACAAGTGGAGGGCACGTGGAGGAAGGAGGGGACCCTGGTAGCTGGAGTGGCCAGAGAGCTTCATGAAAGTGGTCTTGGGGTGGGGCCCTGGTGATGGAAAGGAAGTGGGGGATCATTCCTGTCAGCAAAGCCAGCAAGAGGAAAGGCACTGTGGTTGGAAGCTTGGTGAGGGAGGGCTAGCTTGAAACCAGGGTTCTCCAGGGAGGCCTGCTGCTGAGGCAAAAATCTTACCTGTGACGTACACCAGCAAGACAAGGGCACCCACACACCTTTTCCAGGTCTGAACTGGAAGAGGGGGCCTGAAGTAACAGCAGATGGAGGTAAAGTAGTGTATGCTTTCCTCAGGACTGTCCAAGCCGTGTCCCCTCAGGAGAGGGGGCTTCTCGGTCTGACCTGCTCAGCTACTGGCAATGCTCAGAGAAAGCTGCTCACAGAAGCTCAAGCGAAGGCCATGGTCCTGGGGCTTTCCCAAATTTGTTTGCCTTTCTGCCCTAAGTGGCATGGAGCAGACTAGAGTTAAACAGTAACTAGGAACAAAGGTTTGGCCAGCTGCATAGTATATCCCAGCGCCTCTGCAACACGTGTACCCCTTTCTCAGACCTTTCTGATGAGTAGTCATAGCAATAATTTAATAAGGGCACTTTATAAAGAAAAAATAGACAATTCACTGGATCTGAGTTCTTATTTCAGTTACACACGGAGAAAAAGCCAGGCCAATTCTCAGCAGCCTGGACTGGACCCACCCGCTCTCACCTGCTGTGGCTCATCTGTGGCCCTGGGCCACCCTGGCGTGTCACTCCTTGCCGGAATTTTTCTTCCTGGCCTCCACCCACCATTGCCACCACCCCCGCCCCTCAGGGCTCAGTCACTGAGGGGCCCAAACTGCAAACATCCACCAAGGTACAAGCTAAGTCTCGGGAGCTAAAGGAACAACTCAGCTTCTTCAGATGCGCTTTCCAGATGGCCTTCCACAAGCCCTGTGCTCTGAGGTAAACATACAACCAGGTCCCCAAAGGGCAGGGTTCCTCAACCTCGACACAATGACTTTTGGCGTGGAATACCTCTTTGTTGCGGGGCTGTCCTGTGTATTGTTTAGTAGCATGCTGGCCTCTACCCACCAGATGCCAGTAGCACCCCCTAGGTTGTGACAACCAAAGATATCTTAGATATTCTCAAATGTCCCCTAGGGGTAAAATTACCCTCAGCTGAGAACCACTGCCAAAAGATGACCCCCTCTAAATGTACTATTCCATACAGCCCCCAATGCTCAGGGCACCAGGAGCTCCTGGTCCTGCAAAATAGCTTAGGGGCTAAAGGCAGAGCTTCCGACTGGGGGGACCTGAGCTGGAGTCCTGGCTCTATGTCTTACTAACGGTGTGACTTTAGGAAGATTGCCCAGCCTCTTTGAGCCTCAGTTCCTTCATCTGTAAAATGGGAGCAATAAAACAGCACCTACCTCATGAGGAAGCCATGGCTGTCACATAAAATGACACATAAAGACTGTCTGGCACAGTGAGTATTCAGTACATGTTAGTCATTATTTACAGGCCTGGAAAATTCCTTCTAGCCAAGCCTAGAGTTTAGTCTTCTATTTCTGCGGCTTCTGATCTTCCCCCTCCTTCCTATGCCCTTCCCACCTGTTAAATGCCTTTGGTCTTAACCTTTGGTCTTAAGGAATCCTTCCTGCTGGTTCAAAGGCATCTGAGGTTAAAGTGAAGGAAAGAAAACACACATACACACACACACACACAGAGGACCTTTCAGATCCAACCCTGCCCAGACCAACTCTCTACACAAAGGTTCCCATTGTTGTCTAAAAACAAACTTTTCCACAGGGAGGCCTTAAATGAGCACAAAAGTCTCAAAGGCTCCAGACTCTTCGAGTTCTCACCCCCATTCTGCCCCTGACCTTGGCATATCCCTTCTCCTCTCTGGGCCTCAGTTTCTTAATCTGTAAAATGAGGGCGGTAGACGCCCGTGAGTTCTCAGGGTCTCCCATCGCCATTCCCTGAGATACGGCACCGTCCACGGAAGGCAGCCGGATCCACAGCTTAAGAAAGCACTTAACTGAGAATAAGGCTCATAAAGATAAATCATTCTCTCTTTTTTTTTCTACGTTCCCGAGAGCCAAAAGAATATAGTATCTGCAGAATACAGAGATGGGTACTTGCCGCCACTGGAGTCAGAGACCTAAGTAAAATGAAATCCTGCCCTACTGAGACCTCGGGCCAATTAGTTTCTCTCTCCAACCCTGTTGCCTTATCTATAAAATGGGATAATAATAGAGGCAGAAATGATGGAAAGATTACTAGACAAAGATCAT
This sequence comes from Equus quagga, assembly GCF_021613505.1. Lineage (NCBI taxonomy): Eukaryota > Metazoa > Chordata > Mammalia > Perissodactyla > Equidae > Equus > Equus quagga. The sequence continues at coordinate 151,596,404 of NC_060268.1, forward strand.
GAAAGCGCATGGTAGAGCTGGTGTACACATTAGGTACTCAAAAAATGTATGCCTTCCTTTCTGGACTATTTTAAATTTTGTAATATAAATCCATGTCTTTCTCCACTGGAAAGTCCTTCCTTCTCTCCTTTCCCCAGGCTCTGTCCAAGCCCTCCTCTGCCAGGAAGCCTTCTCTGCACAGACTCTGCTTCTAAAGGTCCAAGGCCATAAGTTTCCCAAAGATTGGCTTGGGGGGACAAGGAGCAGAGCAGGAGGAGGAGTTCACTAACAACCAGTTCCCTGCCCTAAGAATTTCCTTTCTGTGAATTCAGGAAATTTAACCCCTCCCTGCTCTGCCCCAGAACGGAGCCCTGACCTCAACAACTGCATAGGTTTAGAATTTATACCTTCATTACGCCTGAGTCTCATAACCACCCTGAGACAGGCAGGATGAGTCTGGACAGCACCCTCTCCCGCAGCTCCTCATCCAGTCTGGTCACCCAGAGCCTCTCCCGCAACTCACTGTGCACTCCAGGAAGACAATCAATAGGACCATGCAGTTTCTTCTCTTTCCTCTGTGGGGCGGTCTCACAAATCTCCAGCCCAGACCCTTCCCCTGGCTGGAGCCCTAGGACTGACTGTAGTGACTCTACTGTCTGAGAGGACCTTGAACCAAAAGGCAGAAAGGCCTGCTGACAAAAGAATGGAACTCAAGAGATGAAGGAATTGGCCCAAGGTCTCAGCTAGTTCATGGGCAGGGCTGGGTTAGAAGAGCAGTCTCTGCGCTCTAGACACACCAAGCCTCTGCCCACACCCTCTTCTGCACCAGCTGGTCCCCCTCCTGTCTCAGGATCACCATTCTCCCAGGCCGGGAGCTTGCAGTCACCTCTGCTCTTCTCTTGTCTTATTTCTCTCACCCTCTTAGCAACAAGACCAGTAACCCCCAGTCAGAAGGGACTGCAGATGGCCCTACCTCGCAAGCCCACTGCCTGGTCCCCATCACCTCAAGACAAGGAGCCCAGGCTGAGTTCCCCAGATGCCCATTCTACCCACCAAGGCTAGATTCCTCCTCCTTCAACATGCCTTTTTCATGCCGCTGTCCTGTCCAACAACCTGCCATGGCTTCTCTGTCCCACTAAATAAACCTCTCCTGCTCAACATGCCTGACCCCCAGGAGCCAGTTTCACCCAGTCCAGCCCACTGGTTTCGCCCTGCTCCTCTGCGTGCCCCCTTCTACTCATCAGGATGATCTCGCCTCAGCTCCCTCTCTAGACCCTGGTCCAGATCACTCCCCTCCTTTGTCAAGTTTTCCCTTCTCCCCTTTCCCCTATCCTATTGGTCCTTCCAGGCTCTGTCCTAGGCCCCATCCATGAGGACGCCTCCCTTGACCTCCATGGCCCACAGCAATCTCTAAGTCCTCTGCACATGGTCACCAGTGCATAGTTACGGGCCTAAGCCTGATTTCCTCCTGGCCTCTCTTGTCACTACACTGCCTGAGCCGTATGAGCTTTGCCTCCTCACCAGACTGCAAATGACCACCCAACACTCTGGCCACATTACTCCCACCTCCAACCTCACTCTGGCACTTATTCCACAAATATTATGAGTGCCTCTAATATATCTGAGTGCTCTTGAAACCCTCCTTACCCTTCAGGGCACATCTGAAATGTCACCCGCTCTGTGAATGCTTCCTCAACCCTTCCTCCCTTCCAGGAATCTTCATCTCTCACCTTAAGACCTCTTAGTTGTTCTCAAGCCCGGGTCCCCAAGTGTCCTCCCTCAGATCCAGACCTTCCTTTCCTTACTCATGTCTGGGCCTCCCACAATACCTTATACCAAGAAGATGCTCAATGAATGGCTTTCATAGTGAAATGAAACAGAATCTGTCCAATTCTCAGGCCGATCTATGCTCCCGGGTGGCCTTAAGAGCCGTACATCCAAACAACCTCTTACTATTCTTCCAAGATTGGATTTGGGCCCAGACTGAGTCAAATGACCTCTTATCATTCTCCCAAAATTAGGCTTTCCTCTTTAATTACACTTTATCTAGCCACATGTTATGTGGATTCTAATTACATAATTACTTCAAGCCCTGGGACTTAAGAACAAAAAAAGAAAAGAAAGGGGTATGTATGATTACACAGGTAAGTCAACACACCAAATATGCATATTTACATAGACCACATGCCATTTTCTTGTTCATATACAATTCTGTAACCCAGAAAATACAGTCCCCAGAGGGGTCTGAATCACAGTGAGGCAAAAATCTCACTGGGTGTGAGTAGATGAAGGAGAACTTCACAGGAAGCCTAACCCTGAGATGGTCTTTGAAAGAGGCTTAGTCAGTCCCTAGCCCTCTCCCCTTCTCTTTCTACAATGAGGAGAAGTGGCCGTGTGACCTTGGGTGTGGTAGATTTGGAATGCATGACCAGGCCTGATCCCTCCTGACCAAAATATCCACCCTCTTCTGATTCCAGGTACTCACTGTGCTGTCTCTCTCCTACGGCACATTTGCACAATTCTCTCTCCTACTAGACTATGTCCATCCTGCAGATAGGGGCCCAGTCTCATCCGTTTTTGGTATTCCCGATTCTCAATCTCTCCCAATACCAGTAGGGGCATCTAACAGGCCCTCCTCTTGCCTCATATTCCAGCTTTATTAAAGTACCAGCCCCAGGGCCGGCCCGGTGGCGCAGCAGTTAGCACATTCCGCTTCAGCGGCCCGGGGTTCACCGGTTCAGATCCCGGGTGCAGACATGGCACCGCTTGGCCATGCTGTGGTAGGCATCCTGCATATAAAGTGGAGGAAGATGGGCACGGATGTTAGCTCAGGGCCAGTCTTCCTCAGCAAAAAAGCAAAAAAGAGGAGGACTGGCAGCAGATGTTAGCTCAGGGCTAATCTTCCTCAAAAAAAAAAGTATTGGCCCCTCTCCGAATGCACTAAGCATTCCCATGCCACTCTACCTTTGCATGTGCTCTGTCCTCTGCCCTCTATCAGGAATGCCCTCCTCTGGTCCATTCCAGCTCCCCTCCTGGTGGCCTCCACTGTGCCCTGTACCTGTCCTAACTTAGTGCTCATCACACTTTGGCATAAAAACCCTTTCATGTCTCTAACTCTCCTTCCAGACCAGTGGTCATCAAACTTTTTGATCGTATCTCCTATTAGTAAAATAGCTTTGAGCCTATTTACTTATAAGGTAATTTTAAAATCTGCGCTACTGTTAATAGGAAAGTTAAATCTTTCTTATATTTGAGTTAAAACAATAACAGAACTTTAACTGATAATGTTTTCTTCCTGCCCCTCAATGGATATCTTGAGAGCCCGCCCACTGCTCCAGGTTAGGAACAAGAAGAAGATAGAAGGGGTGTTTTACTTTCTTTGTATTCCCAGAAACTAGTACAGAAACTAAACTTAATAAATGAATTAATTTACTCCACAAATAATGAGCACCTCCTGTGGGCCAGGCACATGCTAGGCACTGGGGATAGAATGGTGACAAGACACAGCCCTTGCTGCTGTCATCATGGATTCTACAGACCGGCAGTGCGGGCAGACGAGCAATGATTTTCCAAACAAGTGTAACAAAGCAGCTGAGACAGAGGTTGTGAAGAAGGTTCTGTCCAGAACCACCAAATCATGAGAACCTCAAACAGGAGAGTTTAACCTGCTCAGGAGGGTCAGAGAAGGCTTCCCCAAGGATATGCTGCTTTGCGTAAGATCTGAAGGATGAACAGCACTAAGTGAAGGGAGGGAAGAGCACTCCAGACTAAGGAAATCTCATGGGCAAAAGTCTGGAGGCTGGACGGAGAAGCTAAGTGCCAGGGGTTAACAGAGGCCAATAAAACAAAATGAATGAACAAGCCCAAAAAGGATGATGAGTTCTACTCCTCCCCCTTACACCTGTCTACTTATCAAAATAAACCACCCCCAGCTTCGTACCTCTGGAGGGGTCACTCAGCCCCGCTACTGCCCAGCTCTGGGCCAAGCAGAGCAGGTGGCTCTCTGCCTCCCAGCCGGTCCTGCCAGGAGCAGGCCCCCACCCCTTCTGAGGAGCCCAAAAGCCACAGGAAGACACTCCTGAAAACCAGGCATGTTGCCATGGGCACCACCAATCAAAGGCTCCTGGGCAGTTTAATTTTTAAAAGAGAGTGTTAAATATTTTACATCTTGTAACAGCACTGTTTCTTCCTTGTCTACAGTGGAGAGGAACACCCTATATGCCTTGAATTTAGGATTTACACTAAATAAATGCCAATCTGCAAGACAGTCCATGGAGGTGTGCCCCAACTGCCAAGGGCATCCTCCAGACTTCCTGGTTGCCCAGGTGTACATTCCTTGAGGGAGCAACCTGGGAGATCCAGAATCATAGCGGCAAAACCACTTCTCTACCAGAGCTCCTTTGACCCCAGGAAGGGAAAATTATTCACAATGATGCTTCAGGTGAGTATGTAAATAGGCCATGACTTTAATAATTAAAGACAACACCAAGACCGTAGTCTATAATGCAGGCTGGTGGGCTGCGGGCCTCCTCCTGCAGCAGCTGTCTTGAGGAGCCATATCTTCTATCAGTGCTCAGGCATGACTAACATTCCCCAGTTCCTGGGGGGGCTCACCCCCTCACACCTGCCAGTGCTGGCTCACTAATGAACCATGTCCAACGTAAAGGCTCCATAAAGCTAACACTAAATAGTCCTAAAAGGCCTGAGACTGCCTTGGCCCAGGCTCGTGGGCCTGGCAACCTGATTTTCAGCAATCACCAGCAAACCCTGCTTAGGCCCTCAGCTCTCCCAAGTCCCAGCTCTCTCCAGCCACTCTATTTTCTGTCCCTGTTAGTATTTTGCTTTCTCTGGAGCCTCTATTCATTTTGCCCTGCTTAAAGGAGCCTAGTTCCTACTTTCCCTTGGCTTCTCCATCCACATCCCTGGCCCGCTCTCAAGCCCACTGCCAGGCCACTGGGGCAGCGATTCAGATCTCCCAGCTCTAGTTCTGGCCTTTTTGACCTCATCCTTGGTTTCAGGATCCAGCCTCCTGTATGCACTGTCTATAAAGAGAGGCCCAGGCACAGGAGAGTCAGCAGTGTATATGTTCCAGCAGCCTTGGAAAGACTCCCTAACATCTACGTACCACAAATATGTTTCCATTTCCACCCCTCCGTCAATTCATTATAAGCAACTACAAACCTGACCATCACTCTGTGCTCACAGGAAACCATCAGCCAATACTAGATATGCCCCAACTAAAGACAAACTCTAAGTAGAGAAGCAACCTGCAGATGAATTATCTATTTACATGTCAGTCAAGGAAACTGCTCAAATGCCATGCAATAAGAGAAACTGTTTGGATTTCACAAGGTACGTCCTGGTGACCCCGCATACTGGGAAACCAGCTCAAAGGCTGGCCTACAGGCATATGTTAATAATCAATGCATAAGGCATTATATAAATGAATAATGAGTTTTCGTATTGACATGCCGGCAGAAGGACAATTCCGGGATCTACTAAGTGGTCATTCCTGCTACAGTGGCTAAGAACTAGAAATTCACCCATGATGAAGGAAAATCAATGCCCAACAGGAATGAGATTGGCAGAGCCAGTTATAGGTTAAGGTACAAGTACTCCATACTCCTGATCATTGGTATCGGTATTGAGGCAATATTTTTACGGCACAGTGAGAATCCAGGTTGCCAGGAACACTCTCCTCATAGATCATTCCTGGGTCTGACATTACTTCACACCTACTTCAGGTCTGTCACTGGCCTCTCTCTCCTCCTGCCACGTGTGCCTCACTCTAGTGAGGTGAGATGCCACAGGAGTTATGTACATCGAGAGCACCCTCACTAACCCCACCCCTGACACACACTTTGTCACAGTAAAACCTTTCTTCTTCAAAATCTGAAACTGTTGAATGTCTGCTGGGGAAGACAAGAGCCTAGCCCTCTTGACGTTAATGAGAAAATAAACTCCAGGAGGGTGAGGCCCATGTCTATGTGTTCACCAATATTTGTTTAATGAATGAAATGAGACTGTGGCTACAAAGCACTTTTTAAACTAAAGTCCCCCAGGCAAGCAGGGCTTCACCTATCAAATGAGGCACCCTCCCACCCCTGGGGCTAACATCAGAGCTCTCTTTCTCCTCACCCAGCAAAATGGGGCACCTCTAGAACACAACGCTACATTAGATGGACCAGCTAGCAAGACTGAGCACCGACAGAAATGCAAACCACCAAGCGATAAAAACCTCGAAGTAAAGACCAAGATCCAAGTGCTAAGTTACCTGGACTTTTGTCCTTTCTCTCTTCTGGACATCCCTCTGCTGCACAGGGGGGATGCAAATGTCCATGCCTCCACCTCTCCAAGGCGGAGACGTAGTAAGGGGAGAAGAAATGCTTGGGGACAGGAGAAAGGGCTGTGGGTAAAGACAGACCAGGAGGAAGGAAACATCAAAAGGATCCCTGTTCAGAGCACCAGTGACCAGTACTGGGAGGCAGAGTGCTGGCGTTTTTACATCAGCTCATACAACCAAAGCAGCCCCTGGCTTAGAAACAGTCAGTTATGTGTCCCTCTCCAGGTGGTCAGCCAGCTCTACAAACATAGCCTCGCCGGCCAATGTTCTTTCTCCACTCCATGGTGCACTATTTGAAAATACCTCCTTGACTCTACCAATAACTTGTGACCCCTTCTCATTCTCAATACAGCAACCAGCGTTACTGAGCGATCACTATGTGTCAGGCACAGTTCTAAAGACTTGCACCATCCTGTGAAGTAGGTGCTATCATTTTCTCCATTGTACAGGTGAGACAACTGAGGCACAGACTAGTAAGTTGCCCTAGAAAGCAGCAGAGCCAGGATGTGAACCCATGCAGCCCGAATGCAGAGACCCTACTCTTAGTCACTCTGCTCCCCTATCTCACTTCCAGGAGAGAAAAGTCAAGCTCCAAGATAAGAGATCTGTTCCCAGATCACGCCCACCCAGCCACGTGACCTTAAACAAATGGCTTTTCTATGTCTCAGCTGCTTCAACTGTGAAACAAAGCTAATCATAGATGGCCTGGTCTAGAAACAGAATCTTAGCTCTGTGGCCCAATGTTACCTAAGAGAACTTCCTCAGATGATAGAAATGTTCTATATCTGTGTTGTCCGTATGGCAGCCACTAGTCTCATGTGGCTACTGAGCACCTGAAATGTGGCTAGTGTGACCAAGAAACTGAATTTCAAATTGTATTTCATTTTAATTAATTTAAACTTACATGTGGCTGGTGGCTACCATGTTGGAAAGTCCAGCTCTAGTCTTTAAATTCTAGGATGGCAGGTGCCATTTCTCTTCAGTCACAGCTGTATTCCCAGAGCCCAGCATAGCCCCTGGTCTACGGTTGGTACTTAATAACTATTTATTGAACAAATCAAAAGCAAAGAACTTTCCAGGTGCTCTAATACAACTTCATCTTCCACACAGGCATTGATTCTCCAGGTCCCCTAGCTAGTGGACATCTAACCTTGGCTTGACAAGGAGCTCAGGGCCTCCCAGTGCAGTACCGCGGGGAATAGCTCTCATGATGAAAAGTTCTTCTAAGGAGCTAAGTCTGTCTCCCTGAAATTTCCACTTTCTAGTCCTGGCGCGTTAGCTCACAGGTTTAGAAAAACCAAAATAAGTTATGAAAAAGCACTTAAACATTTTTAAACACTATAAACACAGGATTATATCTGTAATTCATTTTCTTTGTTAAGATGAATCCGATCTTAATTCATAACAGTGTGAGGCCGATTAAACAAATACACGACGGTGATCTGTTTGAGGGGAAGAATCCTCTAGCGCCAGGGCTGTGGTCCAGAGCTGCTGCCTCTGCTGAGTTTAATATCGACACATTCAAGCATCCCAGCTCCATACGCGAGCCAGGGAGCGTGCGGCTGGACTCCCAAAGAACTAGGCCTTGATCTCCGAGCAGGTTCTGGGGATTCTGGCAGAGCAAACTGTTTCATATTTCCTTGATGTGCGTACTCCTTCTAAGTGGAAAAACCTAGAGGTTCCCATATGCCTCCTATGCACCAAGGACTGTGGCAGACACAGGAGATACAAGATGACTACAGTGTGGCCCTCACACGGAGCCCACAGTGCAGAAAGAGTAAGAGGTTACATTTGCAGAGTACTTACTCTGTGCAAGGCACTGAACTACAATCAGGAGAAAGACAGATAAACCAGCCACAATCAATTCAGTGTGACACATGCCATGCAGACGTATGTACAAAATACTGAACTGGCTGCCTTAGAAGAGATACCGAGAAGGATCTTAGCACTGTGCCTTGCACACAGCAGGTACTCAGGGCAGTGAACTGAATCAAATCTTGACCAACAGCTCATTTTAAGGCTGAGAAAACCAAGACCCAGAAAGGGTAAGTGACTTCTCAAGGTGACCCAGGTAGTCAGTGATGGGGCTGGAGATAGCACCTGGGCCTCATCCTTCATCAGCCCAACCATCTACAATGCTGTCTCACGGTGCTTCTTATCCTTCACTGCATGGGGAGAAAGGCAGGATTGCTGCCTGTTATTATGTCTATCTCAGAATAAACAATGGATTTATTTTTGTAAGAGTGTATATCTGGGACCCTCTTGAAATCTCGTGACTAACTATATGCATACCATCCTAGAAACATGCATTCAATCATTTAACAAACATTTATTGGGAGTATACTATATATTAGGCACTGGTTTAAGGGTTGAATAAAGAGATGAAACAAACTTATGTTCAAATCAGAGGGCTGAACACCCATATTTATCTCTGCTCTCTCTCAGAACTCCACTAAAAGGACAGCAGATGAATTTGTTTTTTAATACAAAAGAGACAACGGCAGACAAGATATGTCAACAGAACTCTGGAAAACAGAGGGCTGATCGCCATGCGGTAGCTGATTTGGGTTTCTGCTTCGTCTGCCCTGCTAAGTGCAAGCAGGGGAGGAAACCACTAAACAAGTGGCAACTTACACCACAGAAACAGAAGAAGGCTCAGGAACCGGAGGCACCAAGGACTGTGAGGGGAGAAGCAGGAGGCGGCTGAAGAGAGGACAGCCTGCTAAAAGTTGTACAAGGAGCAATCAGACCCCAGGGTCCCTCTGCAATCTGCTTAACCTGGTGACTTCCCTCCCTCAGTCAGCAGAAGGTGGAGGTTCCCTGTTTAGACAAATGACACCAGAGACTCTCTGGATTCAGACACATTTAAGAGAGGGACACAGGTGAAGGAGGAAGGGAGAGAGGGGGCAAACTTTCACAAAATGGATGGAATGAAAGTCCGCCAAACAGGGTACCCAGCCTCCTTCTCCATCAAGGCTCCCAGACTGCGGGACTACCAGGTTGTTACACCCCTCAGGCAGACTCCTCTCCAGGAAAACCCAACATCCCCAGAGAAAAGATCTACAGGAACTGACATTTAGGTGTCCCCAGTGGGAGAAAAGGGGAACTCTCTGCTAGATCACCCTGCAATGAAGTTAACAAGCCTTCCTTGTTGCACGGATACCCAATCAGCAATTTGTTGTCCACATAAAATATAAATGGACAGTCAAGGATCCGCATACATGGAAGGACGGCTCCAGTGGGAAATACAGTAACCAAAAGAAGCAGAAAAAGGACTTAAAGGAAACAAAGACAACACAGGGGACAACAGGAAAACACCAGAAACACACAAAAAACACCTATTTTAAGTGAATTTATGGCACCCATAAAACAAGAATAATAGGATGCTATTTACAAAAAAAAAAAGAAAAGTGAGCAGAGACTAGGGAGCCCTAGAAAATAAAACACACAAGTATGTTTCACACAAAAGCATGAAAGCATAAATAAAAAATCCAAAAGGGTTCATTAAAGATAAAGCTGAAGATATCTCTCAAAAAGTAAAATGAAAATAAAATGAAAAACCAGAAATAAAAGATTTTAAAATTACAAACTCAACCCAGTAAGTCCAATATCCAACTAATAGGTGTTAGAAAGACAAACCATAGAAAATGAAGAAAAGAAAACTGTCAAAGAAAAATATAAGAAAATTTCCCAAAACTGAAGGATGTGAGTCTTCAGATCAAAAGAGCTCACCAAGGACCCAGCACAATAATTTTCAAAGCAAGAAAATTTCAAATACAGAGAAAGAGAGAATATCCTAAGACTTTCCGTGAGAAAAAGCCTGTTACCCATAAATGACCAGGAATCAGCAAGGCATTGGAATTTTTGACATCAATATTGGAACCCAGAAGATAGTCGAGCAATGCCTTCAAAATTCTAAGGGAAAATGGCTTTCAACCAAATATTCTAGGCAAATCAAACCACCAAGCAAGTGTGAATGCAGAAAAAGAACATTTCAGACATGCAAGTTTGAGGTGATCAGCGTCCACAGACTCTGTCTCAGAAATTCCTGGAGGAATATATCAAGAAAGAAGAAACAGTGCATCCAGCCCAGGACAAGCTGAAGGAATCCCAGGATGAGGCCTAGAGGCCTAGAGGTCAGTGGGTCCAGAAGAGGAGAAGGATGGAGGCGTCTAGGAGGAGATCTCCAAGAGAAAAAAAAAAATGTAATAAAATAAAAAGGAACATACGTGATAAAAGAGATGTTTTAAAATGCTGTCAGAGACTCTGGGAATTAGTAATAATTATATAGAAAACTAAATAGAAGAAAGCAATTATTAACTCAAAAAAAGACATAGAAGAAAGGAAATATCCTTATAATACAACTACATGGCTCAGCCATGAACACTATTTACACAGCCAAAATAATGTAAGCCTTGAATATCAACGTGACCAAAAACTGTGATGTAACAGTAATGGGAGGGCAGGGAGGAAGGGAAGTATGTGGGGAGGGGAGACTGGAAGAGAGGAATAAGGACTCCTCTAATCCACAGTAGATCATAAAATATAACATCTACAATGAACAATCAGGAAACAGCATTGTAAGCAGGTAACTTACAAATATGATAGTACTATCAGGAGAAACAGCTAAAAGAGTTGGAAGTAACTGTGGTAGTCAGAATAACGGCCCCTCAAAGATGTCCATATCCTAATCTCAGAACCTAGAAAGGAACTACATGGCAAAGTGGAATTAAGGTTGCAAATGGAATTAAGGTTGCTAATCAATTGGATTTAAAATAGGGAGATTATCCTAGATTATTCAGGTGAGCCCAAAGTAATCACAAGGGTCCTTAAAAGTGGAAGAGGGAAGAGGAGGAAGGGAGTCAGAGGAAGATGTGACTATGTTAGAAGGTCAGAGTGAGGCAGTGGGAGGACTCCAATGGCCACTGCTGGCTTTGAAGATGGAGAAAGGGGGCCATGAGCCAAGGAATGCAGGCAGCCTCTAGTAACAGGAAGACGCAGGAAAGAGATTCTTCCCAGGAGGGGACACAGCCCTGCTACCACCTTGAGTTTAGCCCAATGAGACCCTTTTCAGACTTGTAACCTACAGAAGTGTAATATAAATTTGTGTTGCTTTAAGCCACAATGTTGGTGGTAATTTGTTACTGAAGCAAAATCACATTCAGTGACTGACTCTGGGGACTGGATCAGCAGGACCAGGTGGGGTGACACAGCCCTCTTGTAAGATTTGAAGTGTTATTTGACTTTTAAAACTATATATGCGACTTTGATGCCAATTAAAATTTAATTTAAAAAGAGATGAAATACAGATTCTCTCTTGCCAGATCTCACAATCTGGTGGAGAAGACAGACGGGGACAGACAGACAGAAGACAGACAGCTATTCCTGATAGGCGAATGCAGAAAGAAAAGCACCTCTTTCAGCTGTGAGGGGAGTATGAAAGGAGGAGTCAGCCAGGCAAGGGAGAAAAAGGCCTTCTGGGGAAGGGACAAAGACCAGGGAGAAAACCTGTCTCAGGAACTTGGAAGAGCTCTGAACGCTGGGACACCAGCAGGTCTGGCAGAGCTGGGGGAAAGGCTGGACAGGCAGTTCTCAACACCACCAGGTTTGAGGCCTGCCCACTGCTGGCTTCTCTGGCTGGGGTAAGGGCCTGCTGTGCATATTTAGGGTGGGTACAGACAAGTGAAGGCCCAAGATAAACCACATTTTCTTGGACCATCAATTGTAAGCAACAGTAAAGCATTTTAAATACTTTTATACTAAAACCAGCACAGACATATTATAGAACAGAATACAAAATTCACGTGAATTGTTAACATAAAAACTGGAGACTCCAAGGTGACTTCTTCTTTGAGAGGCCCACTTTAGACACTAAACGATCCACTGACCACTCAGCATCAAGACTCAATCTTCTCTGAGATTAATAAGTCAGAAGAAGAGTTCAAAGCACTATAGCATGCATCCATCAAAGCATTGGGGACTTCACATCAGCAACCTGTGGGTGGCTGCCTACCGTCCCTATGTCACCACGAGACACCTCTTGGGTCCCAACCAACACTAATCAGAAAGTTGAGAAGCATCTCATTCTTTTCCAAAGGGGTCTGGGTCTTGCTACTGCCGGACGGGTTAGCTCAGCCTAGGGAAACAAAGAAAAACCACCACAGTTTATTCTTCCTCTTGGCCATAAGCCTATCCCTCCTCCTCCAACTCTGAGCATTACCAGAATCACCAGCAAGAGCCTCAGCTTCCCCATCAGGACCCCCAACCCCTTAGAGGACAGGCCTCTGTTAGAGAACACACTCCAGACACTCTTTCCATGGAAGGAAGTCAAGATATAGGGCACATCTCTTGGGAGAGGGTGTCCCTTGTGTCCACGATACAGGGGTGGAAACTTTTTCTATTGTTATAGCTGTTTTTGTTATAAAAACAATTATAACCACATGACAGTGAGCTGGGAATTTTCTTTTCTATAAGGAGCCACCGCTGACCACAGAAGAAGGGGGAAAGGACTCAAGGCAAGGCCACACAGAAGTAAAAAGCAGTTTAATTGGGTTTGGTTTGTTTGTTTTATGTGTAAAACACACATACACACATTCAAAAAGAGTGAACTCAACTGATTTCAAATTAAGAACAGAAAAGACAACATTTTAATGACACTACAAAGCTATATTATTGACAGTAAAGAAAGGATCAGGGAGGAGGGCAAGGAGAAAGATACAACACGAAAAGAGAAAAAAAAATGTATAGAGGAAGGAGATGTGGGAAAAGAAGGATGGGAAGACCATAAGATACAGGGCCAGACACACCTGCCTAACCATACACAAACAGAGGGAACAACTAAAGGATCACGGAGACACTTCCTAGGCCTGAAGAGTTAGCCAAAGTAAACTACACTGTTCAAGGCCAGCTACTGGCTTGGGCTACAGACTTCATGTATTATCTCTTTTTATCCTTCCCTTTGAATGGTTACTGATCTGGTTAACCACTGTTCACAGCTCTTTAACTGCTCACTGAAACATTCTGAGGCTTAGCTCAGATCTCAGGCCAGAAGCTTCCTGCAAATGAGCAAGAATTCAGTAAATCAGTCACATCCAAGTATCTCCTCTGAAAAGGGAGTACGTAAAACACTATCTCATAAAACGTGCAAAGCACCAATGAAAGTCAGAGGAGAAAACGCTGCTTGAGCTGAAAAGAAATTCCATGGAAAACTATTTTTGTTGTGCATTAAAAAAATCTGGGACTTCGGAGCTGGCCCAGTGGTTCAGGGGTTACGTTCACATGTTCTGCTTTGGCAGCCCAGGCTTCACCGGTTCGGATCCCGGGTGCAGACCTACGGCTTGTCAAGCCATGCTGTGGCAGGTGTCCCACATAAAACAGAGGAAGATGGGCACGGATGTTAGCTCAGGGCCAGTCAAGAAGACAGATCCCACGAAGACTCAAAGTTAGTCCCAGCCCCAGGCTGGACTCTCAGTCCACCCACCCCCAACCCTTGTCTAAACCAAGTCTCTTCTTACTTACTTCCCTCTAAGGGCCAAAGAAATCCGCCATATCACAACTGACAGCGCCTCCCTCTTCCAGCTCCATCCCTCTTTCCTCCAAGCCCTTTCTCACCTGACCTGCTCCCAACCTCCTACCTGGTCTGTTTCTACACTCTCCCTTCTTCTGCCCCTATTTCCTCCTCACTGTACTCCATCTTAGAATCATTTCTCTGAGAGAGGAGGGGGCTTAAGAGATATATCTAACACACAAGACCTAGGATCTATCCACCTGGGTTCCTGCCCCAGCTCTCCATCTTGCGAACTGTGTGACCTTGGGCAAATCGCCAAACCTCTCAACCCTTCAAATTCCTCAGCAAGGGGAGTTCAACCTGGCAATCACAGAGATCACTTCCAATTCTCATGTTCTAAATATCTAAACCTTCACCTGCATAATCATAAATAAAGCAGTGAGTTAAACAGACAGGAAGAAAGAATGAACTATAGAAACTCTTTCCTCAGCATTCTGTCACCCCCCCCACCTCATCTCCCCAGCCAACCACCCACTCTGAGGGTCTGTGCCTCTCACTCTGGGCTGTTCTAGCTCTGAATTACTTACATACAGTAAAACCTCATGAACTGCACTCGTCAAGGAAAAGGTGAGTCTGAATCCAACAGAAGCCTGAGTCCTGGCACACTTCTTTCATGCCGTTGAGCAACACTGTGAATCTAACATCAGTTCAGCAAACAGAAGAGAATCTAGAAAAGCCATCACGAACGGTACGTGTGAATCTAAGAACAGCAACACTCACAGGAACCCCAGAAAACGGTCTGCTCCAAAGCCCTCCACTTTACCAACAAGGACACAGGCCCAGAGAGCAGAAGCCAGGAGGCCAAAGCAGGCTGGTGGCCAGGATCAAAGTCAGCTGTCCTACCTTTGGTCCAGAGCTCTTCCACCAAAGCTTTTTGTGACCATCCGTTCCCTTTTTCATAGAAACAGATTAAATTCTAAATTACCAGTGAGTGCCCTCTACAGCAAATCTATTTCCATGTCCAGGGAAGGGTCCAGAGCTAAGTTTGCATGACCAGATGATTACTAATGCTGCCTAATAAAAAGCTTTCTTTCCTGAACCCTGCTCATTCATTCTCTGAAAAGAAAACTCCAGACTCTGCTATCTATATTGAACTCTATTTTGGAGAGGGAAAAAGGGGGGGAGCAGAACAGTTCTTTGTTCTGCCAGAAAGAAGCATCTGAACCTCCTTTCCCATAGCTTCTGTCTCACCCCCCAATATTCCCAATCCCTTCAAAAAAGTTCACAGAAACTCTCCAACTAGAATAAAAGAAAGCAGGTGAGAGGAAGAAAGGGCCAAAGTGGGGTGGGTGTGGAACAGAAGATGGCAATACCCTCCCATCTCTACACCCCATGGGGTAGAAAGCATTTCTTTTTGGTTGCTAATACCCTGCTGGGAAGTCACCAGAGCTAGTTTAACTCAGGGCCCTCCAGCTGAGAAGTGAGCTCTCTGCAACCCCTGGAGGACTAACCCTTTCCTAACCATCCACTCTACCAATGCCCAGGGTAAAGGTGCCAAAGGACCAACCCTTCCGTGCCATCCCCCGGGGCCAAGAGCCTGAGACATCAGACATCAAGTCAGAGCTTGGCTGGCAAGGAGCTATTTAAGGCAGCATCAAGAGGGTGGGGTAGAAAATTGCTGGCAGCATCCTCCTACTCCACCCCTCTGTCACAGCCAACACACAAATGCGCGCGTGCACACACACACACACACACACACACACCTCTCACGCCCTAAACAGCCATCTATCTCACCTATGTCTCTAAGGGCTGTATATCTGGAGCCCCAAATCTCCAGCATGTGTTTTCTGTCACGGAGGCTGCGGTCCCCACCCGCTGCTCACCCCACTTTTAATCCACTCCCTTCTCTTCAATCAACCACGAAGCCACCTTTTCAACCAAAAACGCAAAATTGAATCTAGAGCTCAAAAACCAAGGAGGGAGTGGAAACAGACAAGCCATCCCTGGCCTCCACTTACGAGAGGAACAAGGGCGCAAGTGGGGTTGATGTCAGAGGCCTGACATGCCGGATAGGTTCCATGATGTCTCTAAACGAACCTCTCTCCAGTTGACGAACATCTCTCCTGTTGACGGTGAAATCAATTCGAGCAATTTCAGCAGGTCGGCCCTGTGACAACAGGAGCATCCCAGCGCTCAATTTAAAACAAAAATCCAAAGGCTCAGCCAGAACATGCTGGGAAAACCCAGGGTCTGGATAAAACGAGCCACGCTCGGTGGGATCCCTTCTGCTTTTATGTAGCTATATAACAGCGTAATAAATTCTGTCTGGCTGAAGAAAGCATGCACTGGTGAATTTCAAAGCCATCTTACGACAGTGGATGCACGGGGATGCAGAATTCGACAGCACGTTCCCCTATGAAGGGAATATAACGACTTCAAGCCTCTCTCCCCTCTATCTTGAATGGCGCTACCGTTTATCAAGGAAGCCACGTCGGAAGGCAGCCAGGGGAGAGCCGGGGATGCCCAGGGAATTCGGAGAGAGGAGTTGCTTTCTCTCGGTGATAAGCTGCCTAGCAAGATGCTGCCAATCACTCTGGGGGATGAAGGAGCACACACATGTACTCGCTCATTCAGGCAGGTCCTAGGCCAGACGAGTCGTCCTTGCGCCCCTCCCGCCGCCCTCTCATCCGGGGGGATGCTGATGAATGAACACACCTGAGATGCCTCCATCCTGCCGCTCGCTCCCTCCTCCTTCCTCTGGCTGCTGCAGAGGAGCCCTTCCTCGGTAGTTTCACTTTACAGCGCAAACCCACCCGGGTTTTGATGTCTCCTCCACCCACCCATATTGCAGCCAGCCTGAAGCAAGCGGACGTTGTCTCCTAGCAGAGGCCATGATCGCACGTACCCCCACCCACTTAAAAAAAACCCTTAATCCCCGGAACCCCCGCACCCTGGGGAACTTTCCTTGAAAGACTGGGGATTCATCAAACAAGCAGGAAGGAGGGTTCGGCCAAGGGGGACCACGGTTTTCCCCGTGACTACCAGGGATGCTCTGGGGGAGGGGGTCCCCCAAGTCCTTCCAATAGCTGGCCCTTTAAACGCGCCTCCTCCAAGCGCGGAACAAAGGCGCCGCCCGCGGGGGCCGGGCCGGCGCACGCCCCCGGCGCCGCCGCCGATCAGGCGAGCGCGGGCGGGAGGGCGGCTGGCGCTGGCTTACCTTGCGGGTCGCCGGGCGGGCGGGCTGCGCGCGTCCTGCCCCACTCGCACTACACGCTGCAGTTGGCCCCGCTCTGTTTTTCTGGGACTCGGCGCTGACTTCACCGACACTCCGCGGCCGGCCAATGGGCTGCGGCGGCCGCCCCCTCATTAGCATGCGTCTGGAACTGTCCACTCCGGCGGCGCCCAGGCGGCGGGCGGGGCCAGGAGGCGGGGCCGGGCCCAACCGTGACAGGAAAGGGCGTGTGCACCAATGGGAGGCGAGGAAGGGCCCGGCCGCCCCGCCCCGCGGCATTGTGAGCGAGGCCCGCGGGCTCGCGGATCTTGGGCAGATAACGCGCGCGCGGATCCAGTAACCCTTTCTGTTCTGGCCGGCCGCGGCCTGGGTCGGAGGTCGGTCCCGCGGGCCCTGTGGTCCTTAAGAGGGGTCGCCCACTGGGAGCTGGGAAGGAAGCTTGGAGGCATGAAAATAACAGCTAATGTGTCTGGAGTGCATATGAGTTATTTAACCCTTGTGTTCTGGTTTGCTCATCAGTAAAATGGTATTATAGTGCCTATCTCTTAGGATATAATAAAGATTAATACAGTTAACGTGGGTAAAGCGTTTAGCTCAGGGCCTGCCCGTCGTGCTGCAAAAATGTTTGCTACTATGATTATTACACTCTGTACCAGCCAATGTGCTTAATGCCTCCTATATATTTTCTCATTTGATCCTCATAACCTTATAAGAGAGGCACTATTACAAATCCCTATTTTTCAAGTGGGAAAACTGAAGTGTAGGTTTAAGTGGCTTAATGAGGGTCACACAGAAAGCGGTGCAATCAGGATTTGAACCCAGGCTCTGAGATTTCATTCATGTACCACCCACTTGCTCAGGGGCTCCATGGCAGACATGTGCTGGGCCCTGGGGTTACTGCAGAAAACAAGATGGGCAAGACGCCTCCCTGTGTGAAGCTTCCATTTTAGTGAGAGAGACAAACAAATAAACAAGTGAATAAGTAAACAAGATCATCTGCAATGTGAAAAGTAGAGTGAATAAAATAAAACGGGGTAATGTGCAGGTAGAGAGAAGAGTGCTTTGATTTTTAGGGTTCAGAGCTAACCACTGCACTGCATCCTGACCTCCTCCATCCCTTCAGTGTTATAGAAAAAGAATCAGAGGCCCAAGGTCACAGGGCCAGCAAGTAGCCGGCCTAGAACACGCTCCCTCCACACCTAGCTTCCCACATCCCTGGGACACCCTGAAGGTTGGGCAATCATCCCTTGGATCAAACACAACTGATTGTTGTCAGCTGTCCTTGACAAGAATCTTCAGCCAGAGCACGTTCCTGGAGCAACAGGCTGTGTGTGGCTAGGTAAAGGCAGGGCTTGACTGCACAGCCTGATGGGGAACACATCTGCTAAGGTTCTTAGTTGTCAGGGAACAGTGACAAGTCTTTGCTGTGCACCTGCTATCCTCTGCTATGGAAAGAAAAAAAAATTAGAAGACTCTTAGCTGCCTGGGAGCCTACTCTACAACTGAGGTGACAAGACACCACTAGAAAACGACTCAATCTAGGGAGCCCCCAGCCCAGACCTCCCCCGACTTGCTCCTCATCCTACTGTTTTGCAAAGAAGACTGGACTAGGAATCAGGCTTCCCAGGCTCGACTATTAACCTCGTCCACCATCTAGAGAAGACAGTGCCTCATGGGCCTATAAAGTAATCAAAAGGCTTTTATCAAGCACGCCTAGTCTGCTGTGCACTATTCTGTATTTGTGCTAAGAGCTTTACATGCATTAACTGACTGATCCCACACAACAACCCCAGGAGGGAGGACTATTGTTATCTTGAGGTTATCCACAGAGGAGGAAAACAACAGGGAGAAAAACTAAGTTACCCACCCAGCAAATTCAGGGCAACACCATTTAGAATAGCAAAAATAATTCAAATGTCCAGTTTGAGTGGATTGGATAAAAAAAAAGTACAGGGCAACCATATGACAGAATATCATACAGCCAGTAAGAATGAAAAAGCGTTAACACATAAAGATGTTCATAATATATTAGTGAGTGGTAAAGTAGGTTGAAAACTAGTTTTATGCTGCAATCCCATTAAAACTATTTCTTATGGGATTATGAATGATTATGTTTTGCTCATTGATATTTTTCTGATTTTTTTCATAAACATCTATCAAATTGTTCAATAATAATTTTAAAATGAAAAACCAAACTACCTGTGGAGATGTGATCTGTAGACAAGGCCATCCATATAAGTGGGAAGTTGCCTCAAGGCATCTTAAGTGAGCCATAAGTCTTCCAGTCATCCCCCAAATGTCGAACTCCTCTGCTACTTTCAGTCTGTGTGTCATCCGGGTTTACGAGATAAATGGAAAAATACTAGAAGGACAGAAGGGAAGGGAAGAGGGGAAAAGAGAGAAAGAAAAATCCTACTATCCTTCAAGACGCATTTCAAATGTCTCCTCCAAGAAGTCTTCAGAATCATGGTCTAATAACATTTTAACACTGAAAGCAACCCAAGAGATCATTAGGTGTAATCTTGTCAATTCATTCTTGTGTCCAATCATTCACTGATTCATCTGAGTAGCAGGCCCTGTGCTGGGTGCTGGTGAGACCTGGCTCCCTCCGTCCCAAAGGTAACGGGAAGCAGAGGCCCAGGGAAGGCCAGCTCCACAGGCATGCAACCTGTGCTGAGGAGGGTCCCACACTTGGTTGACTGTTCTGCTCTTGCCATCTTGAAATTTTTCACTATTTAACAAGAGGCCACACGTTTTCATTTTGTTCTGGGCCCTGTAAATGATGTGGCCTGTCCTGGGGAGGAGAAACACCAAGGCCTTATCAGTATATCAGTGACCAAGCCTGGAGTAAACCATCCTCTTATATGAATGACACAGTCTCATGCCTGGTTCCCCAGGGAAGTATAAGCACTTCTGCTTTCCAGCCCTACAGCACTTCATTTATTCTTTTCTCATGGAATTTACCATATTTGGCGAGAACTCCTGTGTATATGTGTGTAGTCTTATTCCTCATCCTCTCTCCCCACCAGATTGTAAATTCCATGAGGTCCTGGCTTGTGTCTGCTCATCTCAAACAGTGCTTAGCGCTGTGCTTTACACACTGTTAAAAATGTGCTTAAGTTTAATTTAATCTTATTAGTAACTCCTCGTTTTTTTTTTTCATGTGCATAAGATTATTCCCAGCAGTCCTTCCGCTGTTGGAGAGGAATAAAAATATCAGGCAGGAACGTGGAACACACAAACCAGGATCATAGATATCATCGCTTAAGCAGGCCGTTAGTGGGAGGACTTGGGGAAAGAGGCAGCAGAGGACGGCCCAGAGCTTCCTTTCCTCCATCTTCAGAGTCACACAGACTGGGAGAGAGGGAATAGACAAGATGATCTAGAGATGGCGGTAAGCATAGTGATTAAGCCTGTGGGCAGAATCCTGGCTTCAGTGCCCTAATATGAAACTGTTGTGCAAGCTCTCGGGTCCCTCATCTGTAACATGAGGAAAACACAACCTTCCTAAGGTTTACTTGTGAGCTGTAGATGAGAGCACACGTGTAAAGTGCTTACACACTGCCTGACACGTAAGCACTCACTAAGTGGATATTATTACTGATATTACTAGGAGGCCAAGTTGTGAAAGGTGCTTTCTTAAAATGCATTGGTTTCGGTAACTTGTTTCCCCAGTTACCCAAAAGATTGACCATGGTCATTTTCAGACACATCAGCTGGAGAAGTCTAGGAGAGAAGAAAATCAAATGAGACAAAGGAATTATGAACTCCAGACTTTAGCTGTTATGTCACTAAAACCCTGGTAATTATTTGTACCTAATTACTTTTGTAGTATCTTGAAGAAAGTGAAGCAAGTAGTAGAAAGAACCAAACTTCCTTAAAGAACCAATTCTCTTGTTTCTTACTGATTAATTACCGAGAAAAAAGGAATCTACACTCTTGTGCCCAGGGGGCACAAAACTGATTTGAAGATCGCGGAACACTAGATCCAAGAATTCCACATTCCTTGGAGGTCAGTGCTGGCAGATGCTGCTTTAGGGAATTTTGCTGAGATGGATGGAGGTTGGTCAGGAGAAGTTTACGGGGCCAGGTAGAAATGCGAGGAGCCATGGGGATCGCTGTGCTTGAGGAGCAGGCCCGAGATGAGCATGAATCAGTCACCCCAAGGGTCTAGTCACCGGACCTCTGTTTATCAATCTAAAAACACTTGCTCCAGCATGTCTTGTGTTGTTGCTTGGATGAAAACATGTATACGTAATCGAATCCCAATTCTATACAATTGTAGTGTATTTGACCAAGTGCATAAAGTGTGGCCTTGAGATTGTGTTATGCTCAAGTCGAAATAAGACATTTAAAATATTGACCTGGGTGGACCTTTGAGAGAAATCAGAAGTACAGAATAAACTTCTCTCCACTTCCACTGTATCAGTGGATGTGCCCGCCCTAGGTCAGGGGTTTGAGAGGGGGTTAAGCAGAGTGGGGCCATCTGAAGGCAGCTGCTGGAAGATCTTGGTCAGGGGCTTCACTGAATAGAATTTGCTGAGTTTACTTTAGAAGACTTACTACTGTGAAGTAATTTAGTCAGTGAAGTGTTTACTTGGGAAAACCATTTTTGGGGCTGGTGGATACAGCTGACAACTCTGAGAGACGCATTCTGATTGAGGCTGGAAAGATAAAGGAGGAAGGAAGCCAGGAAGGAGGAATAAGAAGGGAGAAAGGAGGAAAAAGAGCGTGGCACAGGGAAGCAGGGGAGAGAAAGAGAAAGTGAGAGATAGCAAGAGGGAGGAAGGGAGATCATTAAATGGCCTGAGGAGAAAATACTGCAACTTCAGAAATAGGGCAACTAGCCTCACTAAACTAATGTAACCTTAACAAGGTTAAAAAATCAACAACAATGGTGTTAAGGGAATAACTGACATTCTGGAGGCTGTTGGAAGCTTGTCAGAGGTGATTGGAAGAGTTCACTGAGGGAACTCATTTCACAGGGCCAAATTGAGTCACATGGGTGCCCTGGGAAGGTTAATAACACTTTGTCACATTTATCAAGAGGAGATGCTGAAGGCTGTGTGGGGGAAGGGCAGAAGGGAAGATGGCGAGTACCTATCAAGTGTCAGTCCTTTCTCCATTACCTCAACAAGTCTGTCCTGTCTCCAGACTGGCCTGCCCTGTCTCCTGAACCTTCGGTTACCTTGACCCATTTCTGTGAACAGCAGTTTAGTGACCATATCTAGTCCCAGTGCCATGCCCCTCAGGGATCCTACTTCCCGCTTCCCCAACTGGCTGAACCGAACAAGTCATCCAAGTGTACAGGGCTTTCTGTGCGAGGAGATCTCGGAAAGTCACCTATTTCCAGGGATGTTGGGAGCCCTCTTCAAATTGGCAATCTAAGCAGTGCTTGCATAGCCTACCTGTTTATCTGGCTCTGTCCATGCAAAGGGGTAATCTAAAAGAATCACATCCCACAGCCAAGGGAGTGAGAGCAGCTGGACTCTGTACAAGGGAGAAGTGCACAGAGACACCTATTTCCTCCTTTAGGCCGAAAGAACCAAACACTTCTTCATTTGATCCTGATTAGAAGCACAGCAGAACCAGAAAACATGCTAGAACCAGATCCCAGCATCCGTTGCAGCCCAGGCTGCCACCTCCAAAGAAGGAGGGTTACTCATAGTGAACCCTCCAACAGGAGGAAAGTAAGGACCCCTGAAGGGTCAGTGGCAGCTCCTTTGTTCAATTCATTCTGACCCCTGGATAAGGCTCAATGGGGTTAAACAATGTGATTCCACCAGTTAGTATTCAAACCGTAGGTTGTTCCATTCTTTGGTTCCAGAGTCTACTATACCTGGACTAGGGCTTCTAACACCTGGACAGTTCACTGAGGGTGGGGAGCAGAGCCAGCCAGGTAGCCCTGGGATTGTGGGAAGAGAACTCTCAAATCATTCGGCTAACCCATATCATGTGCCTACTCTGTTCCAGGTCCGCTACCCAGTGCTGGAGAACCAGAGAGCAAGACAGGTCCTTATTCTCAAGACGATCACAAGCTACTAGGAGAGATCGATAAATACATAGACATTTACAAGACAGTGAGATAGACACACTTTTTAAAATTTGAGATGTAATTCACATACCAGAACATTTACCCTTTTAAAGTGCACAATCCAGTGGCTTTTAGTGTATTCATAAGGTCGTGCAATATCACCACAATCTAATTCCAGAACATTTCTATCACCGCAAAAAGAAACCCTACACCTGTTGGCAGTCACCCTCCATTTCCTCTCCCCCCAGTCCCCCGCAATAAACTTTCCATCTCTATACATTTTCCTGTTCTGGACATCTCATATAAATGGAATCATACAATATATGGCCTTTTGTGTCTAGCTTATTTCACTTAGCATAATGTTTTAAGGTTCATCCTTGCTATGGTGTGTATCAATACTTTGTTCCTTTTTATGGTTGAATAACATTCCACAGTATGTGTGACAGCAATTTCTTTATCCCTTCATTGGTTGATAGACATTTGGGTTGTTTCCACTTTTTGGTTATTATGAATAATACTGCTATGAATATTCATGTACAAGTTCTTGTGTGGATGTATATTTTCATTTCTCTTGGGTATACCCTAGTGGTGGAATTGCTGGGTCATATGGTAACTCTGTGTTTAACTTTGAGGAACTGCCAGACTATCTTGAGTTAGGTTTCTGTTATTTTAACTGACAGAGGCCAATACACCTTGCTGAACGAAAAGCATGGGCCACTTTATTAATTTATGTGTGTATTATCACTTTATATATTTTATAAACATTTTTTGAGGATAAGTATACTGCTATTCATCTCAGACAATTTTGAAAATGCAAGAAAGTTTAAGGGAAAAAAATGAAAATTACCCATATCCTTACTGTGAAGAGCTACCACTCTCCCCGTTTGGCTTGCTTTTTTCCTTTTAATCTTTTTTTCCTATGTATACTTTTTAGAAAGCCATGGCATGCTACATGATCGGTTTTATACTCTGCTTTTTCAGTATATTGTAAGGAGTTCAGCATTCTCTGTTTTATAAACTAGTCTTCAAATTTATTTATTTTACGTTTTTCTTTTTAAAATAGTGCCTTTATTTTTCTTACTTTTGAAGGGGGACTAAGGTGACAGAGAGAAGGATGTAGGGGAAAGAGGCGGGAGATGCCAAGGAGAATATATGAGAGAGAAGGAAAAGAGAGCAGAGATGACCCTTGTTTCCTTCCTTCTAGATCTATATTTCATCCTGCCTGGTTGCAGAAAAGATTGAAGGCACTGCTGTCTTGGTGGCCTTAGAACAGCCCTCCAGTCTCTTTTCCAGTGGCAGTGCCTGCAGTAGCTGCTGTTGTTCCATATCCCTGTGACCCTGAGGCTGAGCCAGAGCCGGCTTCTGCACACTGCCATTCAAGATGGCCAATTCGCAATCCTAGCAAAATCAATCTATTGGAAACCAATGAGGCACAAATAGTTCATGCACTTTGAGGCTGATCTGCCAAATGAGATAAACAGGGCTCAATCAACAGGGAAAATCAATGATGCAAAAATGCATTTCAATCTAGCGTTATTTCCCCCCCGGATGCCCACGACATCACATTCTATTGTTTTGATGCTTCTGTGGCAATTCTTGTCTAAGCTTCTGTAGGCCAGGCCAGAGGAACTCTCTCACCCAGGGTTTCATGTGCCCAGGGGTTGCTAAATGCCAAGATTTAGTGACTGTGACAGAAAAGCCTGGCAGCCAACATGTGTGAGAAGTGAGGACTTTCAGTTTTGTAAGCAAACACTAGCCTGTATGTTTCTAGAGCACCCTCTGTAACAGGTCATGCAACTAGCAAGGAACTTCATGTGAACTTTCCAAGAGAGTAAATCACAAAAGTATTGATATAATTCATATTTATAAAGCACAAAACATAGAGTGATGTTTGTAATATCATTTTTGTGCCACTAAGTTTATTTTCCCTTAAATATTCTACTAGTAAGATATGATTCTAAAAACATTAGGATCTATTGATAAGCAAAAAGAAAAAATTTAAATCATCTCTATTAAATTTTACTTATATCTTGCCAAATTTTTCTCAATGCAGAATTATTTAAAAAAATAAGACCATGTAATACATCCTGTTCTATAACCTACTTTTAAAAAATTGTAATATATTGGAGTTGCTTATTCTAAACAGGCCTTTCCCACGATGTCATGGTGTTGCCTGGGAGGGTCAGGCCTCCACTGATGCCTTGTCTGTTTGGAAGCCCACTTCAGAGGACTGACTGGAATGGTTTGGCTCAGGGAAGTATAGAAGGGACTAAGCAACACAAAGTCTGATGCCAGATAGGTGATCCTGCAGGAACTGGGGCCCAAGCAAGGAGCTGAGTTCGATAGGCCTGGCCAGTTAGCTAGCTGCAAGGCAACCATTAGGGATGAACAATAGCCGAATTTCCCCTATGGGGTCAGCAGGTTAAGGGTGGCCAGAGAACCGAGGGCCAGGCAAAGAACCAAGACCCAGTCTGAGCAAGCAGGCTCAGGGTGAGGCTCTTTCAAGGTTCTGGAGAACCTGTGGATAATCTGAAGTAGCTAAGTCTCTTCTCAAGAGGAAGGACTGGATCAATTTGTACCTAGCAGAGTGGAAATTCAGGATTTGTTAAATAAAGTAATGATTCTTCCTAATCATTCTTCTAGTCTTAGCTCAGATATTACCTCCTCTGGAGAACAGACAGACATGGGAACGTCAGTCCAGCCTAGGGAAATGGCCTGAATATAGTTATGGAAATGGTCAAGTGCAAGGTGTGTGAAAAGAGAACAGAGAGTTTAGGAATGTGAATAGTTTTAGGCATAAAAGGCTAGAGAAGTTAACTGAAGCTAGAGTGCAATGGCCTTGAAAGATAAGCTCATGGTTTTGAATTTTATCTGGTGGCCAGTGAGGATTCACCAAAAGTTTTTAAACAGAGGAGGGGTGTGATGGAGGTGGCATGTAAGGACAACTGGTCTGGTGGCAGCAGCAGGATGAATGAGAGCCCACAAAGGCCAGAGGCAGCATAACCAGTTGGAAGCTTACTGTAATAATCCAAGTGAGAGGTAATAAGGGCTGGAACTAGGCAGGTGACCATGGGGAATGGAAAAGAGGAGATGTTTCATTCATCTACTCATCCATTCATTCAACAAATATTTATTAATCCCTGAGAACCAGGAAGTATGCTAGATCTAGGCACTAAACTTATGAAGGAAGGTGTGGCAAGACTTGCTTTCTGCTATATACAAGGTCCTAAGCAGAAGGTGACCAAAGATGACCCCCTAGATGACTAGGATCATGATGTTGCCATTAAGAGAAATAAGTAAGTCAGGAGAAAGACTTAGTTTGGGCTTCTAGGAAATAATTCTGAATTTAGTTGTATGATATAGTCAGACAGGAAGATGGAACTATCCAGCAGGTGGGTGGAAATGAAAGACTTGAACTGGAGAGGGAAGTCAGGCAGAAGGTAGAGACATGTGTACCTCTGCGAGGAGGGGGGTTTCATTCCAAGCTTAGAGCAGGGGAAAAACAATATACCTGATACAAACCTGCTGCCTCTTTCCTGTGATTCCCGACACTATGGCCCATCACACACTTTGATAGGATTTTTCGGAAGTTGATTACTTAAAGCCTGCGACCTGAGTCCTGTTTCACCTCTGGCTTGAATAGTGCTCTTCCCCCTCTTAGCTAGGAAAGGGTGTACTGCAGCCAGATGGTAAACTGTGAACAGAAATAAACTCTCTTCATATGTAGCAAGTGTATTTATATCCAATCCTATAATATCACTGCAGGCATAATTATAGCCAATCCCATAATTGCGTTGCGGGTATCAGACATCAAAAACCAACCAAATGTGCTGCAGAGACCAGGAGGATATGGCTATTAGGACAGGGAGTTGCAGGGCCAGGTGGTGGCCCTGTGAGATGCCTGGGTAAAACAGTGCAG
This sequence comes from Equus quagga, assembly GCF_021613505.1. Classification (NCBI taxonomy): domain Eukaryota; kingdom Metazoa; phylum Chordata; class Mammalia; order Perissodactyla; family Equidae; genus Equus; species Equus quagga. The sequence continues at coordinate 151,623,418 of NC_060268.1, forward strand.
GGTTATTTACAGCTTATTGAGAGGTTCGACCAACAGAAGCTGGAGGGAGGTAATAATTTTGTGGGATACACAGCTCGAATTCCTGTCTCAGTAATGCTACATGCTTTAGTTTTACTTTTTAAAAAATTATACAATCAATGCTTATTTATTGTACAAGGTTTAGAAAATGTGGAAAATCGTTCATAATCCCAAGAACCTAAGAAACCCAAGAAAGAGATCATGGAGCCTGTTTTGTAGAGCAGAACGAGATGGGTGCCATGAAGAATGGGGGCCCTGGGGCTTGGCAGCAACAGAGGGCAGTGGGCATATATGCCCAGAGGCTCTGGCGGGTGGGACAATGAGAACCTGCCCCCCTGCCCTGGGCTCAACAGCCGTGAGTGACTAGATTTCTGTGTAGATGGAGGAAGTACTCAGGCTCCCCTGGGAATATTTCCTTTTTTGTAGTCGGTTTAATCATACTGGTTGAGAACTTGGGGTCTGGTATGGGACTTCTGGTTCAAATCCCAACTCAGCTACTCTCAGACTATTTGACTTTGGGCAAGTGGCTAAGCCACAATGGCTTCAGCCCCAAAAGGAATACATAAGAGCATCACCTCAAAGAGTTGTCACGAAGGTTAAATGAGATTTTATACGCAAAGTTCTAAGCAAAGAGCCTAGCACTTAGTAGGTGCACAGTCAATCTTAGCAATAACAACAACAGCAACAGCTTAGTATCTTTTCTTTAAAAAAGCAAGGTGATCAGTTAGCAAGAGCATGAGATAGCCAAGCCAAGACCATCAGCATAATTCTCACAAAACACTTTCCTCCTGGAGAAAGGCCCCGTACATTTCACAATACCAGGTATGGCCTGGGTTCAAGTGGGTGGGGAACAATAGGAGCAGGGAATGGAAACACCCTATTAGATAACTCAAAAGGAACCTGGGCTACTTTAACAATGTTTTGCAAGCTACCTGCCAGTCTATGTACATTTCCTTGTTTTTATGTTTATTCTCATGTGTAGCCACCTCCAACTCCTATATTTTGTTTGGTTGCTAAATCTAGCCATTGCCGGCGGATTTGCAAATGGATTCATGGCCTTTGAAGTCATCTAGTTCTACCTCCTACCCAATGGGGGATTTCTATCCATAATATCCCTACATCTGAACTAGGAGACATTCTGGATCCCTCCCTTTCCTTCAGTTATTTCTAAGTAAACTTTGTCAATTCCATCTTCAAAACAGATCTTAAATCTCTCCTCTTCCTGCTATTGCCGCCCTCCAAGAGCAAGGTTCCTCCCTCCATCACCTAGACTGCTCACCCCTCACTGGTGTCCTTACTTCCACACTTCCAATCCTACAGTCTATTCTCTCCTGAGAACCAGGGTACCTTTCAAAAATGTAAATCAGATCACCACTCTCGCCCTATATTAAGTTGAGTTCTTTGGAAGCAGACCCTGAGACAAGGATTCATGAGCAAGCATTTTATTTAAAAAGTGCCTCAGGAGAAACTGGTAAGTGAGTGGCGGAAGCTGCACGGAGAATCGGAAGACACCAAGAAAGGAAGAAGCCTGGAAGCCTGGATTGCATCCAGACTTTGTTCCTCCTAAAAGCGAAGGGCTGGGCTTTCACACTCCTGCTCTATTAGCTGAGTCCTGGCCTAGGGAGGGTTGGGAGCTCTCTGTGCATGTGGGCAAAGAGCTCCAGCGGTCCAAGGGCTATCCTTGGAACAAAGTTGCAGGAGCTAGTCCTTACAGCAAAAGTACACAGAAGCTGGGGGACTGACACACAGAAACCGTAACAGGGAACCTTGGTGGAGCACTGACAGGGTCCACGCCAGTTCCCTCATTATTTCTGATCTCAGGTCTTTGTTCATTTCCTTTATAACACACATCATGATTTATCAGTAGTTTGTATAATTGTCTCTATATTTGTTTATTATCTGTTTTCCCCACTAAAATGAAATCACCAGGAGAGTAGTGAGCACATTTGTCTTGTTGCATTTTGTACCTGTTTGCATTTTGTCTCTAGAATAGAGATGGCACATTGTGGGTTCTCCACAAAAATTTGCATGAATGGATAAATGAATGATGCAACCCTGGTTTGGATGTCTTTGGTAATGTGGACCTTCTACAGCATAAAGCAGCTCACCCATTTTCAGAAAACCTTAACTGAAAGTCTGACCCAAAACTGAACTGTAATCAGCTTCCCTGTCACACCCACTTGTCTCTTCTCTAGAACAACTCAAGAGATGATTGTCTCTCCCATGCCAGTCCCTTAAATATCCAATGTCCCGCCTTTCTCTCCTCCAGACTAATCAACCCCAGCTCTTCCAAAAGCTCCTCATTTGACATGGATTTTAGAGCCACTGGCATCCATAACTTCACTAGTTGATAAAATTTTTTTTACCTACCAACATAAGGCACAGCAGTCCCTCCCATACCACCCTGAATACTCCCAGTCTTGGAAGGTAAACTGAGTCAAGCCAGTTAAGAATTTGGAAGAGCGAAGCTGAAGATTAACCAGCCAGGGCTGCAGAGTCAGCAGACCCAAGTTTGAATTCCAGCCCCACTTGTTGTTAAATGACTGGTCCTGGGCAAAATACTTAATTTCTCTAAACCCCAATTTCTTCTTCTGTACAAGAGGAAAAAATAAGAGCACATACATAACAGAGTCAGTATCAGGGTTGCATTAAATGAGACATGGGTATAAACCTCTTGGCAGAGCCTGGCACATCTTTAAAGACTTGAAGCTTCCCCAGACTTTACTGTGAACCTAAAAGCTCTCTGTGCCCTCCAAGCCACTTTTTCCTAGTCAAATCCTCCTGCTAACCCAGCTCCATCTCAGACACCTCCATGCTCCTTCAGTCATGATACTAGGTCCTGGATCCAGATGTTTCCCTGGCTGTTATTTCTTCCCATTTTCTCATCATCACTCTCCACTTCAGATTCTACATCTCCTAGTCCTTGCTACACATCCATACATCCCCCACACATCCATTCTCCCTTTCTCTTTTACTTGTCCTTCTTGCTCACTTCTTTCTTGCTTTTTTGTCACCCCCCCCCCTCTTTTTTTATATCACAGAAACTCTAACTAGTAAAGTTCTTTTTTTAAGGAAAAAAATTTTGTTTTCTATTCTGGTTACCTGAGCTCCAGAGAGCCGAAAGGAAATGATCAACCTGGTAACAGGAAAATCGGTAGATGCTAGTTCTCTCACCACACGGGCACCTTAAGCTGTAGGCCATTTTCCATCTGCTCCTTGCCACAGACTGAGCGGTAAAAATCAAGGTTGGAAGAGGAGCCATCAGCAGTGAGGACAGAGGAGAACAGGAAGTTCTCTTTCCCTCTCACCTGTGTGTATGCGTCTCGTTCCTTTTCTTGCCCATTGCATTAGTATACTACAGTGATAGTCGTCTGTCTTGTTCCTGACTCTAATGGAAAGGCCTCTAATACTCTGCCATTAATTATGATTTTTTCTAGGTTTTGTGTAAATAAATAAATAACCTTTATCCAATGTGGAAGAGTTCTCTCCCATGTCTTGTTTGCTAAGCTTATATAATATGTAATTGTGGTTATTAGGCTTGAGTTTCTATGTTGGAAGTGGAGCACTGAAAATCAGGAAGCAGGGTGAGAAGTAGGTTGTCTTGGGAGGTATCCTGGGAATATCAGAAGAAAGAATTGAGGCCAAGCAGGCAGGCTGGGGGTTGCCGGGGCACCCTGTCCTGAGGGACTGTCCTGGTACTGATAGTTACTCTTCATCTCCTGCTCTTAAACTAACTGTGATACTGCAATTCAAAGACTCTACTGGACCCTTGAGGGTAGCAATGACAGAACTTGGCTCTAGTTATAGTTCTTGTTTCCTCTTTTATTAATTTATGTAAGCAATTCTGGATTTTTAAGAAGGTTTTGGAGCTTCTTGAATTGGAGCAGATAACTGAAACTTCATCTCTTTTCATATGATAGCTTTTTGGAGGTGGGTCTGATCCTGGTTTTCTATTCCAATCGGCTGCTGTGAAAGCCACTTCTTGTTCTCACTGTGGGCAGACCAATCCTCTTTTTCTCCCTGATGGAAATTCAGGAAGGAAACCAGATAACTCCCAGCAGAGATGAGAGTTGACCACAGTACCATCCAAAAGGGCTTTTAAAGATTTCAATCTTGCATGTGGGAGCATTGGCAGCTGAAGTTGGTTATTTGCTCTACATTGTCAGCTAGACAGAAGGCTTGGGAGGAGCTGTGATTCTGCCATTTTGACAGGAAAATGTTTTTTGGTGGAGAAGAGGTGGCAATTGAAACATGGCTGAAGTGCACTTTAATGCTGGAAAATTTCAGTAAAAGTGTTTGTGACAAGCATCCAAAATAAAGTACTAAACGCTCATACATAGACATTTCTCAATAAACCAACCTGCACATGCTGTGGGATTAGTGGAAGGAAGGGACATACTGACACCAAATTACCCACTGTGGCCTCTGCTCATTGCTGTTCTGCCCTTATCACATGGTGGCTTTGGAGTTTTTTGTTTTGTTTTTACCATGATTGATGGAAAATTGCCCAACCTGCACCCAGAGAACCAAGAGTCGACTGTGCCTCACTTCTTCACTTATTTCCACTCTTAGCTGAAGAAGGAGGAGAAAAAGAAGCGCTAAGCATCCTGTCATCCAGGGAAAATTTAAACAAAGTGGTAATGTGTCAGACAGCTTTGGAATAGTCCCCAAAGGTGGCAAGTAAACAAAATCTATGAAGAAAAGTTGAAAGAACTGGCATAGCTCAGCCTTAAAAAGAGAAAGTGACAGGCTAATATAGTGACTGCTTCTAGTACAGTAAACCAGACCATCTACACAGTCCAAAAACACCTCCTATGCTCAGCTGACAGTGGTGCAATGGAAAAAGCAGTGGGCCTAGCTTAGGAGAGCTAGGCTCCGTTCCGTCCTCTGTCAATGGGTGACCCTGGCTGTCTCTTTGTCTACCTCAGTTTCCATCTCCGTAAAATTAAAAAGTGGACCACTTTCGGGTCCCCAGCGAAGACTTCCTTTAAGGTTCCACAAAAGAAGCAATGTTTGGACATTTCAAACCACTCCAAAGATATAGTACTTTTAAGTTATTACATGATAAATGCATTTATTTAGTGATCACCATCATTCAAACATGGAGCTCGCTAGGAGAAAGAATAAGGAAAGAGGTGTTGAGTGATACAATTTGGGAATCAGGCTGTACGACACTTTAGAGGAGGGATGGTGTCTGCTTCCTTTTGAGATCTTAGCACCCAGGGTGGCATCTCCTTAAGTGCCCATTAAGTTTCAAACATACACCAATGCAGAAAGAACATGCAATAAACTCCTGTGTATCCATCACCTAGCTCCAGAAATCATCCCTCATGGCCGGTTTAGCTTTTCTATGCTCCCGCCCAACTGACTTCTAAACCTCCCCACAGATCGTTTCTAAGCAAGTCCCAGACATCATGTAATTTCACTCATAAATATTTCAATGTGTCACTCTGAAAGACAAGTATTTTGTAAATACAATATCATCACACCCAAAAAATGAACACCACGTCTTTAAATATCATCTAATGTCAGTTCAGTGTTCCAATTTCCCTCATTGTGTCCTAAAAATGTTTTTTTAGAGTTTGCTTAAATTAAGACCTAAAGATTACAATTGGGTGATATGTATATTTACCTTTGTTTAATCTAGAGTCACCCCACCACACACACACACACACACACACACACACACACACACACACACATTCCTGTGACTTACTTATTGAAGGGACCAGGTCTCTTGTTCTAGAGTCTCCTACAGTCTGGATATTGCTGGTTGCCTCTCCACAGTATCATCTAATGTATACCTTGTATTTCCTACTAACTGGTAGTTAGATGAAAAGATTTGATCAGTTCCAGTTTCTATTTTTCGGTCAAGAATGCTTCATAGGTAGCTTTTTCTATTTCCATCAGGAGGCAGATAACGCCCTGTCATCTTTCTTTTTTTGACATTGGCAGCCATTTATGATCACTGCTTAGATCTATTATTTCATCAAGAGTTGAAAAATATTGATGTGCTAACTTCATTTCTTCTTCATTTATTTCTATAAAGAAAAACTTCATATTTATGTCTGATACATTTCTATAAAGAAAAACTTCCCCTAATCAACTATTTTGTTATCCTGACACACAGTTGGAAAAGGAATGGAATAATAATTTCTCTTTCTTTCCCTTTATTCACTAGTTTCAAAATGATGGGCTGGTTCCCCAGCATCCTTCAAAAGATGACAAATGAATTTTTTTAAAAGCATTATTATGGGGGCTGGCCCGGTGGCAGCAGTGGTTAAGTTTAGTGCACTCTGTTTCAGCTGCCCAGGTTCACAGGTTTGGATGCTGGGTGCGGACATACACCTCTCTTCAAGCCATGCTGTGGCAGCAACCCACATACAAAAGAAAAATAGAGGAAGATGGGCACAGATGTTAGGCCAATCCTCCTCACACACACACAAAAAAAAGACCCTATTATGAACTCATGGGTTTAAATATATTTAAGGAGTTTGAGTTCAATGCAGTTATAAACTTTATTGATTATCCCATTATTGGCCAGCGGGATTGTGTGAGCCTCTGGTCTGCTCCTGAGTCCTTTTGGACCAACTCCAGTGCCGTTTGATAGGTTCTTACTTTCTGTGGACTCCAGTTCTGAGATAATCTCTAAGGTCTTTCTTAGCACTGCCCTCAGACCAGGGAAAGAAGAACCCCTCCCTTGCCCTCACATATCATATACATTGAGACACAGAGTGTTTTTTCTTCTTTTCAGGTCTCACAGGAAAGTTTTCTGAAAGGTAGGTGACTGATTGAGTCAAGGAGGGAGGGGATGTGTGTGGGCCTAACTGTTCCCCTCAGGCCAGAGGATGAAGCTTGAGGCTGCCAGTGAGTGGGGGAGGGGGGAAATGGCAGACAAAAATCACAGCTTCTGCCCTGGGATGTCAGGGAAAGAGTGCCCCCTTCAGTTTAAAGTGGGCCCCTCAAATCAACTCAATGGGTCCCTGGACAGAACTGATTCCTCCATAACTGCCTTCCTGCCTGTGCCCCTGCCCTACTCTCTGCTCCTCGGCTGGGGGGGTGGAGGTTTGGGAGGCACCGAGAAGTGCCTGGAACTGTTGAGTTGGAAAAGTAAGGTGTGAGGGAGGGTGACCTGCCTGTCCCAACTCTAGGGGAGCTTAAGTGGGTCAGTCTCTATCCTGCGATTGGGTTCATCCAGCCACCACCCAGGAGTCCTGGGCCTGGGACCAGCTTCTGCCCCGCCCCTGCATGTCTGTGGTCCCTGAGACTCAGGCGTCCAGATGGCAGGAACGAGCCAAGGCGAACCCGAGTCCTTAGCTTCCAAATCTCGAAGAAGTGGGCTATGAGGGGAGAGGAAGTCTTGGCTGGGAGCATGCAACAAAAGTGGGCCAAAAAAAAAGTGGGCATAGCTTGACTTACGGCTTTAAACACTTAGACATATGGTACACACGGCAGGATTTGCACTTTCGCAAACATCGGGGCAGTGTTGGTCCTTCTGGCTCGGACAGTCCAAGTCAGTGTTTGGATGCCCTAAGTAGGGAGATCTAGACTTCACAGTCCAGTCTACTCCTTCGCCCCAGTTGTTCCTCTTCCTTTCCCAGTCATCATGGAAAACAGACTCTCTTTGGCATTCCTGAAGTCTGAGCATGCTTAGAATTTGGTTTGGAGCTGCTGCTTTTCATTTAAAGTTGGTGGAAACCTGCAGTTTTGAAAGAGCATGAGACACATTTTGGACTCACCATGGTTCTCCCTTCTCTCAGAAGGGTCTCGATAATCCATGGTGACCCTCCCTAATTGCCACATCTTTGTGACCCTGCCCCTTGGCTATAGCTGATTAATCATGGTGCAGACACCTCGCCCAAATTGTCTCATCTGAGAACTCAACAGAGAGATGCAAAGGCTGAGCCTTTCTCACAGTCACACCAGTGGCATGAGGTCCACGGATGCTGGCTGATGAGGTGTCTGGAGTTGTCCTAATTCCTTCCTTGCCTAAATCCTCTTTGTTAATTTCTTCCTTCAATTAAGTGACACATTCTATAGCCTTTGAAAAAAATTTTGTTGTTTATTCATTTGAGCTAACCTAAGTCTGTTTCTATTGCCTCCACGTACACACACATGCAAACAGAAAGCCCTTAATTAACAACATTGTTAGAAGGAGGTCTGGATGAGGATCCAAAGCACCTGGATCCACCCCTTTCCCTCTGACGCTCACATCCCTGTCATCATATCTTTAAATCCCAGACTTGTTATCCTCTGCCTCTAACCAGAGCTGAAGCAATGAGGTGAACTAGAAATAATCATAATGAAAAAAATAATGATGATAATAATAGTAATTCTTATCATTTTTTTAAGCATTTTATGTCCCAGGAAATGTGTTAAGTGCTTTACATAAATTATTTGATTGACTCTAATCCTCAGAAACAATCCTGGGCTGGTTAGAACGCTTTTGATTCTACGCAAGAGAATCTCAAATTCAAAATAACTTAAACATAAGGAAATGAGTTATTTTATACATAACAGGAAGTCCCAGCAAGGGCAGCTTCAGGGTTGGTTAAATTAGAAGTTTGATGATGGCATTAAGACAGGTTCTTTCCATCTTTTTGCTCAGCTGACTTGGGTCTCCAGGCTACCACCCCTCGTGACTGCAGAATAGCTGCTGAATTTCCAGACATCATATGGAACATGACAATGTTTAGCAGAGGGACGGGATCTTCCTTGTATCTCTTTTTTTCAGTACAAGAATAGCTTTCCAAGAAACCTCCAGTTGATCACCCCTCTCACCTCCGTGGCCACAACTGGGTCATACACACATGCCTAATCCAACCATTGACCAGGCAGTAAGATTACTGCGATGGGACCAGCCCAAGCATGATTCACTCAAGTTGAGAGTGGAAAAGGTAAAACACTCTGCAAAAGAACATTAGGTCTTTTCCAGCAAAGAGGGAAGGAAACTGTGAGATAGCTAACCAACAGTATCTGCTACAAAACTTGTGAGATACATCGGAGGGGTAAAGTGACTTGTTCAAGGTCAAACAACCAGTTGATGGCCAATATGGGATCTGAACCCAGAATTGTCTGTTTCTAAAACCTGCTCTCTTAACCTAAACTCTGGGAGGCAGTTAGGCCTCACTAGATCCTTTTGCCTTTGAGGGATGCAAGTCACTAAGGCTTTCCTGGGTGTTTCATGAGAAGAACTGGTGTAGGAGCTACCAGTCAATCAGATTCAAGACACCAAGCAACATAGCCAACTTATTTAGCTAGTCCAACACCTCATTCAATCTCTTCTCTCATGGCTCATTCAATTCTCCTTGGCCACAGTGGAAAGGAAACTTATAACAATGTAAACTGAGTAAACACAGGCTTTAGTCCCAGATTTCTGGCTTTCCGAGTATCATAAGTGAACAAACCTCCCACTCCACATCCTTCCACTTTTCTTCTTACTCTGGTATTTCCCTCTTTGAGGAATTCCTTCTCCCAAACTTCAACCATCTGGTTCTGGTGGGGATTTGCAGTGATAACGCCAAAGGGTGACATTAAAGGGGTTGGCGAATGGTAAAGCACAGACACCAACGCATCAGAAGGAACACTTGCTGCAGTGGTAAAGCAGGATCCCGAGGCCCCCAGCTGGGTCAGCAACAAACTCATTGGAGTTGTTGCATCATGGGGAAGTTCAGGTGTCCCAGGGAGGGCCAGATGGCCATAGAGGTGGAGGATAGGAAACTCAGGAGGCTTGAGCCAGTAGGTATTTACCCACTGGTATGGAAACATTTCATTTAATGAGTTCTTAATTTCAAATATTGCATCAGTTCTAGAAGGTCTACTTGATTTGTTTTTATAGATTCCAATTCTCTGTTGAAATTCTTTACATACATATATTGTGTTCTTTTCCTTTATTTTCCTTAACATGTTTATAATACGTCATGTGTCACTTAGTGATGGGGATATGTTCTGAGAAATGTGTTAAGCGATTTCATCATTGAAATGTGCGAACACCATAGAGTGTACTTACACAAACCTAGATGACATAGCCTACTACACACCTAGGCCATGTGGTTCTAATCTTATGGGACCATGGCATAATTTTATCAGGTTCATTGTTGACCAAAATGTCATTATGTGGTGCATGACTCTACTTATTATAAATCCTTGTCTGCTAACTCAAATATCAGAATCATTTGCGGGTCTGCTTTCATTGTCTGCTTTTTCTCTTAATTACTGGTCATGTTTCCCTGTTCTTTGCGTGTCTCACAATTGTATAAAAGAACCATAGAAGTTGTAGATGATCACATTTTTCTCCAGTGATGATTCTCTTTTCCTTCTGTTAGCAGATGGGGTGAGGGACCGATCATCTCAATCTGGTCAGGAACTCAGCTGTGTGGGGGCTCCATTGCAGTTTTAGTTAGTCCTAGTCCACCTCTGGGTCATATCGTTTCTTAAAGGGAGCCCACTCAAGCTTTTGATTGGCAGCCTTGCAGGTCTCTGTCTTCTTAACCCTGAAAGCCTGTGGAAGATTCAGTTCTGTTCTTAGAAGCTCAGGCTCTTTGGTCTCTTGCCCCATACAGTTTCAAATTTTAGCAAATGTCTTGAGGAGGACACCCATCTTATGTTTGATGCAGCCCTCCTCCCTCTAACAGGACTTGGTTTCCTACCTTCTGCAAGTCTATGGCAAATTTCTCTCTGCTGTTAGACACTTCTAGCCCAGCCTTTCCTGCGCCATCCCAGAATTCAGCAAATGTCCCATTTGCTGGGAAAACTGGCCATGTGTTTAGAGCTCCTCTAAATTCCCATGTTACACCAGATCACATTGATCACCAAAAGCTCTACCAGTTTCTCTTTGTCCCAGTAAAAATCTTATGCCCAGGCCAAGCTCTATCCGTGGCCTGTGCCCAGATTTGGCAAATACCCCCAGAGAAAAAAGGGTCAGAGATTATCAGCTCATCTATAAAAGGCTTTTTCATCTCCAGAATTTTAGTCCATTAGTCCTCCTTGCTGTTACAACTCTCCAGAGTCTTTAAAAAATATGATTTTTGTCAACTTACAAAACTCAGTTGCATTTCTATACTCTAATAACAAACTTACAGAAAGAGAACTCAAGAATACAATTCCATTTACAATTGTAACAAAAAGATAAAATATCTAGGAATAAATTTAACCAAGGAGGTGAAGGACTTATACAATGAAAACTGTAAGACATTATTGAAAGAAATACATGATGACATAAAGAAATGGAAAGAGATTCCAGGCACAGGTATCAGAAGAATAAACATAGTTAAAGTGTCCATACTAGCCAAAGCAATCTACAGATTAAGTGCAATCCCAATCAGAATCCCAATGACATTCTTCACAGAAATAGAACAAAGAATACTAAAATTCATATCGGGTAACCAAAGATCCCAAATTGCTAAAGCAATCCTGAGAAAAAAAGAACAAAGCTGGAGGCATCATAATCCCTGACTTCAAAATGTACAACAAAGCCATAGTGATCAAAACGGCATGATACTGGTACAAAAACAGGCACACAGATCAATGGAACAGAACTTAAAGCCCAGAAATAAAACCACACATCTATGGATAGCTAATCTTTGACAAAGGTGCCAAGAACATACGATGGAGAAAACATAGTCGCTTCAATAAATGGTGTTAGGAAATCTGGACAACCACATGCAAAAGAATGAAGGTAGACCATCACCTCATGCCACACACAAAAATAAACTCAAAACGGATCAAAGACTTGAAGATAAGTGCTGAAACCATAAAACTTCTGGAAGAAAATATAGGTAGTACACTCTTTGACATCGAACTTAAAAGGATCTTTTTGACCATCGTGTCTTCTCCAACAAGGCAAACAAAAGAAAAAATAAACAAGAGGGACTTCATCAGACTAAACAGCTTCTGCAAGGTAAAAGAAACTAGAATCAAAACAAAGAGACAACCCACCAGTTAGGAGAAAATATTTGCAAATCATATATCTGACAAGGGGTTAATCTCCATAATATACAAAGAACTCACACAACTGCATAACAAAAAAACAAACAACCCGATCAAAAACTGAGCAGAGGATATGAACAGATGTTTTTCCAAAGAAGATATACAGATTACCAATAAGCACGTGAAAAGATGTTCAACATCACTAATCATCAGGGAAAAGCAAATCAAAACTACACTAAGATATTACCTTTCACCTGTTAAAATGACTATAATCACTAAGACTAAAAATAACAAATGTTGGAGAGGGTGTGGAGAGAAGGGAATCCTCATACACTGCTGGTGGGAATGCAAACTGGTGCAGCCACTATGGAAAACAGCATGGAGATTCCTCAAAAAACTAAAAATAGAAATACCATATGACCCAGCTATCCCTCTACTGGGTATCTACCCAAATGACTTGAAATCAATAATCCAAAGTGACCTATGTACCCTTATGTTCATTGCAGCACTATTCACAGTAGCCAAGACATGGAAGCAATCCAAGTGCCCATCGACTGGCAATTGGATAAAGAAGATATGGTATACATGTACAATGGAATACTACTCAGTCATAAAAAAGACAAAATCATCCCATTTGCAACAACATGGATGGACCAGGAGGGTATTTTGTTAAGTTAAATAAGCCAGACTGAGAAAGACAAACACCACATGACTTCACTTATATGTGGAAAATAAACAAACACACGGACAAAGAGAACCAGGGGAAGAGAGGTGGAGCATGGGCACAGGGGCTGAAGGGGAGCACTTATATGGTGGCAGACAAGAAATAACATACAACTGAAATTCCAAAGTGATGTAAACTATTATGAACTCAATTTTTTTAAAAGGCAAAAAGATACGATTTTTGTAACTTACCCAGTTTTTTCTAGTTCTTTCAGCAGGCACATTGGATTGTTGCTACATACTACATCTTATTCAAAAGAGGAAGTCCAGTGAAATTGTTTCAAGATTTAACCATGGTCAGTCACAGGTGTATATGACTGCATCAACCCAGAACCTGCCATGGTCCCTCCTCTATATCCCACCACAGCGAGGACCGGCAGCCCAAGTGGACCAAACAGAATCCTGCACTGGAATTAGGAGCTAAGAGCTTTTTTATTTTTGCTGTGAGTGGGAGGTGGGACAAAGCCATGAGAATAAGTCTGGAAGCTTCCACTGGCTACATTCCATGCTCATGGAAGGAGCTAGTCTTCAGTCAGAGGAAAGGAAGCTCTCACACAGAAAGGAGAGGCACAGGAGTGTCCAGGGGATGTTGGAGTGTGATTCCAGTCACTCGCGCTTGCCGTGGTTTGCTTACCTGAGCCACAAATTTCTCCTGATCTAGTTCCAGTCTCTTGAGAGGATTGGCCAGCTTCATTATTTTTTTTTGCCCTTAGGCTTTTATGAGACACCCTATGTCGATATAACACATTATCCTCGCCTTCTTAAGCAAGGTGGAGGTGGTTTATGTTACCTGTAACTCAGTCTTAAGTAAGACTGCTTCTTTAATGAGGGGCAGGTTTAGAAGGGCCCAGTGAAAAGTATCTCCCCCCTTGCACAGAGGAAAAGAAGGAGGATGGATGGTGACAGTGCTGAGACCTCAGCTTTGGATCATGAATCTTCACCCCAAGGAGAGGCGGATGCTTCTGGACTGTGGACACCCAACCCACCGTGGGAGGAACATCAGACTTGCCTAAGAAGTCATCTGAGTTTCTCTGCCAAAACCACGCTGTTTTAATTTAAACTGGGAGACTATGTTCTCACCCTCAACAATACTCAAAGATGGGAGGGAATGGAAAAAGAGAGATTCCTGTGTTTGCACATTTCACCTACTCCCGGGACTGCTGGCTTGCAGATGAGCCTGAAGTTTACCTCAAGGATAAACAAGATAGCTATTTGGACATCACACACCACTTTGCCAGTTTCCGTTCTCCTGAATTATTTACCATCTAATTGTCTGCATTGAAACAGAATCTGGAAACACGGAGTCAGAGATGTCGTCTATTTTGTGAGTTAGGGAAGGAAAACTAGAGTCCAGTGAAGCACCCAGAGCAGAAACACTTCCAGGCTTCCTGAAGTTCTCTTGCTTTGGGAACACAGGGGTGAAGCCAGCACAGCAACACACAGACTGAGAACCGCAGGCTGGAGGTGCCCTACAACTAACTAGCCCAGTCTCTCCCCGGAGGCCACAATCCCCCCACAGGACAGAGGCCTAAGTTCTGGTCTGAACTCACCCTCTGAGACTTGATTTCTTGTCTGCAAAATACAGGCTGCGAAGGGGGATGGGATGGAAAACTAAGCCTCTCTTTAGTTGTAAAAGATTATTTTCAAAAATTGTATTTTCACCATCGTACGAATAATTTCCCATAGGAGTAAATATTAGTAGCTATGAAAACGAGAAAAATATTCTAAAAATAATCCAAGTAGTAAAATAGAAACAGGGAAACTTAGAAATGTATAATGCCAAAACTCACTAGTAGTTTCACTGCTCAGTAAGAATCACTCATAATATTGTGACACATTTTCCTCTAGTCTTTTTTCTAACCAAATATATATAATATAATTGGGAAATATTAATCACGCTGTTTTTATAGCCTAGTTTTTTCTTTTCAACATTTTGTAGTGAGCTTCTCCCCCATGTCAATAAATATTGTTTAAAAACAAGATTCTTAATAGCTAATTGTTTTCAAATAGTTCACTGTAAAGAGCTACGTGATTAAAATGTAATTAATTAGGATTCAATGGAATCAGTTTGATTTCACATTAAAATCTAATCAGGGTACTACAAAGGGTGCTGATAACAATGCAGAGTCACAGACTAGATAGAGAGGACGGGGAACAGACCCGGAAGCAGTTCTTCCTCACCAGGACAGTTTCAGTCTGCACAGTGACCCCACGAACTGGCCCGTGAACAGGAAGTGAGACAAACGGAACAATGGACAGATGGTCAAGGGAGGGTGCATGAGCGAGGAGCAGATCCTCGAAAACTCATGACCCCAATCATTGAACTTATTAATAACTGCTACTCTGCTATTCCATATGCTATTATGGCCTAAAAACTAACTATGGGCTAAGTGGCACCTTTATATTCATATTTCCTTCCAGTCTTTTTTCTAAGCATAGTTTTTTTCCCTTTACATAGTTGAAATCTATAGTATGCATATTTTTACCTGGTTTTTTTTCATTTATACAAACTCAGTCTTTAGGTTTGACTTGTATAAGCTTAGGATGGAGGAAAAGGAACGGTGTATCAGCAGAAAAAGACAACTTATCCATTTACCAGATTCCTGTTTATACTACCAACTTCAACTCAAATCAACGTGATTTTGAAATTTACCAGGAAAATGGTCCACTTCTTACCAATAATTTTTGGGATGGAGAATGAAGGAGAAGGCATACACACACACACACAATGTGGAGAAGGCCAATGCCTCCCCTTTCCTTATAGGCAACTGGGGTGGGGAGGGAAGGGGTAAGTAAAGGCATGTCAGGAAAGTCAGAGAAGCATCCACACCTGCTCATTATATCAAGTGTCCAGAGACTCTCTAAATTATTCAGGTGCAGTCGGCTCCCTCCAGGGGCAGGTGTTGAGAAGAGTTTCCAGACAAGCATCTCCTCTTGCAAAACTGGAGCAGACTGAGGATCTGATTACTTGAAAAGGGGTCCAGTTAGTAGCTATGGCAACCTGCTTCTTCAGCTTTACAACTTGCTTTGGGCTAATGTACAAGAAGCTTCTGGGAAAATACTGCAGCTACAGCCTGCTGTGGTAGTTAGGAGATTTGAAGCCCAGCTGTCTGGATTCTAACCCAGGTTCTACCACTTCCTGTGTGACCTTGGGCAATTTACTCAACCACTCTGATCCTCAGTTTCTGTACCTGTAAAATAGGGATAACAATTCCCCTACACCCATTGTGGTAGCATCATCTGCAAGGCTCATACTATATTGCCTGGTAAATAGTAGATATCGCCTAAGAGTATCCCCACCTCATTTCCTTGGAAGAGATGTTTGGACTCTAAATAACACAGCAATATCCAGAACCAAGAGAAAGCTATTCCTTACCATAAATTTATTCCTTAGAATAAATAACAGCTAACAGTTATTGAAGGTTTACCATATGCTGGATATTGTGCTGAGTGTTTTACATATAATCTCACAAAACCCATTTACAGATAGGTATTATCAAAGTTCAGAGAAGTTAAGACACTTGCCCCAGGTCAAACAGCTAGTTAGTGGTGGAATCAAGGTCCAAACAGTGATCTGTCTCTTATCCTGTGTTCTTAGGTAAAGGGGTTTCTGGAGGTGAGCAGTCTGAGGCTGGCAGTGGGGGTGCAGTTCACCAGGACTCGAAGGAAGGCAGGCCTCCTTAGGTCCGTAGGCCCAGACTGCCCTCTAGCGTTAGAGGAATCTTGGGGCCAGATGGAATAAAGAGCGAGCTGCTTTTCTTTTGAGGTGCTAGTGAACCCTTCTCCCTTCCAGCCTGGAACAGATCTGTCTAGTTTGGTGCCATCCTATTGGCCAAAGGGTTTCTCCTAGGAATGGTGGGGGTCGGGGGAGGAGGTGTCGGGGCAGGGGAGGAGCACAAGGTGGGGCGGGGGGGTGGGAATAGGTGGTAAAGACCTGGGGTTAAAGAGAATTATCTGGGGGGTAGAGCAGCAATTCTCAGACAGATTAAGCTTTGAACCGTGGGATGGGTGCATGTCTCTTATTCCCAGCACCTGGCACACAGTAGGTGCTAATGGAATACTGAATGAAGTTTTAAATCTGATTTCTCACTAAATGGGGCAGCTCTGCCAGTAAGAGCAGCTATAAAGTCATTAATCGACTTTGCCGGAAGCACTAGCAGAGACGCTATGGTAACATGTAACCCACTTTCCGCTCCTACAGACTACAAGGGCATGTCCACGACTTAGTGGGAAGGAAGACACTCCTAAGTTGTTAAGAAATGGGTTGGGGCCAGTGGAGATATATGATCATTTTAGACTGCCACCATCACACCAGTGTCCCCAGTGGTCTACGGATCTCAGAGACGGGTCCCCTCCACCTCCATAACTCTGCCCAAGTAGTCCATTTCAGTGGTCAAGGAGCACCTGTATGCATTGCTCCTACTGGGCCAGTGGGAAATACAAAGACATACCAGGTGGGTCCCTACTGCTAACTGTGGCTAATGCTGATGGAGCTGCTTCCATGAGCTGGGTGTCCAATCCATTACCTGAATCTCTCCTGATAGGTAGGTGTTAGTCCTCTTCTTTTTCCAAATAAGGAAACTAAGGCTCATTTCCGTAACTCTGCTAAGTTCATACAATTTATAGATGGCAGAGCAGGTCAATATGACTCCCAAACGCATGCTCTTTCCACCATGTCACTCTGGCTAATTCTTTGGAATAACAGGGCCCCTGTTACTGTGGCATTTTCCTAAAATGCAAGATCCTCCAAGAGAATCACCCCCATCGAGCCGTCAGTGTACAAACAGATGGCTTTTCTTACACTTTGGTGGTCTAGCTTTCTCCAGCCTAATTGCCTGCTGCTCCTTGGGTGGTACCCTCTGCTCAGGGCAAGTCTCAACTCCCTTCCTCCTCTCAGAACAGACGGCCCTGGAGTTTCACTTTTTCTCCATCTCTTACAGAGCAATTCAGCTTTCCCCCAACCTACCACAAAACCTGAATTCTAAACCCATCAGTGAACTCAAGGGAACAAAGGAGCTGTCTAAGAAAATCCACTCTTTAGAGAGGCCTTAGGGTAATTGTGGCAAACAGTGCTAGCAGTTTACCCCACAGATCTTTATCCTCTTTGTTTCCTTACAAAAAGAGGATCCTTTCTGTTTGGCAGGAATGTACCCAGCTGTAAAGCTACATTTCCTAGCTTCCCTTGCAGCTAGAGTTGTCCATGTGGCCACATGAAATAGTTCCTCCCTAACAGCCATGTTGTTTAGCTGAATGGATCCTACTCCCAGCTCCATGAATCAATGAGGATAATTTTCTTCCCCTACCCAATTTCCCTTCTCCTTTACCAATAGATTCCTACTTCTTACAGTTGCAATATGCCCAGATGAAAAAACAACACTTCTCAGATCCCTTGTAGACAAGAGGGTGGGGCACAAGGTGGGGGGTGTGGCCTGAGCCAGTTCTGGCCAAAGCAGTGGATGGGCCTTCCTGGAAAGGCGCTTAGAAGGGGTGGCTGGCATGTGCTCTTACCCATGGTTCTTCCTCCTTCCTGTTACCTGGAACACAGTCCTGATGGTTGGAATTCCACTAGCATCTAGACAAGGGCCTCACCCTAGGATGGAAGAGCAGAAATCAAAAGGAGCCCAAGAGCCTGATGACATCATGGAGCCATCACCTCAGCCCTGAGATGCCTACCTCCAGACCTCTTTTTACACGAGACAAAACTGAACCCCTATCACGTTCTAGCTCTAGTTGTTCGGATTTCCTGTGACAGGCAACTCAATTTCTACATTTAGTGATTGATTCAGGCCAATTTAGTAAGAGTAAAGCTTAGGACTTTCACTGGACAGTGGTGGGAGGAAACGTAGTTTTCTGACCCCACTCCATCACCCAACCCACAATAGTGGATGGGTTGGCAGGTATCTCGAGCTGTGGTTCTCAAAGTGTGGTTACTGGATTGGTGGCCAACAGCAGCAACAGCAGCTGGAAACTTATTAGAAATGCAAATTCTTAGCCCCTATCCCAGATCTACTGAATCAGCAATCTGTTTTAACAACCCTGCAGGTGATTCTGAGATGTTAAAGTTTGAAAACCACTGATTTACAGAGATCTACAGAGAAAAAGAGCCAAGCCCTGATGAAATCATGCCTGAACTACGCCTCTGGACTTCCTCAGTTATGTAAGCAACTAAATACCTTTTCCTTCTGTAAAACTAGTTTGACCTGGGGTATCTGTTACTTGAACCTGAAAACATTCTCACAGTTGCTGCTTCGTGGACACTATCCATACAGGGCACAAAATACTCCCAGAAATATTTTGTCCCATGTAGATTTGAGAGACAGATGCGAGTAGTAATGACATCAATAACACCTGCCCTTGAATCAAAAAAGAGCCTTGATTAGCAGATAGAAAGCCTTAGCCAGGCAAGATTTCCAGAGGATTCATCTAAATATGCAGAATCTTTGTGTTTGCCCAGAGATTTACAAATGAATGTTTAATTCAGAAGGGCACACACACTGCATGTATTTTATACTGTACTGCAGCGCTCACGTCTAAGTATCTGGAAACCAATGGCTCTTGCTTTGCTCCCGCCGCCTGCATACAGAAGCCCTGCTCCCCTCAGCCGAAACGGGATCACCTATCTTCTTTCAAACAGAAGATGACGTCACCTGGGTTCACTTCTCTTCCCCAGACCCAAGATAGGGTCCCTACTGCTCATGCCCTTCTCAGTAGCAGCTGCCCACCCACTCTAGGTGCTTAAATGTCTGATCAGAGTCCAGTGCTCTGCTCCTCCCGCTCGTGTGGAGGGCAAGGCTGGGATTCTGGTGACCAGACGATGCTGGGATGGGAAAATCTGGCTCGTGAATACTGCCTCAAGAGTAACGGAAGAAACTTGTAGTTTCTTGTGGAGTGCAAAGCTAAGCGCACAGCTGGGCACCTGAAAACCACAGCAAGTGACCATCTCCTGCTTATGGAGGGCTTGCTACGTGCCCGTGTCGTGCCGAGTATTTACTTTACCACCTATGACAGAGATGTCAATATTCCCACCAGGAAACGGAGGCTCACAGAACTTAAGTAACTTGCCCAAAGTCACTCGTTTAACAAACGGTAGCAATTTGAACCCAGGTATATTATCCAGAGTCATCTAAGATGAAAGAGATAGAAACCCAACTCAAACCAGCTTAAGCAAAAAAGGGGGAATTATTGAATTGAGTCCAGTGGTGGAAGTCAGGCATGGATGAAACCAGGTGGGCAAAGTCTATATCCCCTGGCTCCCTTTCCTCTGTGTTGGATGCTTCTCACACAGGTCTCTCTACGTGGCAGGAAGGATGGATACTATCAGCTTTAGACCTCCTTGAGACGTGGAGTTTATAACCCCAGAGGAGGAGAGTTTGTTTTTCCTAATAACTGCAGCAAAAATTCACTTGTACCAGGACGCTGTTTGGCCAAGTTTCAATCCTATGCCCAGTCCTGAAGCGAGCACTGTCAGCAGGGCAGCAGAGGACTCAGAGTGGTCAGGCCCAAGTCACGTGACTACCACTAAAAACAGCGACGCAGGGGGAGGTCAGCATCCCTCCCCTGAATCAGAGACTGAGCAAGATCACCACAAAATTGGGGAGAGAGGGTTCTCTAAGACACGGGATATAGAGCAGACAACACCTATGATAATCTAGTCCTTGGCTGCCCACCTTTCTTCCTATAGGAATAATTTTGTAAACGCCCCCATCATGTACGTATATACTGTATTGTTGAGAGACTTTTGGCTGTAAGTAACAGAAAACCTAAACCCAAGTAAACTTGGCTTGACAAATAAGAACCTATGTTATTTTACGTCTCCCAGGAGGGCTCTTATTCCTCTTTGTTGGGAGGGGCAGCTTCCGAATCGGTTGGTTCAGTGGCATGAGCTGTCAAGCCAGGAAAGGAAGTAGTAGGGCTGGACCACAGGAGGGATTTCAGAAGAAAAAGCCCCCTTCCCTTAGCCTGGACAAGGCAGGAAGTCCTAGAAGCTCACCTGGGGGGCGGTCCTTGTGAGGCTATGGCTGCCTCCTGGCCCTCTTTTAGGGAATCTCTTCACTTTGGGTGGCAAAGGGAGAATGCTGATGGCCCACGGTTTCTACAGAAATGGACTAAGGCTGAGGTTGCTGCAGAGGGGAAATGGCCTGGTTGGATAACTGAGCTTTACCTGTGTATTCCAGACCAAACCCCACCCCCATTCCATGCCCTAAGAAGGGTTGGCTCCGTCAAGATTATACCGACGTCAGCTGTTTGGGATGTAATACCTTCTGTTTACCCACATGCACTTCTGCCCCAAACTGGCATACTCACTGCTCTCCAACTTGAGTTTCATCCCCCTCTGGACTTTCACTCGCACCAGTGCCCTGCCTGAATGCTCTGCCTGCTCCCTACTCCTACGACTCGTCTTTCTCAGGGCCCAGATCCAGGCCTGCCTGCTCAGTGGCGTCTTCCCCAAGGGCCCCGGCCTTCCGGAGTCGCTTTCTATTTTAGACTCCAGGGGCACTTGTTGTCTGGTTGGGAGCTGATTGTGGTATTTGCCACACAGTTTCAGGCAGGACTTTGTTTATTGCCTTTTCAGGCAAGCTCTGCCAGAATCCCCCATCCAGAGGGCAGGCAAGAGGGTAACTGGCCAGACCATGTAAGGGTCTGGATGAGAAGGAGAGTTTGGAGCCAGCCTGGGAACTTGTTTCACCCGACACAATTCTTGTGCTCATAAAACATCCTCAGAAGATAAGAGGCATGTAAGTGAGGGCTTATTTCTTTCAGAGGAGCCCCACGAGACACGAAATCTTTCACTGCAGACTGTCAGGCACCAGGGACCCTAAGAACAGGAGCTAGATGGCGGGGTTGGGGCGGTAGAGCTGTCAGTGAAACAGGCATCCTGTCTCTGCAATGGGACTGGCAGGGAGGATCTTCCAGAGTGAACTAAGGATGTCAGCCGGGGCTATTGGCGTCTGGGTGGACGCTGTGTGGACCTGGCACAATGGCAGCACGCTGGCGGTGTACACAGCCTGACTTCAGACCATCACCAGGCTTTCGGTCCTTCAGCTCCTGGGGCTTAATCTCCTGTTTTCCTCTCCTCTCTCCCAACACCTCCCTGAGGATGAGTCCATGCCTGGGGTCTGCCTGAACTGCTTCCACTGACGCTGTTGAGGCAGATGGCTGGGCGTCTCCCCACCAACTTCCAGAGAAGAGACGATGTGTAACAGTGGGGTGTGAGAGCCACAAGGGAGGAAAGAGGAAGAGGGTAACGACAAAGGAGGAGAAAATTTTACTCGTGCACAAGGGCTTTTCATAAGAACTTTATTTCTCAAAAAGGGGGGAAGAATCCAAAGTACTAAAATAATCCTCTAATTTTCGTTTTGGAGAGAAAGGATAGGATGACAAAATAATTTATATAAAAGTCTCAAGCGTAATTGCTGCAGCACATACTTCATCCTGAGACTCACACCTCCTGCCTGCAGCTCCAGGTTGCAGCTGCAGCAAGGGTAATGCCGACTCTCCTGCATCTGGGGACGCTGCAAGCATCTGGAATGCTTATTTACATTTACTCAGCAAATAAATACAAAAGGTCAATCTTCCCAGTGAAAATGATTCAGTTCATTTTTGTGATTGTTTCAAATAAGAATGCCAGAAAGAAGAGCTGCCCCTTTTTTCTACAATCTCACATCTCTCCTTTTCGAGGATGACTATGAGTGTGAAAGAAATGAAATGCAGGAGGACTTACTAGGTATGAGTGGCTCCAGTACCAACCAAATGCCAAGGGAGACTTTACCTCATTGAGGCGATAAAAGGTAAAAAGCAGCCACAATTTTTCCATTGCCTTTTATGTGGGCGAACTGCATCTTTCTGTTTCTGTCACTGCAAGGAACTGGACCGGGTGAAGCAAAGTCCAAACCTGTAGCAATTAAGCAAAGTCCCTATCCATAGCAATTATTTTCTAGCTTAAAAAAAAGAGAGAGAGTAGAGTGACCTGGAACACGCATTAGCCGAGACTGATGTTACCAAACTGAGCCCAGAAGCATCTAGGTGAGCTTCCCAACAGGCAGACCCTTCCAGCAAGTGGGAGACAAGACCTGGCTCATCCCCTGAGATTCCTAAGACAAGGTGAACTGTGAAGACCTCTTGGTACACTCCGGCTCTTCTCTGAACGCTTTCAGTTGGTGTTTCTCTGAGGAACAGGGAGGGTCTCGTGAAGATATTTTAAACTTCCATGCTCTGAGAAATCTGAGACCACGTGGTCTTGCCCTCGCAGCAGCCACTTGGTGGTAAGGAGTCCCTCCAGTCCTACTGGTCCCCGGGCGTGGATTCGTGATGTACTGATGCCCACTTCAGCTCCTGCGAAAAAGCATGGATGAGGACGTGGCTTTCCCTAGCCTCCACTTCCTGTCCGCCCTCCAGACCCACGTCTCTTCCTTCTCCTTATGTGGCACCCTGTCTCCCTGCCCACTCTTGACCCCTCCTCCCCAGGCCAGCCAGAGTTCCACTGTCTCTGTAAACCTGTTCTCTGGTCACTAGACATCATGAAAAGCCCCCTTCTTCTGCAAACACAATGTGTGGGCCTCTCTTTTGTACTTCATCCCCAATGCATTTTGCTAATACCAGAGGTGCTGTCTCTGCTATCTGTTTAGTATCTGGATTGTCTATCATAATTCAACATTTGGGCATCTTCTGAGGTATACAACAATAATTAGTATAGAGGTCTTATCTCCCCAAATATTCTTTAAATCCTAGAATGTAAGGGACAAGTTCTTAGTGTCCCTCAGAATTCTTAGCACACAGGTACGCATTAGACAGTTGCTGAGTACATGGAGGGGTGCTATTCATGTCTTTTCCCTCTTGCTCCAGGCTTCGGGACCATGTTTGCTGGGACATCGGGGGTCTTCCTGGGTCTGGCCCCGGGTTCTGCACTGCACACAGGACAGGCAGGCCTTCCTGGTTCACCACAACTTTACTGAGCATGTACTATGTACAGGCACTGTGCTGGGTGAGCCCTAGGGATAAGGGTGAATAATTGATACAAGGTCCTGTTTTCGTGTGGGCAAGGGGCTGAAGAACAGTTCAGCACATAACTTCACATGGTGACTGAGTGCAGTGGAGGGAGCTGGGACAGACTGCGTGGGTCGGGTGGGGACACACTCGAGAGGGTAGCCAGAGAGAGCCTCCCTGAGGCGGTACCTTTCCGCTGCAACCTGAACAAGGCGAAGGAGCCAGCCAGGGGCACAGCAGGCGGAGAGGGGCTGCAGGCAGAGAGAAGCGGAGGGCAAAGGCCTGAGCGGGGATGTGCCCAGGGTAGAGTTGGCATGGGGAGGGAGACCCCTGGGGCAAGCCTGGTTGAGCAGTGAAGAGACCACAGGACTCTGGGCACATTACCTAACCCTTCCTCACACTCCCACTGTTTCCTCTGGAAAGTGCAGAAAACATGGAATCCATTTTGAAGCACTCAGTGAGATAATGGCTGTGATGCACTTAGCACAGCACTGGGAATGTAGTGAACGCTCAACGTGCATTATCTGTCACTGCTATCAACGCATTTCCCAGGAATTTAACTCAATTAGAGTTGGAGCTTTTGCTCTGAGCTGGTGATGGAAAGACAGCGGAGGGGTCTTCCGCTCTCCCCCATTCTTGGACTTTCACTTGAAAGCTGGCACCTCAGCCCTTAAAAGCACGCTGCTATTTCTTCTTCAAGAACATGGAATACAGAGATCTGTGCAAGCAATGCGATAATTAAATCAAAACCCCAACATCACAGGAGCAGGGAACTGAGAAAAAAGAGCCTAATGACTAAGAATAACCGGGTAAAATTCCCTTTAATAACCTTTAACAATTCAGTGAGAACTATTTCTCCAGGCAGATCATCTAGTCAAAGGTTCAGAGGGATTAAAATGTTTTAAGTGGTTGAAATAATTCTCCGATGTGTCATAAATGCCTTATCGGAGCTCTGCAGAGTGGTACCCTGGAAAACCAAAGACTGAGAAACCCCTCACAAGGGGAGAGAAGGGTATCTTTCTGAAGCTTTTTATTTCAGTCTGCTTTACAGGTAAATCTTGCACTTCCGGGCTTACCTGTTTGTTTCTGATGCTGACACTTAAGCCCAGCATCAGTACTAACACCTTCTTTTGTCCTGTTCTCATGGGGAATTCCTAGCTCTGAGGCAACCTGGCTGTGTCTCTCTGAAGAAGTAAGTCTGCAAGGGCAGTGCTCTCGAGGGACCTCGGCATGTACACCTGTCACAACCTGTGCATGAAGACACGCTGTGGTCTGCCCAAACTGAGGTGGGAGTGATCTGGGCTTTGGACTTGCATAAGTTTGGGCCTGAATGCCAGCTGTGTGACTTTGGGCAAGTTACTTCACTTCTTTGAATCTCAGTTTCCCTATCTGTGAAAAACGAAATACCAGTACCTACCTTCTTAACACGTGACATGCCTACAGCATAGGACTTCCAGCAACTCACGGCAGCTATTATTGTCCTCCCTCATAAACCCACCCTCCCACAATTCTGTCTCTATTATCTTGATCAAGCATGGATTATGGAGAGATTAAGATTAAAACCACCCTCACCACACTCCTTGGACCACACAGTGGTACACAAGGGACTCCTTTTTCCCCTGTCCAGAGTCTTTCTTACCTAGTCCGAAGCGGTAGCCATCAGAGAAGCGAGTGCTGGCGTTCCAGAACACGCAGGCGCTATCCACGTGCTGGAGGAAGAACTCTGCTGTTTTCTCTGCAGCATGAAGTGAGAGAAGAAATCAAGTTAGGATGACACACGGAGAACATCCCTGCTTCCAGCCAGTCACTGGTGGCTGACTGGGGCAGGGCCCAGGCCCCAAGGAGTTTCCCCACATATTGAACACGCAGACCTGTGAGAAATCTGAAGAAGGTGGCAAACCCACTTCATCAGTCACTGTTGTGGGAAGAGTACTTGTCTGGGAAAGACCGCTTTGGAATCCAGATCTCCTACTGGAGACACACCCTCAATGCTGCAATGGCTTGTCTACACTATCTGTTTATAGGCTCTGGAGTGAACTCAGAGCCTATTTGTTTATAGGCCTCAGTCTGAACTCCAACTCCACACCCACTAGCTGGGTGACCTCTCTGAGCCTGAGTAAGATGGGAAGTGACAATATTACCCAGTCCACAGGGTTGTGGAGAAGATAAAATGAGTTGACATCCATAGAGCACTCATCCCAGAGCCTAGCACGTGGTGAGTATTCAGTAAATGTTAGCTATTACTATTGGTGGTGTTCTGATTCCCCAATAAACTGACTGTAAATTCCCTGAGGGGGCCACATGGGCTTCCTTCACCACCGGGCCTCCAGTGCCTGATACCGAGGTGTCTCTCTCAATACATATCTGCGGGATGAAGGAATGTGGAGAGCTGGTTCTGCCCTTAACAAGATGGTTCTGGGCCTTGGTTTCCTCAGTTGTAAAATGGATTTATTCCAACAACTGGAAATATTATTTTAACGATGAAATGATAAAACCTCTGAGACAGAGCGAGTCATCTTTGAGTGGAGCTAAACATCTCTTCCCCGCCTGCTCCCACATGGCCCGCTGTGACAATATAATGAGGGAAGGGATGTGAAAGCACTCGGCAAATCATCAAATGCAACCAAGACCAGGCTTTCTTTAGTCTATTTGGATTATGTTTTCCTGCAGGCCAAGAGGGGCTGAGAGGAGCAGGACCACCTTGGAGATCAAAGCAGAAAAAGCAGACACCATATGCTTGAAGCATCTGGACACTGACCATTCTCTGTGACGATGACATCTGTATGGGAGCTGCCGTACTTGTGGATGTGGTCGATGGCCTCCTGGACGTTGTCCACCACTTCAATGCACAATTCCAGGTCCCCATACTCAGTTCGGAGGGACTTCACTTCGGAGGGGCTGAAGGTCAAATAGGAGGCGAACTTGGGGCCTGCGTGAATCTTCACCTGGAACAGAGGAAGTCCGGGGCAACAACATGAACGCAACAGAAACAAGCACGCTCACACTTCTTCCTCTAGGATCACACAGCAAGATGGGCCTGAAGATGATGAGCCTGTGGCTCCTGTAGCCTGGACAACTAACCTAGTCCCTGCCTTCCTTTTAGAGGCAGCTTCCCATCCTCCAGGATGCTCTGCTTTCGAAAAGGCTGACTGGCCACTTGCCAGCAGTGGCCCTCAGTAAAACTGGGGCAGGGATTTAAGCAGAAAGCCTCTGAATGTTAAGAATGAGCAAGGCATTCATGGGGCTATCAACATAAGCCCTTGACTGCATTTTACTTAAATGAACATCTGACTATAAAAATCCCATTCTCAGGGGCCGACCCGGTGGCGCAGCAGTTAAGTTTGCATGTTTCACTTCGATGGCCTGGGGTTCGCCGGTTTGGATCCCGGGTGCAGACATGGCACTGCTTGGCACACCATGCTGTGGTAGGCATCCCACATATAAAGCAGAGGAAGATGGGCATGGATGTTAGCTCAGGGCCAGTCTTCCTCAGCAAAAAGAAGAGGATTGGCAGCAGTTAGCTCAGGGTTAATCTTCCTCAAAAAAAAAAAGTCCCATTCTCAGGGCTGGCTCAATGGCATAGTGGTTAAGTTCGTGCACTCCACTTTGGCGGCCTGGGGTTCGCAGGCTTGGATCCTGGGTGTGGACCTACACACCGCTCATCAAGCCATGCTGTGGCAGGCATCCCACATACAAAATAGAGGAAGATTAGCACAGACGTTAGCTCATGGCTGATCTTCCTCACACACACAGACACAAATCCCATTCTCTGCATATGAGACCTGAGCAATGGACTCATGGAAAGATGGAGATGCCACGTATACAGTTCTACTCCCTTCACCCCGGAGAATTCTTAGGTGTGCTTTAGAGGAAAACAGTACTTGGTTAGTAACCACCTCAAAACGCGGCTGTCAGATTTCTGACTCTGTCAATCTGGCCCCACCTCTATGTTCGGCTCAGCTCCAGACTCTGGGGCTAATCCTGTTCCTGGCTGGAGAACTTTAAGGATCCTGATGCTGGTGACTGACGGCCCCGGTCACAAGTCAAAAAATCCCACTTCGGCCTCATTCTCTGAGACTTCCCCAGGGCAGGGTTCACACCTTGATTCTTTGGGACCAAGCTCTTGCCTTGGCACAAGTTACAACAATCAGTGCTCGTCCTGTCACTGCTCCTGAGACCCTGCATGGTTTCCTACTGGGGACCCCATGTCCTCCAGGCCTCGGTCCAACCACGTTCCGCAGGGCCTGGAATCCCCTCCCACAGCGGCAGCTCTGTGCAAGTCGCCCCGCTGGTTTACTTCCTGCAACACAAAGGTGCTGCATGAAGTACATATTGACTCATTTTGACTTGAGAAACATCAAGGCAATCCTGAGGATGACTGAGGATACCACGGGTTTGTCTGAATCAGGACTGGGGGTTTTATTCCTGGCTAAAAGACAGCTTGCTTCCTGTCCGGTCTGGTGTGGTGCTTGGCATACATAGCTGCCCAATTAAACAGGCCACTAACGTAAAGCAGGGCCCCAAACATGAGTGATCATGTGCTCTGACTCCCTTTTAACTTGTAGAGTACATTTCCATTTTCAAAACAATCTTCTCAGGTTCTCACTGGGACCATGCCACATTTATAAGATGATTAGAACCTTTCTTTCCAGCAAAAGGATGGAAGGGAAAAGACACATGCTTAGGGTCAAAGGAAGCAAGGCCACCAGTCACTTTCTCTACTGCTGGGCTAGTTTATGTAATTCTGAAAGGGCACCACGACATGAGATATTAGAGCTTAAAATGCATCCTGACAGAAAATTTAAGATCGTCTGTTTTTGCCCAGAGAGCATCTATTTTCTAGCAATTAGAAATTTAGGATGGAACATACACTTGTGTTTGAAACTTCCTGGCTTTGGTTGTTTATAAACTTAATGACATGGTAAGAAAATAATCCAGAGAGGACATTACACAAATTGTTGACTCCCGAATGTCACTGTATTAAGTACATTAATACTGGTAATTTAAGACATTTGTGGAGGAATGGATGCATATAAATTTTTGGTTTGAAAACACTGCTGTACTATCTTTTCAAATCGAATCCAAACAGGAATGTGTTCAGAAAAATAACCTTTAAACTATGCCACCTGAATAAAAGGTTGCCAGAAATAGCCCATTCAGTGGGCTGCCACGTAATCTGTCTTATCTTTGGAGGCTCTTAGCACTTAGCACATTCCACTTTGTAATGACGCTGTTTGTGTATGGGTTTCCTCCATCTACTAGACTGTCAGAAGGCAGGGGCATGTCTTACGCATCTCTGTGTATTTAGCACAGAACTTTGTACATAGCAGATGCTCCAAAATACTGATGCTCCAAAATACTGATTCTTAAATTGCCTTAAATAGTGTGGCAGGTGCTCCTGGTCTAATCCCACAGGCTTCTAAATCTCAGGACGGATGAGGGCAAGTGATGTACGAGTCCTGTGGACTTGTCTTACCTGTTCCACTCTCAGCATATCAATGATCTGGTCAAACAATGGTGTTCTCAGCAGATCTCGATGGATCAACAAAGTCTCTAAAGCATTACAGGCAGCTGGATACTCACATTTCGAGTCTCTGACTGAAAGAAGGACGACAAAGAATTCCTTCTAATGATCCAGAGCCACAGAGGACTTGACAAATATTTCGCCCACATAAAACAGGGGACCCCATTCAGCTCACCTAGTCTAGTGACTTTATCCACACTGGCCTCTGAGTCCACATACATGTGACAGATCCCTTCACTGTGCCCCATCACTGGAATGCCCTTAGCAGCTTTCTGGATGTCTCTGACCAGCTGGGAAGAGCCACGTGGAATAATAAGATCTATCATTTTGTCTAGGCGGCAAAGATCTTCCACTTCTTCTCTGGTATTCACCTGAAGAGGCAGAGAATGAAAAGATAAAGATGACATCTTTGTTTTTTTGGTGAGGGGTGTCTGACTCCTTTTAATACGAAATCTTGGGAAGATCAGGTCATGACAAAATTATACCATTCTAAATGATGAAAATACAGGACATGTTTTCAAATTATCTAAGGAATTAACATTATTAGTCAAAAAAACCCTCAAAAGACTGATCACGTGAGCCTGTAAACACAAAAATACAGAGATGATACACAGAGACCCAATTTCTACTATCCCAGCTTCCAGGTCCAAAATACATCCGGAAAGGACTGTAAGCCTCTCAGGAGTCAAACCCAGGTTTGACTCCCTTTTGTAGCCCTGAGCCCAGCGTAATGCCTGGCATGGAGCAGACACTGAATCAGTGAATGAGTGAGTGAGTGAACTAACTAACGAAATGAATCCTCAGAGGAGGAAAAGCCTCCTTTGCCTTTCAGAAATGGAAGGGAACAGAGCCCTGCCTGCCTGCCCTGAAGGGTTATCTCCTTTGTGACTAAGCAGCATGGCCTCCTAGTCTGGGAGAAGCACGCTCAATAATCAGGGAGCTCTGTTTTTCTCAGGAACTGAATCCACTCCACAGGAATTCTTCCGAGATCCTCACGACATTCCAGTGAAGTGAGGTTCCTCAGACCAAGAGAATGACATCTTCTGACCACACCAAATATAGAGGAAGCAGCATCCCTTTTACAGATAAACGTCTGTATCTCCTGACAACTCAGTCAGACACTGAAAACTTACTCCAGAAATGAGATTAAGTTCCTGATCTTGGGGATCGAAAAGTCATCCAGGAAATGCTTATCAAACACTACACATCAGGTGCTGTGCTCTGCATTACAAAACATGCAGGACAGAGGCCCCGCCCTCGAAGAGCTCAGAGTCCAGCAGGGAAGACAGGGTTAGGACACTCCCAGCCACAACACACTGCAGATAATTTAAAACACGCCAGAAGAGTACGAAGTGCTATCCATGGAAGCGAGAGGAGGCAGAGATGATGCCAGGCCCTGAGGAAGGATCTCAGTGGCTGCTCTGTTGGTTCTCTCATCACAGCACGCATCCTGCTGGGTCACGGTTCTCCACGACTTCCACTGACAGCCTCTACCCTGGGATGCCGGGTGGACTGACTAACGGGCTTGCGTTAGGACACTGAGATTATGGGCACTTTTTTTCTCCTCTTGATTTTTAATTTTCTCCCATACGGTCATGTGACTTACAACAGAAATACAGACATACATGTTCAAGAATGTTCACAGCAACTTTATTCTGAATAGCCAAAAACTGGAGACAACCCAAATGTTCATCAAGAGAAGAAAGGATAAACTGTATTATATGCATGTGATACTACATGGAATACTACATGGTGATAAAAAAGAGAAAACTACTGCTGGATGCAACAATGTAGATGAATTGCACGGACATACAATGAACAGAAGAAATACAACACGAAAGAGGGCATTGAGTATAACTGCATTTATATGAAGTTCAAGAATAAGCAAAAGAAACTGAATGTGAAAGAAGTAAAACAAGTGGTTTTACTGATTAGGAAGGGCAGAGGGTGCCTGCCCGGGTGTTGGAAATGTTCTGTATCTTGATACGGCTGCTGGTTATATATGTGTGTATACATATGGACAAAGTGGCAGAGTTGTTCACATAAGA
Organism: Equus quagga; assembly: GCF_021613505.1. Lineage (NCBI taxonomy): Eukaryota > Metazoa > Chordata > Mammalia > Perissodactyla > Equidae > Equus > Equus quagga. The sequence continues at coordinate 151,654,642 of NC_060268.1, forward strand.
TTTGTAGACTTTACTGTATGAAAGTTATACATCAATAGGAAGAAGGGATGGGAGGAAACCTGTCTAACTAAGCGAGCACATGGCACAGCTGGGATCTGAATCCCTAAAACCTGCTCTTTCCACCCACTATGCTGTCCTAAAAAAAACCCGATTCTCGTCAGTGAGCATGTAATGCAGCAGGTTTGCAGACACTATCCCAGCAGCCAAGAAAATCCTGGAATGTTGGAGTGAGTGGCCTCAATGGGAAAGAGGAGGATCTGGAGTCAACCTGAGTCCACATCTAAACTCTACCACAGACTGTGTGATTTTAGGTGAGTTATTTTACCTCTGAGCCTGTTTATTTCCATCTATAAAATGGGGCTAATAATTAATGGTATTTTCCTCAAAGGCTTGTTGTGAGGCTTAAAAGAGATAATGGGATGAAAACTTCCTTTCCTGTAGTAGGTGCTCAATAAATTGTAGCTATTGCTATCTAGTTCAAAAACTTCATTTCATAGTTGAGGAGAGTGAGACAATGGTTAAAATAATGACCATAATGATAATAGTGATAATGTCATGACCTCATACTTACATGCTGCTGGATGGCTTACAACAAACTTTCATAAAATTTGTCTCATCTGACTCTCCCTAAATCGCTCTGCCAGTGAGCAGAACCAGGCCTCACACTCTCAGTCTGATATTCCTGCTGCCCTGTGACCCAAAGAATGAAAAGTTAACAGGCATTCTTGTAAATCAATAGTGCCAGGACACAGCTGAATGAGACTGGCCTTCTTGAGCCACTGAAGACTTATCTGGGCCAAGGAAGTCCTGGCACTGTCCACCGTCAGCAGGGACACAGGACCTGCCACTGCTCCAATCAAGCCTGCCCCTGAAAGTAGCTCAGCCTTAGGCGGCCTCAGCTTTGCTTCAAACACCCAAAGACCTGACCCAGCCCCTCTAGGCCTGACTTGGCTCATTCCCAAGGACTTACTAGTTGTACGGCCTCCTTCACTCCATGGATCGAGAGGGCCTCCTGGGTTAGGAGGTGGAGAATCCGGTTGCTGTGGGTGGCCTCCTTCCCTCCTTTGAGTAACAAGCCATTACCACTTGCAATAGCCAAGGCTGCCACCTGCCAATCAAAGGGGAAAATAGTGAACCAAAGGGAAAAGCAGTAATGCTAACAGTGAGCCAGCACTCACTGAATACTACCTCTGTGCCAAGCACTCTGTTCATCACTTTAAAATGCCTAATACACTGAATCTTCAACATGCTCCAGGGAATTAAATATTTTTTTATCCCCCACTTTATAGATAAAGACACCGAAGCCCCGAGAAGTGGTGACTTCCCAAGGTCACAGTGCTTCTAAGTGGCAGGGCTGGGAGCCTTGACTCCAGAGCGAAACCACCTGGATATTAAGAACTAATCTATGTGGTTTCCTTAGAACCAGTAGCAAAGTAACCTGAGGTAAGTGCCCCCTCCCTACTCTGGCCACAGTGGAGGATAGGGTGCCCAGCTGCCTCCTGACTCAAGTGCTTGCTTCTCTGACTCAGGTTGAGGCTGGGAGGCATCTCTGGCCATGTCCTCCTCTGGCCCTGTAGTTGTTCCAAGAGCTCAAAATGCCTGGTGCTGACAACCTGGAGAAGACTAGAGCTCCTGCCAGCCCTTAGACAGCTGTGGCAGAGACCACTGAGAAAGGAGCACAAGATTGTCTGGGGAGGAAAGAGTAGGCTACCCAGGAAGTGGGTTAGCTACCCACTTACAGCAAAGAGCCAAAGACACAGACCCAATCACCCAGGGCCTGAAGCTTAACTTTCTGATTGTTCTTGGGATGAATGCAAATCTTCCCATTATATAATGTAGAATGCAAATCTTCCCATTATATAATGTAGAGAAAGATACTTTACTAAAAAATCTTGCCTGAACATGTTAATCTCCAGTTTAGTGGTTCTTAATCCTTTTTTGTTTGTTTTTATTGCTCACAGAGCCCTTATAAAAGTTATGTAAATGTTCTCCAGATACATACACACACACACACAGAATTCTGCATAGAAATTTTAGGATTCATGGATTCTGTGACACCATTCAGGTTAAGATCCCAGGTGAGGAACCTTAGCTGTAGTTGGCTAAAGACAAAACCTTTCTCCTTGTGAAGTATCAGCTGGTGTGGATGAAAGGAAGTAGAGAGACTTCATGGACTCATTCCTACTAGCAGGTTAGAGTTCTGCAGTTTCCACTGGGGCATTTCTGCAAACAGGTATGTGGCCAGAAGTGGAGAGTGAGCCAGCACCAGCCAGGGATGAGGACAGACCCTGATGGTGTGGGAGTCCCTTGGTGAACAAGCTGATTTTAGGTCATCCAGGGAGTATCCTCCACAAAGCATTCTGGGCTCCCATGCTCCCCTATGCCTTATTTACAGTAATGAGGTGCTGGGTTTTGTTTGTTTTTTGTCTTTAAATAGAATTTCTCCTTGAGACTTTGGGGCTAGTGCAAAGAAAGAGTTGACATCATCCCACCGGACAGTCCAGTGCGGAAATGGTGCCAAACTTCTGAGAGAGTGTGTAGGGCAAGTGAGTCCACCCTCTAGCGCCACCTTGTGTATCAGGGCCTGGCTGCTTGACGAGACCTTTAACACACGGTTCTCAACATCAGCCTGTGATATGACAAAGTCCTTAAAGAGGGTCGCGTTCTAGTTTCCATTAACTATGGAAAGTTCTTTTCCGAGAGACGTACCTACCATCTGTGACACTGATAAAAAAAAAAAAAAGGGGTCTTTTTCACATGGGCAAAACCAGCTATTAGATGAATGACCCCGCAGTTGGCTAGCAGGGACGCTGTGGTCAGAGGACAAAGCGCCCCTGTGAGCTAAACTATAGGGAAATGTGCTCCTGCATCGTGGTACCGGAGGGTCATTTGGGCTCAAGGCCCAGCTCCACCCTTACAAGTGTGACAGGAATATTCACTTCCATAAGCCTCAGGTTCTTCAACAGTAAAATGGACATATGAATATCTACTTTAGAATTACGGGAAGAATCAATAACATAAATTACCTTAAGAACAACCTAAGAATCAAGTCTCAAAAATTATCTTTAAGGAAAAAAAAAAAAGATAAGACTTTCCCACCAAAAGAAGAAAGAAAGGAAAATATCTTTGGGAGATCTATTTCGAGTCCTGAGAACACACTCCTCCTCCAATCACGGCTCCAACGGCAGGCGTCAGTCACAGACCTGGGGTAGACAGTCAGGGCGAGATTCAAAGATGACCAGGAGAACTCCAATTGGGACAGTCACTTGTTCTAGTTCCAAGTTTTTGGCAATTCGGGTCCGGCGCAAAACACGTCCCACGCTGTCCTGTGAGGAGGCCGCGATCTGCCGCAGACCGATGGCCAGGCTGTTCAACTTAGATGTGGAGAGGCTCAACCGTTTCAGCAGAGGGGCTGCAAGTCTGCCTGAGGGGGTGTGAAGAATGCAGGATGAGGCAGGAGGTCTGAGCAGGCTACAGCTGTGTTCCTGAACATGTGGCACCGTGTCAGGAACGGAACTTAGGGGGTCTCAGGAAGACGACGACAAGCCATTTACACAGCTTTTCTGGGGGGCTGTTTAGCAGTATATGTCATCATGTAAAGGTGTGCACACCAACACCCTTTGTGCCACAATTTCAGTTCCAGAAATTTATCGTTTGCGTGAGCAAACTTGCATGTAATGAGGATATTTGCCACAGCATTTTTGTAACAGTGAGAAATTAGATTCTACCTAAAAATTCAGACAACGGGCTACAAAGCAGTTATTACAAATAACATATGTATATGTACTGATATGGAAATCTGCATAGGATACAGTTTGCGAAAAAGGCAAACTATAAAACACGTGTATGATGTGAGCCTATTGATCAAATACTGCACAGAGACGCACACAGGGAGATGTCTGGGAGGCATCAAGAACAGGGATGATCTCTTTCTCCACAATTTTAACTTTTTATACTGAGTGAATTATTTTTATATTCAGAAGCAATAAAGATGTTTTCTTTTGAAATAAAAACTTAAACAGAGTTATGGTAAGTTCATATATAGAATTTTCTTTAGATTTAAACACAGTAGTACACATGGTGTGATTCTCTCTCTATACACACACACATATTCATATACATACATGTCTATACACTCAGGAAAACTATTTGGAATGATAATCCTTTACTATGGTTCGTGTTGAGATGAGATGATGAAAATGAAAATTTTCCCTTTTTTAAAATAGTCACACCCACCAAGACAAAATAATAAAAAGATTTCTACTTCTGAGGGAAGGAACCAACCTTATATTAAGAAAAAAATTAAATCATTGTTCTACCAACCAATTATAGCAATTAATTTTCTTCATGTGTTAAATAAAAATCAAGGTTTAACTATAGTGCAAGTTAAATATTACATTCTAGTTTTCACCTCACAATGCATGTACATTTTCCATACTGCAAAAATTATTTTATTTACTACTAAATATTCCACTGAGTTGATACAGCTTAATGCACTTAACCACACCTATGCTATTAGACACTCAGGCTGTTTCCAGTTTTCAGTGTGATAAATAATCCTGCTCTAAGAATCTTTACATACAAAGCTGTTTTCTCTTCTTGAAATATTTTCTTAAATCTCCTGAAATGGGCTTACCAGGTCAAAGGGGATCGTGTGTACCCAGGACTTTGGTCTTAAGCCACTGCGTGTCCTTGTGAATTTCCAGAGGGACAGAACTGGGATCTGAAGTCAGAGTTCTGCCAACAACAGCTGTGTGCCGTTGAACAACAGCTTGAACCTCTGTGGGTCTTAACTCTTTGACTTTAAAGAATTGGAAAAGATATCATCAAAGATTTCTTCCATTCTGAAGATCTATTTTATGATTTTTCAATACTGCACAAATTCAAAAGACCAGATGTAAACTTTAAAGGAAGTTCCAAAGCAACGGCTCAAAAACGTTTTAAGGAGTGAAAGTAATGTTGATGAGCCTTGCAAAGTTTCTTTAAGGGAACACCACTAATTTGAATGTTTAATTTAAAGCACATTTATTCAAGAAAAAAGGAAATTCAAAACCCCACAAAATCAACACCCATCTTTTGGGGTGGAAAAGACAGAGAATTAGGAAAAGGGAGAAAAGACTGAGGGCCTCCCCGACTCTACGTACTTAGTTGTCCGCAATGTGAGTTCAGCCAGTTCACTCACTCTACCATTAGCATCTCCAGGGCATTTCTGGGTGGTACCTGTTGCTAACTCTGGGCAGACTACGCACTGCTTAATTAACTAGGAGAGATAAGCTGTATTTCATCACAGGCCGCACAAACTGTTTCTACAACTATTTTATATGCACAGCCCATATGGGTTTGAATCCCAAATCTGTCACCGGCCATATGATTTTAGGCACGTGACAACTTCTCTGTGCTTCAGTTTCCTCCTCTATAAAATAGGGATAATAAATAGTAGGTACCTCAAAGGCACTAGGTTGTAAGGATAAAATGAGATTCTGTCTGTGACGCCCTTCGCACAATACCTGGCGACACAGGAAGGCCTCAATAATGCTAGCTGCTATCAGCTGAATGTCTAAAATAGTGGGGCCCTCAATCTTTTTCTTTTTGTTCCTAAATTGCCAAAGAAGCTATGGCTCATGACCTGTGGGGAATGGTAAAAAGCCCCTTCGGACGGTTGTACTAGATTAGCTGGACGGAAAGTGGGTGGAGACAGTATGTATAGTTTGAAAAAGCCCACTGAATACTAGCCACCTACCCTCAATAAAAATGATGCATAATATACAATTTATTTTATAACAATTGTCTTTAGGCAGACTATGACATAAGAATTATTAGTAAAACAGGGAACAAAAATCAAAGCAAAACCCTCCCTAACATTGACTCTAAATCGCCTGGTCTTTACCTTCTGCCTCCTCCAAGTCTTTTTTGTTGGCTAACAGGATCTCGTCACGCTGGTCTGTCAACAGATCAGCCAGATGATGGATAATTTCTGCTCTCTGGGAAAAAAGGTAAAACATTACACAAACAAGCAACAAGCAAATATATCAATCCAAGAATGCACATCACACTTTTTTTGTTTTTGAGGAAGATTAGCCCTGAGCTAACATCTGCTGCCAATCCTCCTCTTTTTGCTGAGGAAGACTGGCCCTGAGCTAACATACATGCCCCATCTTCCTCTACTTTATATGTGGGATGCCTACCACAGTATGGCTTGCCAAGCACTGCCATGTCCGCATCAGGGATCCGAACCGGTGGACTCTGGGCCACTGAAGTGGAATGTGCGAACTTAACCACTGCACCACCAGGTTGGCCCCCACACCACACTTTTAAACCTACTCTTCTGACTGTGCCAGGCCTTGCTCCTAAACCCAAGGTCACCACTGACTGAAACCTCTTTACCTCATATCATTCATTTCCCATCACTGCTCCTCTCATTTTTTCCCTCCTCTGCACTAATCTCCCCCTATTTCTTCTTACTTTTCTTCCTCTTGTACCACTCCTGATTATTATGATTAGCAAACCACAGCCCAGTCAGTGGTGGGGAAAGGGTGTGATGAATTAACAATCTGTCCATGAGACAAGGACCAGCACTCTCACTCGGTATGATACACACATCTCCACATATTGAGTATCACTAGCTGTGTAGTTTACTTCCCAGGTCAGTTTTTGCACCTAGTTTTTCTTTTCTGACAATTATTTATTTAATGAATTCAGTCAAAGGAGAAAAACCCAGTCCAGGATGCTTGAGGAGACCCCAATCCTTACCCACATAGAGGAGGAAATGGGGCAAATCTGCATGGTAACCACTGAAGGAGTAAAAGGAAGTGGTTCAACAGAGGCAAGCTAGGCTCCTCCTTGCTTTCCTTTCTCTACTTGTAGTTATTTTAAATTCCCTTCTCCTTTCCGAGGCCAAAGTTTTCCCTAGAAGAAACCTGTACTCATCACTCTCAAATACATCCCTGACAACACAACCCTTGGGAAGCCAGCCCCCAGCTTCCACCTGACCTCCTTGCATTTCCAGACTCATCGTGTCTGCTACTTCAACCGACTGATTCATTGTGCACAGGGCAGGGCTGTGACTACGGAGCAGGCTCTCGAGCTTCCACTGTATAGGGAAGTTAGATGCTTCAGATGGGCTGGGATAACTAATTTTCCTACATCTCCATGCCTAGTATGTGGCAGAATTAGGGAGCCTCCCTGGTCTCATCATTTTTATGTTTTTGATAAAAAATCATAGCGATGAAAAGCTGCCTCAGGCCTCAGCCTACAAAAGACAAAAGGGAAAACAAAACTTAGAAAAAGAAAAAAGGCAGAGCAGATCTGAATCAGACTCGTAACTCTGCTAACTCTGTGGGACAGGAGGAATAAAGAGGGAGACAGCAGGCGTGACTGTACAGTAAACCTCACAGCATGACTCACTCTGAAAACTAACAAAACTATCAGCCAGGGTTATTACCTGCTCAGGTTCCAAAGTGGCCAACATCCGTCCTCCTGATCGAGCCATTTCTCCCTGTTGCTCAACAGTAGGGCCTGCGAGAACATTTGCAAACATCAGACCATGGTCAGCTTAGTTCCCTCTCACTATCCCAGCCTGTGCTCAGGCTCACCACATGCACAGAACGAACGCTCAGTGTCTTGGTGTGCTTGCTTCTCACACAGAGATCACTCTGACCAATACAACAGCAAAACGATATACCAGGTTAACTCAGGCATAAACGGAAGAAACTCGTCTGTATTTCTTGAGTAGACAATATAATTGATGTCTTCTAGAGTTCTTTTCCATTTCACTTGGCTCATATTTTCTAATGAGTTTGCAATTCTGATGTAAATGATAAGGCAATTCGATCTTTGTGAACACTTGAGAGTACGTACCATATCTTATGCATCTTTGCATCTCTAGTGTTTATTAGTACCTGCCATCCAGCATGGGCCTAGAAAATGTTTCTTGAGAAAATGGACGATTACATTCTTTTTTTTTTTCCCCCTGAGGAAGATTCACCCTGAGCTAACATCTGTGCCAATCTTCCTCTATTGTATGTGAGTCGCCGCCACAGCATGGCTGCTGACAAGTGGTATAGGTCCATACCTGGGAACAGAACCTGGAGCATGCCAAACTTAACCACTAGGCCACGGGGCTGACCCCGATGCATATGTCCTTTAACTTAGTGATTTTAGAGAAAACAGAAGGCCTAGTTAGGTAGATTAGATAAATTTTACAAAAGCAAGCAAAATCCAATTTTGGAAATAGCCTTAAAAATAATACCATATTTCATAATGTCAGCAATCAATTTTGTGACCTCTATTCCAGAGTGAAAGCTCAGTTTTCAGTCCCATTGAGGCCATGGCATCACCAGCTATGCTATCCACAGACCATGGGACCCTATGAAGAGCTACTTACCTGCAGGCTTTACTTCGGAAAAGAAGGTGCCAACTTTCTTCCCCTCCACGATGTCTGTGATGACGTGCCCAGACACCTTTGGGTGGGTTCCGTTGGCAATAACCACAGAAGTGCCACCTTGCAAAGCCCAGAGGGCTGCTTTCACCTAATGGGGGAGGTTAGATCCAAAGATGAGATTCAGACCTTGCAGATTCTAGTCACTCATACTTTAAACTTGCCAAAAGATATAAAATAATGTGATATTGAGCAATGTAAGTATTTGCAGGAATGTTCTGGAAAACACCCTCAGCCCATGCACTCTTCCAAGCCCAACCCTGGCGTGTGTTGCCTAAAGATGAACCACCTACCCTTTGTGCTCGGCGAGTTCTCTCTAAGACTCTAGTACTGGGACTCATAACTTCTGCATTTGACTTATTGCACCTCAACTTAGTGTCCAGCCTGGTGTTTGACCAGAGTCTGATCCTGAGGACTTTCAGCTTTTGTAAATGGGGCTCTTGTCCTCATCTCTGCCATTGCTACATATGATGATGTATCTTAAGGGTATAACTTCTAAGAAAAATTAATGGGAAAGAAAAATTTTTGAAAGATTTTATCAGGAAATATTTGAGCTGATAACATTAGAGGATTTATGAATTATGAAAAATATATAGACGCTGCCCTTGACGAGTTTACAATATGAACACACTCTTTATATAATATTAATAAAAAGAATTCATACACAGACAAGACTAAATATAGGTACACAATATGCATTAAACCTAAACCAAGGTACAGGCATACCTTGGAAATATGGCAGGTTCGGTTTCAACCACCACAATCAAGTGAATATCACAATAAAGTGAGTCACACGACTTTTTTGTTTCCCAGTACATATAAAAGTTATGCAGGCTATTAAGTGTACAATAGAATTATGTCTAGAAAACGTACATACCTTAATTAAAAAGTACTTTATTGTTAAAAATGTTAACCATCATCTGAGCCTTCAGTGAGTTGTAATCTTTTTGCTGGTGGAGGGTCTTGTAAAAAATGCAATATCTACAAAGCGCAACAAAATGAGGTATGCCTGTATTTAGATATGTGTATGTTTAGGTATGTATGTGCCTAGTATCTGAACCATTAGCCCCCAGTTACAAACGTAAAAAGGATAAAATATTGTTTGGGTTTTATAGTTGATACATGCGATAAAGGCATCAGATTCTTACCTTGGCTTCCATGCCACCCATCCCTACTCTCGACTTGGTTCCGAACGTCACAGACTGCTGATCTCCAGGATAAAATATATCAATGAGCTTTGCATCATCTGATCCTGGGGGGCTGTCAAACAGGCCTAAAAAGCAGACAAGAGTGCGTAATACTTCTTTAATGGAAGGGAGTGTCCCCAGGACAGACCTCTCCAGGCCCCTGCCAAGCACTGTGTACTTGACTCATCCAGATGAATTCTGCTGTTCCACAAGATCTAACCAGAAAAGGGCACGAGGGATCTGCGGAGTCTAGTCACAATGAAAAACAGCTCCAGGACTCACCTTACATACTTTTATAACCTTAAAAGGCTTAATTAACGAACGTTTGCCAGCATCAGAGCATGGCCATATCCTTAGAACAAAATTTATCAACCCTGCCCACAGACTAGCGGGAAGCTGTCCTCACTTCTGCCATCGCAATTTATGATGCTGAACCTTAAGGACGTAACTGAAAAAGACGAGTGGCTGTTACAGAAATAGTGTGGCAGCCGTATACTGTTTAATGTGACTATTTCCAAGCGGGATGAAATGCGAAACAGCTTCACATTAACTCTCACAGTACCCTTTGAAAGAGTCACTGATTATATGCCCCACGTTATTATGGGGAAGCTGTTGTGAAGGTTAGGCTGGGTCAGCAGAAGAGCGTACGACTCTTGGCATTCAGTCTAGATTTATCACCACAAAGCCTATGTCCATTTTTTTTTTTTTTTGGTATTAATTTTATTCTATTTTCTGTATAACTTTAAGTACATAAAGGTTTATTTCCACAGGCCTCAGGAAATGGGTAGAAGTCACAGGACAATCTCTCTTTCCACCAAAAAAAGTTGCATATTTTGGTAAGTGTCCTAGAGGGAAAAACTGAAATTTACATTAGCAATGCTGTGCAAGATTTTTACATAAGACCTAAAACCAGCCTGCATGGAGATTTTAGTCCTCTGTTCAGGTGCCTGGACAGAGGCCAAAAGCGGTTGAGCATGACAGGGCAAGGAGGCAGTGAGGATGGATGACAAGCACCTAGCATGGAAGGAGGAAGGAATGCCAGATTCCTTGGAATGGTAGGTTGTTTTTCCTTTTTTTTTTTTTTTCTTTCAAGTCATCTCTGTAGGAAGGTGCTGGGCAGGGATCCCAGAGAAAGAAAGGGTCCAAGACTCCTTTAATTGGCCTGGGTGCAGGGCACTGCCACAGCTGCTGGTACAGAAGAACCTACTATCTCAGGTTCCAGCAGACCCAGGATGGAATGCAGAATAAAAGGAATGCTTATAGGAAACAATTTTGCTTGGAATGCTAGAAGGCCAAGCTTCAGCCTTTGGTCCAGTGCAATACTTGCCTCACTTGTCAACACTGAAAAATTAGTTTGGTTAGAAGAACCAACTGGAATCACACTAGCTTCTGCTACCTTCGTGCTTATTGTTAGAAAATACTAATTTGTGCGAACATTCTGATCTGTTAATTCCTGGGGACTGCTTTATTCTTCCCAAAAGACTGTTGGCCAAATAACTCCCAAAGGCTGAAAGCGAAAACACACCAGTCCTGGCCTGCAGTTCCTTAAGAATGGACTGGCGGTGTGGTTGAGCTGACATGGAAAGCTGCACCTTCCTGCAGAAGATCAACTGACCTGCTATCCCACCCCAAATCTCAGCCTGAGGTATATTTCAGTGAAGGCAGGTAGCTGTGCTTCTCAAAGCAGAGAAGCAGTTTAAGAGCAGAAAGGTAGAGGAAATCTAGAAAAGAATCGTCTCGATAAAGATTTATCCCATGGTGTGAGGGAGAGGGCAAAGAACCCAGTGGCACTTCGCTTATCCGGCAATTTCTGTCACTGTGGTGACCAACTTCTGCCCATTCCATAGGGTCTTGAACTGCTCAGGGACTGGGAACTCATTAAAGTCACCGCCTTCTGTAGGAATGAGGACATTCATTTCAGAAGATTTGGCACTGACTATCTCACAATCCAGGGAATTCTTGCTAGGGAAACGTGGCAGCCATCTGTTTTGTTGATGGAAATGGGTGGCACTTTACCCATTACCTGAACTTTGACATCCCTACTATTGATTATCTCCACAATGCCCACCACGTCATCGAACACCAGGCCGAGTTTCTTACAGTTATCTACTGTAATGGAGTTAATTTTGCCCTCGATTTGCAATGTTGTGTTGACACACTTGTATATGTAAGCCACCTGTTTCAGCTCCGTGTCATCAATTACCAGGTTGGAAACATTCTCCTGATTTTCCACTCTCCACTTTTTGCCCTCCAGTTCAAGTAGAGGTGGCTCCTTCTTTGTGGCTGGTTTGGGGGATGGGCTGCCTCCTGGTTTAGGTGCAGAGAATGGTTTGGGGCCACTTCGCACTGGCCCACTCTGAGCCTTCAGGGCGGGGTTCTTGTGCGTCTTCATGTTATCAGATACATGTTTCAGGGCATGTGTGATGCTCTCCCCCTGATTAATCTGAGCAAACAGTGCTGAGCGTGAAGCAGACTCATCAGAGCCTGAACGGGTGGGGACTGGGGGAGGAGGTGGGCCTGGTGGGGGGGGAGGAGGACCGGATCCAGCAGAGGGTCCAGATGGCAGTCCACTCAGTTCTTTTGCCACAGGTCCCGTTTTGCTCCAGGCCAGTCCGGTGGTATGGAACTGTTTAATGTAAGCCTGCAGCTCTGTCCATATACTCAAGTAAGCTTTGACCCAGTCCACATGCTTCTTATCCATGTCTTTGTACTCCTTCAGGACTTGGTTTGTATAAAACATGGCAGCATCATTCATTTCTTTCACATAGGGACCAGGCTTGGGAGCCACAGCCACGCAACCCAGGGCCTGGATACTTTCGCTGACGGCCGACAGGTGATTGAACAACTTGCTGCCTTGGTTCTTCTCTGGAAACGTTATCACTTCTTGGATCTGCTCTGAGATGGGTGCCAACAAATCAGAAAGCTTATTGCCTGCAGGCTGCTGGCACTGAGAGGCTGTAACCAAGAGAGCTCGCTCCAACTTCAGACCTGTGTGGACCATCTCTGCATGTTTCTCCACATCTCCCCCAATCTCTTTACTGATCTTCAGGTACTCTGCCACAGGACCGGCCAGCAGTGAGTCAAATACTTGCACATATGGAGCTGTTCCTGCTTTTGGGGCACTGTCTCCATGTCCACAGTGCATGTCAGAGGACTGAGATACTGCCTCCAGGCGGCCCACCGCCCTCTCTAATCTTTCTACCAGATTTTGCATGTCAGCCATAATGCACCACCTGCTCAGAGTTGTCAGCCTATGTCCTTTTTATAACTGTGCGGAGTGGCATAAAATAAAGAGTTACAGGCAATGTTATATGCATACAATCTAAGATTAAAATCCTCACAATTTCACGGCTGGCCCTGTGGCCAAGGGGTTCAAGTTCCCCAGGCTCCATTTGGCAGCCTGGGTTCAAGGGTTCAGATCCTGGGTGTGGACCTGCTCCACTTGTCAGGCACGCTGTGGAGGCATCCCACATACAAAGCAGAGGAAGACTGGCATGGGTGTTAGCTCAGGGTGAATCTTCCTCACACACACACACGGGTGTTAGCTCAGGGTGAATCTTCCTGACACACACACACACAAATCCTCACAATTCCACTTTGAAAAAGAGTGAGTCAGAGACTTGAAAGGGGAAAAGAGAGGACTGAGACAATGAAGTCACATCAAGGCCTCAGTGGGACACAGACGCGGAGGAACTGCCATGGGTGGGGACACAGACGCGGAGGAACTGCCACGGGTGGGGACTGGCGGAAGGACAACTGGGTAGCGATGTTTAAGTTTCAGTGGCCTTTTAAGGTTTCAAGTGGCTGCTGTTCTTGTGCTACAATACACTTCTCTGCTCCATTTTTCCAAGTCTTTAACATAACCCTGCTATCCACACCCTCTCCAGGAGAATAAGTGAATCAGAGGGGTGAGGAAATCATGGCCAGTGTAGAACAAACCACAAGCAGCAATTACAGGGAGAGAGAAATCCCCTCTCGTGACCTCTGTCCACCTCAGCCCAGCACGCCACAGCTCCCAGGATTCAGGGCTGGCTGCTTCTCAGAAGACACTGTGCCATGAGATCACAGGCTTGGATTGGGAGGCTGTTTTGGTTTCACACAATAAATAGTACAGGCACGTTTGGACAACTCTAAGCCAAATCTTCTCCAGAGACGCTGAGGGACTCCTAACATTCTGATATCCTGCCTACTCCTCTTTCTCCCCGACAGCAGCCTCTCAGACCCACCAAGAGCACATTTAAAATTCTGATATTTTTCTAAAAATCAACATTCAGTGGATAATTAATCAGAATTAAGAGCAAAAGCCTGTCGATAACCAATTTTGGTGTTTGAGGCAGCGTTAGAACTGTTTACTAGAGTCTAGCTCAAATTAGGTTTTATATATTGATCTGTCAAACTGACATCCTTTACCTTGCCAGGCAGTGCAGGAAAGAGAGAAGAGTGTAGATTTCTAAATTAAACATATTTAGATTTGAAAACAACCTCTGCCAAGTATTAGCTATGTGACTTTGGATATACCATTCAACTGATCTGAACTTAATTTTTAATTTCTTCATCTGAATAACTGGGCTAACTTACCTACTTTGCAGGGTTGCTACAAGGAATGAATAAACTGACATTTATAAAGCACCTAGCACAGTATTTGCACATAGGAGAAATTTAATAAAAACCTGTTGATTAACCGAAATGCCTTCTTCTCCAGGGTGGCTCACTCTTATCCCAACTTAGCTGTTTCTGTTCTGAGATTTCAAATTTACAGTGAATAAACATGGTACCAAAACTTCTTACGGGTAAAGATAGTGACATGCAAGAACAATATCTCTGACTTTCTACACGGGCAGAAGACAGATCAATTCATCTATACCTGCCGCTACCTCCACTAGACAGCCCCCTGTCCTTACTTTATACCATGGGAGTGTAAACTGGAGAACAAGTCCTGACATGATAACCCGCCTTTGGTGTGGGCTGGGAATTAAACAGGTTTTTCTCACCTCCTGGGAATGTAATGGGGGACTTTGGGATCCTGTAGGTTTGGCTTATTTTAGACACAGCTACCATATTCCTTATGGGTCAAAATGTAAAATGGGAACAGCTTAAGAAAAAGTGAGAAGAATAAATGGAGAGCCAAACTGGAGCCAAGAGGTGCCCCCCATGAGGAAGAGGAAAGCAGAGAGGAACATAGTAACACATATGAACATGGTCCATACAGCCTGGACTTTCTGGAGTGGCTCCAATTTAAAATAATCGATCTCATGATTTACGTTAAAAACTGAAAGTGATCAAAACCACAATGAGCTCTCTCTTCACATGCACTAGGATAGCTATAATCAAAAAAGGCAGATAACAAGAGGGAAGTGTTGGTGAGGATGAGGAGAAACCAGACCCCTCATACACTGTTATGGGAATGTAAAATAGTGCAGCTGCTTGGTACCATTTCACTTCTAGCACTTCTTCAAAAAGCTAAACATGTATAGAGTTACCATATGATCCAGCAATTCTACTCCTAGGTAAAATAAAAAACATGTTTACACAAAAACTTGTACACCAACGTTTATAGCAGCCTTAGTCATAATAGCTGAAATGTCTATCAGCTGATGAACAGATAAGTAAAATGTACTTTATCTATACAGTGGAATATTATTTGTCAATAAAAAGAAAGGAAGTACTGATACATACTATAACATCGATGAACCTTGAAGACATTATGCTAAGTGAGAGAAGCCAGTCACAAATCACATATTATATGATTCTATTTATATAAAATGTCCGGAACAGGCAAATCAATAGAGACAGAAAACAGATTAGAGGTTGCCCAGGGCTGGAGAGTTTAGAGGGAAGTAAGGAGTGACTGCTAAGGGGTATGGGGTTGCTTGTTGGGATGATAAAAATGTTCTAAAATTGTGGTGAGGGTTGAACAACTGTATGAATATATGAAAAATCATTGAATTTTAAACTTTAAATAGGTGAATTGTATGGTATGTGAATTATATCTCCATAAAGCTGTTATAAAAAACAAAACTAAAGCACCTAGAAATGACACTTCCACATTCAAACCCCATCTTCCAGACTCACCCACTTTCTTTTGAGTCATAAAAACTCTTTGTCAGACCAAATGGCTCAGAAAATAATGGTCCATAGTAAAAAAAGATCAGAAGGACTCAAAGAGGAGAACTCGTGCTCACACATGTAGTATTTAAAACAAAGGCTGGCTAAAAGGAAAAGGCATTACTTTGTACCTTCGACATCTGAAAGAACAATCAAGAGGTCAGTTTTCATCTCCACGGCCAGACGGGCAGCCAGGCTATCATTATCTTTAACACTAATAACCTGGAATGCAGGTAAAAAGGCATAAGTGAGTGGGCTATGAAGTTCAAAATGAAGTTCACGGAAGCACTCAGCTAGGCTCTGGCAGGCAAAATTAATGACCCCGCACATGTGGATGACAGCTCTTACAGGCCCCTTCCGTCTAAAAAACACCATGCCTAACAGCAACCCCCTTTCCAAACATGCACCCTTCTATCCACTGACACACACAAGCCATGCTCACAGCACCATCTTAAATCACTACAGCACCTCACCCTGTTGAATGAACCCCCTGACTTCAGAAGAGCTTACGCAGATGCTGCTCCACAATGCCAGCTTCTCTCCCAATCTCTCCATGCTGTTTATGCCAAACTTCCAGTGTTAGTACATGCAGCATAGCGTGCCATTAGTGTCTCCAGCATGCTCAACCTTAGGAATACTTTACCCACATTTACCCCCTGGAGATCACTATTGGGCTCAGCTGGGGGGACAACAGCATCATTTGTGTTGACAATGGGGACGATGTTCATCCGGAGGAGCTCATGAAGTGTCCCATTAAGGTTCCGGCGCTTCTGCTCATCGTGGAAATCCAAATTGGTCACCAAAATCTAAAAGGATTAAATAGATGGAAAACACAGGAGGGAGGGAAATGATGAACTTCGCAGGAACAGCATACAAAAGATGCTAAGAGTAGAGGAGCTAAACTTTAGGCTTCTGAGATCCCATATAGATTGGAATGGAACATACATCTCTGGATGCTTATCCAATTCTTCTAAAGATGCGAAAAAAGTTAGAATCACTTGGAAGATATATTTAAGGATGCTCAAGACTTCTTGCAAACGTACTTTAATCCTCAGAGAGCTACCAAATCTCATCCATTTACAAAATTAAGAAACTTAATGTATCTACTTTAGAGGGATATTGGGGGAAGTAATGACTGCCATTAATTTCTAAAATATCTCTATATCCCAGCATCTGATTCAGCGTCTGGCCACAGTAGGTACTGAAACATCTGGTGAGTGAGTGAATGAATGGTTTACCCTGCTTGCTATATGAGACAAAATGGAACAGGGCGGTGTTGTCACTGTTCTTGCTCTGCAGCCGACCACTATGGGAGTTAACAAAGACTGTGAGCATGTGGGGTTAGTCTGAGAGGTTACGGAGGTGAGTCTTTAGTCACAAACTGAAAGAAAGGCTGGATATAACTTAGTTCAGGGGAGGGGACGAGCACAAGCTGCTCAAAGGCAGAGGGGAGAGCTGGGTGTGGGGCTGGTGAACCGCTCTGCCTCCTTGCTTGAATCAGAGTATCAGGCAATGTTTAGCAGGAGAGAAGGTAAATGGAGATGACAGCAAGAAATGAAATGGTAACAAACCCTGAAGCTCATGAATAAACGCTTCAATGAAATACCTCTGATGTTTAAGAAGGGGGTTCTTGTGACATAGGGCAGGCTGAAGCAGGGAAGGGTGAAGGAAGACGGTCAAGAAGATACCAAAACAGTCAAAGT
Source organism: Equus quagga (assembly GCF_021613505.1). Lineage (NCBI taxonomy): Eukaryota > Metazoa > Chordata > Mammalia > Perissodactyla > Equidae > Equus > Equus quagga. Next base: position 151,672,074 of record NC_060268.1, read on the forward strand.
GGGAATGGTTAAGTCCTGAACCAGAGTCTGGCTATGGTAACCGAGAAGACAACAGCAGCCTTAAGGATATATAAAATGTGGGTGAAGAAGACAAGATGGTAACATGACTAAGGCAAATAATTCACTAATTCATTTGATAAAAAATTTACTGAGCCCCTCTGAAATGCCTGTACTAGCTTCTGGGGTGGAGAATAAAAATGTTGCTGGTTTGGGGAAGATGAAATGGGGTGCATTTTTGTAAGGGTAGACGATGAACTCCTTCTCAGAAAAGTTTAATCCTATAGATGTACAGATTCTAGCCCCAGAGGATAAAGGTCCAACAGTAAAAGTAAACACGTGTGTGTACGAGAGGCAAGCGGAGGTAGAAAGGTCCAGGGAAAACACCTGTTGCTCAAATAGTTTAACAAATAAAAGGGAGGAGACAAGGGCCCTACGAGAGAAGAGCATGCGCTTGGAGAAGGGCGATCTGTTAAGATGCAAACCAGTTTCATTTCTACAAAGAAAAAGTAAGCTGCTGCACTTGTTTAAATCTTTAATCTGACAGACGACTTACAGGAGATTGCCCAAAGCCACTGATAATGGTCTTTAAAACAGGATTACTAAAGAAAACAAGGAACCACAGGATAAAGAGCAAAGGGCAAAAACTTCTGGTAGATAAGATCACAGGGGAAGGCAAAGGTATGGGAGAAAAGGGGGTCCATGGAGGGACGCTATTGGAAACTGGAGGGAGCAGAGCTCTTGCACATCAGTATTAATGGAAACATTGGCTGAAGTGCAGTAACCTTTAATGCTTTTTTTTTTAAGATTGGCACCTGAGCTAACATCTGTTACCAATCTTTATTTCTTCTTCTCCCCAAAGCCCCACAGTACATAGTTGTATATTCTAGCTGTAGGTCCTTCCGGGTGTGCTACGTGGGATGCCGCCTCAGCATGGCTTGATGAGAGGTGCCATGTCCACACCCAGGATCTGAACCTACAAAACCCTGGGCTGTCAAAGCAGAGCTTGCAAACTTAACCACTCAGCCATGGGACGAGCCCCCTACTGCTACTTTCATTAAACCTAATCAACCAACCAACCAAAAAACCTCAAAATGCATCATCCCTGGGAAAAAAAAAAATACATAAATAAAAACATAGTTCCTGTACCTAAGTGTTCATAACTGGCTCCAGGCTCTTTTAAGAAATTAGAGACTAAAATTCTCATTGGATTGTGGAGAGGAGAGCTGATAGTAAACGGTGACAGAAATTGAGATTTCTATTCTATTTATGCTAACAGAAAAAAACTAAGATTACAGAGAGTGGAGTCCCAAGCCAAGGGCAACAGGTGGACAAGCCCATGCCTCTCTGTTTCAGCTCATTTACTAAAGGATACTCTGGTATAATACCAGAACATCATGGTGAATAACAACTGTGAAGATGATGGAGAAAGAGAGTGACAGGAAATCGAAGGGTAAAACCTGAAAGGATGTATATAAAACACTACCTGTGTAAAGCAACATCTGCATAAATGAATCTGAGGCAGCAAAGAAGTTTGAAAATAATAATGAGTAAGATTTTTTCAGTTGTTTTGTGAAGTGACTGTTCGGTTGTTTTATGATATTTAGATTTCTATTTGGTGTGCCGTTGTATAGTTGATCAAAAATACAACTGAAAAAAATTCTGGAAATTTAGCTAAGAAAGAATAATGTAGAAAGAAGGTTCTAGAACATTCCGGGTAACCATTCAAAATTTATAAGTTCCATGAGAACTGGGATCAAGGCTGATTTGTTCACCACACTGTCCCCAGCGCCTGACAGACTCCTCGGTACACCACAGGTGCTCAATAAATATTTGCTGAATGAATGAAACACTAACCAACCCCAGCATTCCTGTTTCCCTTTAATGCTTAACAGATACCTATTGTATAAGGCAACCACGTGCAAAGAGAAGCAAGCCACCCAAAGTCAAAGAAGCCAATGAAAGAGATATCTCTAACCTTTCTATCTTCAGAGGTGTTAGCACTTGTAGTAGTCCTAAGAGCTATCAGTATACAACAAGAGCTAATTATTGACAATGTACTGTGTACCAGGCACTATATTAAATGCTTTTCATATAGTTTCTTTTTTAATTTTTATTTTTATTTATTTTTTTATTGCAGTAACATTGGATTATAACATTATACAGCTTTCAGATGTACACTGTAATATATTTTGAATTCTGTGTAGATTACATCATGTTCACCACCCAAAAACCATATATTTTCTAACTGAACCACTTCAAAAACCCTCTAAAGTAGTCACTGATATCCTCATTTTTCAGATGAAGAGATTGAGGCTCAAGAAGGTTAGACTTGAAGACTTTCTCCAGATCTCTCAACTAGTAAGTGGTGAAGATGAGACTGTATCCTGCCAGTCTGGCTCCAGAGCCTGGCTCACAATCCCTGTGCTCCATGGGAATTACCCTCATGGGTCCCACATCCCCTTGCAAAGGCCAGCCTCTCACCTGGGCAGCACAGATGCTGTACTGGGTAAACATGGCTTCATACAAGGCCATCAGGCCACTCTGTCCAGCAGCTGCGCAGGCTCGGGCTTCTAAGACCGGTATTGCCTGTAACACACCAATAGACAAGGTGTGGTTGGGAGTGACGGAGGGAGACTGAGGACCCCTGTTACAGGGGTGGGGAAGCAGCACTCACCATCTCTTTCAGCTGGTTCTGCCCCGAGTGCAGGGCCTGCCGCACGCTCTGAGACAGAAGGATCTCATGGCGCAAGCGTTGCTTCCCAAAGGCCACAGCTCCACTGGTCACCAGCATCATCTCTCGGCCTTGATTCTGCAGCACTGACACCTGACATCAAGGAAGGAAAAGGCACCACAAATCACTGTAACATCTCTTTTCTCTTGTCACAAGAGACTCAAGTAGGTGGACTTATCAGTGAATCCCAAATGCTGGTTTAGAGACCAGCACTGGGCTGGCTCTGGAAGAATCGCCCAGATTGTATGGTGAAAATACAGATTCCTACATGCTTCCTCAAATCTGATAAACAGGTGGCAGACAGAAATCAGAAGTTTTCAAGAAGAGGATTCTGGTGTGTAGCCAGGTCTGATGTCCACAGGACTTGAAGGTATCTGGAGGAGCCTACAATGCAGAAGGCACAGCTGTTTCAGGAAATAAAGCCCAAAACAGAAGTCTGGAGCTAGGAATTGCAACATAAACTTAGCAGATGGCTTCTCAAATTCTAAGGCATGTCCTGGGGAGATGAGGCTATTTCTGGGGCATGTCTGATCCCTAGACCAGGCTAGATGAGGGACAGATGCTGAAGATTCAAGATGTGAATAGAGTCAGTACTCCTAACCTGTCCATTCCTCCTGATGCTTGAACCCTACAACCTGGCTCAGGAACTCACAAACAGCTGTGATAGACCATGATTTACAAAAATAACTTTTTATCATAGAAAATTTCATACTTAACCAAAGCAGTAAGAATCATATTATAAATCCCCATGTGCTCATCACCCAGCTTCTACAACTATTTCTCATGGCCAATTTCTCACTCTCCAATATTACTTTTCTAGCCCCAACATTATTTTAATACAAATCCCAGGCTCCAGACATGTTATTGCATCTGTAAAGATTTCAGCAATTACTTTTAGTAATTGCTAAAAGACAGGGAATATATACGCATACGTCCACAAAACCATTGCCATCTAAAACATTCCAATAATTCCTTAATATCAAATACCTAGGCAGTGTTCACATTTCCCTAAATTTTTCTAGCTTGCTCAAATTGAGGTGCAAATTAACCCCATACACTGCAATTAATTGAAATGTCTCAAGTCTCCTTTAATCCATAGGTTCCCCCTCTATCACTTTTTTTTCCTTGAAATTATTTTGTGTGTGTGTGTGAGAAAGATTGGCCCAGAGCTAACATCTGTTGCCTCTTTTTGCTTGAGAAAGACTGTCCCTGAGCTAACATCTGTGCCAATTTTCCCTTTTTGTTTGAGGAAGATTGTTGCTGAGCTAACATCTATGCCAATCTTCCTCTATTTTATGTAGGATGCTGCCACAACACGGCTTGACGAGCGGTCCTAGGTCCGCATGTGGGATCCGAACCTGTGAACCCCAGGCTGCCGAAGCGGAGTGCAGGAACCCAACCACTACACCACTGGGCCAGCCCCTCCCTTGCAATTTTTTGTTAAGGAAACTGGGCTGTTTGCCCTTTAGGGTTTCCGAGCCTCAGTTTTCCTGCTTGAGTCCCTGTGGTGTAGTTTTAATGCTGTACTCCATACTTCCTGTAAACTGGTGTTAGGTATGGAGACTTGATTTTCTTGTCAAGAATTCTTTGTAGGTCATGGTGTCTATCAGGAGGATACCTAAAGCTTGGCTGTCTTTCTTTCTGTGATGTTAGTAGCATTCCTTAAGGGCTACAAAATGCTGATACTCTAATTCATTCATACCTTCTTTATTTACAGGCTGGAATACTTCCATAAAGGAAAACTTTTCTTCATTAACTATTTGGTTACTTTGAGGTATAGTTTGTATACGAAAGGCAGGACAGATGTGTGTCTCTTTGCCTTCATTTGCCAGGTTTCAAAATAATGAGCAGGTTCTCTAGTATCCTCCAAAGATGATCAATGAGTTCTTTGAAAGTATCATTCTGAATTCAGGGATTTAAACATATTTCATGTGTTTAAATTCACTGCAGTAATTATCTTTATTGATGTGCAGATCTTCCCATCTTTGGCCAGTGGAAGCCATTTTAAGTTGGCTGCTGAGTCCATCTAACATGATCAGATGGCTTGGACAAGACAGCTGACTCTATGCATTAGAACTGCCCTGGTCGACAAAGCCCTTCCAGGACGTCCACAGGTGTCCCTTGCAGGGAAGCTGGTGACCTAAGAAAACCAGTACCAGGCTCTCCCCACTGTTTTCATCAAGTTTCTCCTTGGCTCAAAATCTTCAACCTGGCTTTGAGACTGAACCTAAATTCCTCTGCCTGGCTTCAAAGCCCTGCCTAATGGAATAATCCACTTTAATCCATTCTCCCCGAGGAGACCACCACCACTGCTTTTAAGTTCACCTCCTCCCTGGCCCACCAGCATGCCATACTCATTCTTGCCTTTGTCCTCCACCTGGAATCCACTCATAGTACCTCCCTTTCCCCAGAACCAATGGATGCAAACTCAAGGACCACCATTCACCCTGTGCATTTAGCAGTGTGGAACATTTCCCCTTTGTTGGTACAAATCCTACCAGTCATGAAGGCCCAGGGTGAGCCGCAGCTCTCCTAGGATACCCCAAGAATAACCACACTCTCATCTGACTCTCCCATCTCTGGACCCCACCTCAAGACCTTCAAGTCCTGTGGATGCCAAACCAAATCAGGCACTGTCATTTGGGCTCATTTGGATATTCACTGCCTTGAACAATCATCTAAGTGTTTTGGGAGTATCAGTTCTGGCTCCCCAGGGGCAGAGACAATAGTCAGTTGTAGTCTTTTGACAAATATTTTTTAAACTAAATTGATCTGATGGACTCAATCTTGGAGGAAGATCTAATATTAATTGCTTAGTATAGAAAATATATTGGGGGGGCTGGCCTCATGGCACAGAGGTTAAGTTCACACGTTCTGCTTCAGTGGCCCGGGGTTCACTGGTTCAGATCCTGGCTACAGACCTACGCACCACTTGGCAAGCCATGCTGTGGCAGGTGTCCCACATATAAAGTAGAGGAAGACGGGCACGGATGTTAGCTCAGGGCTAAGCTTCCTCAAAAAAAAAAGAAAATATAAAAAGAAAATCTTATCAAGTTTCAGGTTAGCAGTTTCCTAATGCCAACTCCTTAGTTGTTTTTATTTTCCTGAGGAATATTCGCCCTGAGCTAACATCTGTTGCCAGTCTTCCTCTTTTCCTGCTTGAGGAAGACTGGCTCTGAGCTAACATCTGTGCCAATCATCCTGTATTTTGTACGTGGGACACTGCCACAGCATGACTGATGAGTGGTGCAGGTCCCCGCCCAGGATCTGAAACCACAAACCTGGGCCACCAAAGCAGAGGGCACCAAACTTAACCACTACGCCATGGGGCTGGCCCCTAAAGTTGTTTTTTAAAAACTGAAATTAAGGTTACGGAGGGTAGAGCTAAGTTATGGCTAGAATGGAAAAGCTCTGGCTTTATCTCCAGGATACCTTGGAAGTCTGGTTTTTGACTCTTGGTCAGGGGCTGGCAAAATATGGGCTGCAGGTCAAATCTGGCCAGCACCTGTTTTTGTAAATAAGTTTTACTGGAACACAGCCATGCTAATTCGCTTACGTATTGCCTATGGTTGCACTTGTGCTACAACGGCAGAGCTGAGTAGATGAGACAAGAGACCATATGGACTACAAAGCCTAAAATATTTACTATATGGCCTTTTACAGAAAAAGTCTGCTCATCCCTGCTCTTGGCAAAGATAAGTATAGTGGGATTTGTGATGTATGTTTAAAGTCCAAACTCCTGTGTCGATCTTCAAGGTCAGTTTCCTTACTGAGTTTGCAGTCAGCCCGGCTTGACTGCATGGCCAGTGTGACATAAAATCCCCACTGGAAACTTCTGCTTTGAGCCCTTCCAAAACCAGGATTCCTTGCACACATCTCCTGGTGATTCAGTCTGCAGAGAGTTGCAAATGGTTCCTGTGCAAATAAAGACCCAGGGGAGCTTGTGCACCGGATCTCTCTCAGACGCCCAATGCTTGCTTACTCTCTCTCTTGCTGCCTTGTACCCTTTGCCTTTCAATGAAAGCCTTACATGGGTAGTCTCTGTGAAGTCTGGTGAGTCCTTTGAAAGATGTGAACTTGAGAAATCTCTGCAATGACAGCTTATATTTATTTCAAGGTTACTGGGCTAATTAAAAAAGAAAAAGCCCAGCAAAACAGAAAAAAAAAAACCACCTCAATATTTACACACATCCATTTGGGTAATCAAGCCTGATTACGTATTAGAGTTACCTGGGAACTTTAAAACACAGACGCTTGAGCCTCATCCCAGAGATACTCATTAAATGGTTGAGTGTGAAGCCCAATGATCTCTAGGCCCTTCAGATGATGCTAACGTGCAGCCAGGATTAAGAATTACTGACATACGCTGAGAAGCCTGAGGGATGAACTGCACGAAATCAACTCTACTCCTTGACACCCCCTTTGCTTGCCATGGGATGCTGCCTCCCACTGGCACCTACACTGAAAAAGGGAGTTTTCAGACTGGGTTAAATCACTCACTCAAATCAAGACTATTTTTACAAGCTGATAAATCTGAACTGACAGCTTAAAAACCCTCTTTTATTTTAGTTCAGCAGAATTTTCCATCCTGGCAATTACCTGCTCGACAATGGATGCCAGGCGCCCCAGTGCCAGGCCACATTCGTCCCCTCGGGTCACCACAGCACTTCCAAGTTTCACCACGATCCTCTTGGCGTGCTTCAGCTCACTGCGGTGCGCGAAAGACTTGCCGTGTGTACGACTGAGGGGTACAGTGATAAAGGGGATGTTGCTCCAAGAACGAACATGTCTAATGGCAGAAGGCTGCACACGATCTGTAGCCCCCAAAGTCAAATGCAAGGAAAAAAAAGAAATACACAATATAATTTCTCAATATAAGAAGTTGTATGCACAATATTAACCAGTTTAGCCGCCAAAAAATAGCTTTCTCATTTTTAACTGAGTAGAAGTAATATATCAAAAGTCATGTCCAGCATGTTCTTATTCTATTGTTATCTGGAGTTTACACCCAGTACACAGGACACAGGTACACTCAAACACTGCCGGTGAAGAGTTTAAACAAAATAATCTTTCCTGAAGACATGTTGGCAAAATATATCAAAAGCCTTAAAAATGTTCACATCTTTTGATCCAGCAATTCCATGTTCAGAAATTTATTCTCAGGACTTAATCAGAGATGGAGGGAAAAAGATTTATCAGAAGGCTGTTCATCAGTGTTATTTATAATGTCCCCAAAAAGGCATAAGAATTAATCAACATTTTTAGAATTTTTAATAACAGGAAAATGCTCACACGTTAGTTTGAAATACATGTCTAAATGCACAGAAAAAGATGAAGAAAATAAATCCAAATGTTAATATTTTACCTTGATGAGATTATGGGTGATTTTAATTTTCTTCTTTATTTTTGTGTATGTTTTCCAAATTATGCAGTAAAAACGCTCTGCTTTCATAATAAAAAAAAATGTGTGCTTTTTAAAGAAAGCACATCACTATAAAAAGAGAGGAAGTCTGATCAGCAAAGACAATAAAGAGCAAAGTAATTGGTATGAATAATAAAAAATCGTAACTAATCGACCTACAAATTTTCTCTCTAATATGGCAGCACAAATCCAGATGCCTATAACAATTATAAAAGAAACTGGATAGCTTTCTGAAAGAAAAGTAACACGGGATTCAGATACTTTCCTTCTACCCCTTTGGACATCTGCCCCTAAGCAGTCCTTTCCTGATTCTTTTTTCTTGCAATGCTGTGCAAGATTTCTAACGAGGCAAAAAAAATCTTAATTAAAAAGCTGAAACATACATCTGCATAAAGCCAAAAGTAAGCAGTAAGAGCTGAAGGGCAGGCACTGAACCCCTTCACCACTTCTCATGGGTCCAACTCTTCTGCTGGCTGCTTCCCAATCCCCCATTTGACCTTTCTCTCACAGATGAACAGACCTCCCTGTTTTAGCTGAGTACACCACCGCCAGTCAAAAGACTACACTTCTAAGACCTTCTTGCTCAGCTAGACATGGCCATGTGACTAAATTCTGGTTAACGAGATACATGTGAAAATGTTATGTGGGACTTCCAGGAATTTCCTTAAAAAGTGCTTCCTTCCCCCGTTCACGCATCCTGTTGCTTGGAACATGGAGCTCAAACATTCATCTTAGATGACAGGAAAGGATGTTAAGAACCGTGAAGCAACAAGAAAGCAGGAGCGTGGAAGCCCAATGGTTTCACAGAGCTGCCCGGGAAGCCCTGGGCTGCCTCTCTTCTTTTAGGACCTCAGGCTTCTTTCAGAAGAAAGAGAGAAATAGATTTCTATCTTGTTTGAGCCATTACTATTTCGGGTTTTCTGTGACAGTCACCTGACCTAACTGTAACTGATACTGAAGGAGAAGGAGTGCACGGGCAAAGGGGCAGGCGAGGCCTGGACAGGAGAGGAGAAGCTGACTTGGACGTCAGTTGTTCACGGTGGTCTCACTCATATCAAACGGACCTTTGGTTGGTGGGATTCCCCGACTCCAGGAAGTGAGACAAGATGGATAACGCGGGTTCTCAGCAGGACCAAACTTTAGGCCCTTCCCCTTCAAGAGTCTCTATGCGTCATTACAGGCAATTAATAAATATTGGAATGAATTACTAAAGTAATCATTCCAAGCCACCTTTTGGACCATTCTTTTATAACTACAGTTACAGAGTAGCTTCCTCCTCTGCAATCAACCATTATCATCTCCCTTTATGTTTACAGACAGATTTCTCAGAGTTTCTCTAGACCCACTGACTCATCTCTGACCACTGACCATTAACTCCCTTTCTAACTACAGTCTTGCTTCTATCCTTTTCTGTATGCTGTAACAATGGTGGGGAAGCAGGCAGGATTGTATTCTCGTTGACCAGAAGATCACTACGTGTTCTCCTCCTTCTCTGCCTCCTTCACACACAAATCTTAGAAAGAACATTTTTAATGAAGTAGTAAAGAGTTCTTTCTTTCATCCTCTAAATAACCATCCTTTAAGTGGCCATGCTTCAGGTTGTGGAGAGACAAGAAAGATGATATAGTCTTTTTTTACAGTAGGCTTACAAGCCAGTTCCTGGCAGAAAGCTGCTCAGTAAGTCCATCATCTGGGATCAAAGTGCGGCTTGCTACCTTTGTTAGACCCACAGGTGGCTTGTCTCTTCCTGCTGGGGGAGTTTCACGGACTAAAGGACCAGTCTGTTATTGGGGCTAAGTTTCATAGAAAGCTCCCGTTCTTCATTTCGTCAATATAGGTACCCTGGCTCAGTCTTCAGGGACGTTATCCTAAGCCATACATACACCCAAGTCTAAGCTTAGAAGTTATCTACATAATAGTTCTGGCCACAGACCTGACAGAGAGAGGGGTGGTGAGGGCGAGACTTACTCCTCTAGGGTCTGGAACTGGGATCACTCGTGGCTGTTTGCAGAGCTCAGAGCTACACCCCAGTATCACTTATACCTTTGGACTAAGCCTGCTGGCTGTTTATCTCTCCTGTGCGCTGCAGAGCTTGTCCTGTCCTGGAAAGGTGCTGAGCATGGGTGGGGCAGCATAAGAGGCCACCTTAGGGACACAGGTGGTGGCAAGCGTGTCAGTGCAGGTGATCAAATGGCAGAAACCAATCAGATTCCAGCAGGCCAGGTGAGCATGAATGAGACTCCTGATCCATAGTCTGTATCAGCAGAGGAGGGTGGCAGGGCTTGGTGCCTGGCAGTCAAGGGTCATTCTGGCTGCAGACAACTGGGTCACAGCAGGTCAGGGCTGACAAGGTTCAAGAGGAGGTAACAACTGTGAACAAGGTTTCACGGAGGTAAAAACCCAGTGTCCAGCGGGTTCTAGCACCAAAGAAAGCTCAATGGGATCCAGGGGTTTTTGGGTTTCCTGTTCAACAATGCTTTCACCCTCCCAGATTGACCCTACCTTTCCTGGGGACATTTTTTATGTTCTGCAGTGTGTTATACTTTTTAGGGACTGAGAAGGCCTTGATTAGTTAGGAAAAATCCAAGGCTTCTGGATAGGTAATCTCTTCTCATCTTCTAAGGAATCTTTAGGCTCTAAGTCCCAGGGAGAAGCCATCTCCTCCTAGTGAGTATGAGGGGATACCAAGGTGCGATTGTGTGCACACGTGTTAGGGGTGGGGGTGGGGGAGGGTCGTCCACAGTCCTCAAAAGTGCCACGGATCATACTCCAAGGAAGGAGAAGCCCTTCACCTTTCAGTGTCAGTCCTTATACTCAGCAATCAATGAGGCTGAGCTCCAGGCTTGAGCAAGAAGAGGCCCTGACATGACTTCCATCTCCCTTCCTGGCCTTCCACTTCCCTCTATGCTTCTACCTGTATGCTTTGTCATTTTGCCTTTCGATTTCTATCCTGCTCTTCTGCTTATCATAGTCAGTGAACACAGGGCCCCAGGCTCCAGACAAATCTGGATACAAGAATAGAAAAATCGAGGGACAAGATCAGAAAGTGCCTCCTTTTGTGAATGAGGCTAATGAGAATAAACACTATCGACAAAAAGAATACTGAAGTGAATATTTACTATATACCAGGAGCTGTGTTAACTATTCACACACCTAACACAGAGGCAGAGGATATACAAAAGGACAACTAGAGCCAGACTGCCTGGGTTGGGATCTCAATCCCCCTGCTTACTTGCTGTTACCTTACTGATCTCACAAGGTTGCTGGGGCATGAAAGGATTTAATGCATGAGCCGGGATAGGCACAAAGTAAACATTCAATAAATATTAGCTGGTATTATAAAAAACTGTTAGCTACAGCTACCATCATCGTCATCTTACTGAATCCTCATGAGTTAAGCCACATGAGTCGGGTGTTATTATGAATTAGTTTTTATTATTATTACCCTCATTTTATAAATAAATAAGGAAATAAGGAGGCCTAGAGAAGTTGAGTAACTCACCAACATTACCAAACTGCAAAAATGGCCACAATACTTGAAGCCTCTCCTAGCAACAGGTGGAATCTATTTTCCCACTCCTTGAATCTAGGTTGGCCCTATGACTTGCTTTGACCAATATAAGATAGCAGAAGTAACACTGTATAAATTCTGAGCTTAGGTGCCAAGGGGCCTTGCAGCTTCCATGCTTACCGTTCTTGGGAATCCTGCAAGCATCATACGAAGAAGCCACGGATAACCTAGAGGATGAGAGATCATGTGGAATACAGACGATCTATCAGCCCAGCAGAGGTCCCCTGGCCCTCAACAATCAGCCCTGAGCCAATGTAAGAGCTGACACAGACATAGAACCACTGTGCAGCTGGGCCTGGTCCAAATGCCAACTCACAGAATTGTGACCTAAATCCTTAGCTGTCGTCACTAAGTTACTTACTAGTAAGTAGGAGAGCTAGTTTTCAAACCCAGGGAGCCTAGTTCTAAGCCCTGAACTTTTAACCCTCTTTACATGAATGCAAAACAGAGATTTTTCCAGATGATTAGTTGCTAAGCAAGTCCTCTTGCAGTAAGGATTGGAGATAAGACTGTTGATATGATTTAGGTGTTATCATGGAGAAAGCCAACTCAAAACATCATAAACAGCCTTTCAACAAATGGCGCTGGAACAACTAGACATCCAGAGGCAAAAAAATGAATCTTGACTTAACCATCACACTTTATACAAAAATTAACTGAAAATGGACCATGGACTTAATGTAAAACTGTAAAACTTTTAGAAAAACACAAAGGAGAAAATCTTCAGGCTCGAGGGCTATACAGAGTTCTTAGATTTCACCCAAACAGTACAATCCATAAAAGGAAAAATTGATAAACTGGATCTCATCAAAATAAAAAAAATAACTTTCCTCTGTAAAAGACCCTGTTAAGAGCATGAAATGACAAGCTACAAACTGGAAGAAAATACTTTCACATCGCCCATCTGACCAAGAACTAGTACCTGGAAGAGATAAAGAACTCTCAAAATTCAACAGTAAAAAAACAAACAACCCAATTAAAAACGAGCAAATGACATTTCACTGAAGGGGATATACAGATGGCAAATAAGCACATGCAAAGATGTTCAACATTATTAGCCATTAGGGAAAAGCAAGTGAAAACCACGAGATATCATTACACACCTAGCAGAACGGATAAAACCAAAAAGTGACAACATCAAATGCTGGTGAGGATGAAGAGAAAGTGGATCATTCATACATTGCTGGTGTGAATGTAAAATGGTACAGCCAGTCTGCAAAAACAGTTTGGCAGTTTCTTATAAAACTACCTACCATATGATCCAGCAACTGAACTCATGGGCATTTATCTCATACAAATGAAAACTACGTTCACACAAAATCCCGTACACGAATGTTCACAGCAGCCTTGATCACAACAGTCAAAAAACGGAACCAACCAGATATCCTTCAACGGGTGAATGGCTACACTAACTGTGGTACATACCACTAAATACTGTTCCATAATAAAAAGGAACCAACTGATACACACAACTTAGATGAATCTCCAGAGAATTATGCTGAGTAAAAAATGTCACCCCCAAAGGTCACATACTGTATGATTTCACTTATATAACATTTTTGAAATGACAAAATTATAAAAATGGAGAACACGTTAGCGGTTGGCAGGGCTTAGGGATAGGGAGGAGGGGCATAGCTGGAAAACAGTAACTTGAAGGATCCTGTAGTGACGGACATGCTCTTATCTTGACTCTATCAATGTCAATATCCTGGCTGAGATACTGGGAGAACTGGGAAAAAGGTATAATGGATCTCTCTATATTAGTTCTTAGAACTCCAAGTGAAACTACAATTATCTAAAAATTAAACACTTAATTACAAAAAAAGTAATGAACAAAAATAGTCTGTAAAAAATTTGGCAGAAATGAACACAGGTAACACTTTATTTTTTTATTTTATTTTTTTTTTTTAAAGATTTTATTTTTTCCTTTTTCTCCCCAAAGCCCCCCGGTACATAGTTGTGTATTCTTCGTTGTGGGTTCTTCTAGTTGTGGCATGTGGGACGCTGCCTCAGCGTGGTCTGATGAGCAGTGCCATGTCCGCGCCCAGGATTCGAACTAACGAAACACTGGGCTGCCTGCAGCGGAGCGCGCAAACTTAACCACTCGGCCACGGGGCCAGTCCCAGGTAACACTTTATTTTTAAAAAAATTTTTAAATTTTGTTATTTGACATTCAAAAAGCTGTACAAAATTAATGTATACTATTTGATAAGTTTGGAGATAAGTATACACATGTGAACCCACCATCACAATGTATGTCATAAACCTATCTATCACCTCCAAAAGTTCCACTTTATTGATAAATACAAACACTTAGAACACTTCACCAGTAGGCTGCTTCCTTGCTTACTGTCTTTGTCCAATTCTACCAAATTACATTTTTTTCCTCCTTTAGAACATTGTTTGAAACACACTTCTACCAAACTTCCCACATCCTTATAAGTTTCCTATGGTACATACGTGATCTGGAGAGACCTGGAGATTGGACCCAAGGCAGGAGACGCTGGCCGAAGGGCTGGAACCCAGAGCGGTAGACTTGACTCAACATGCTGCGATGCGGTGACTGAGCAAAGTATCTGCAGAATGTGTTTTTTAAAAATGAATGATGAAAAATACTAGACAATTTATTTTATTTCCCTCCACTTCCCCACACTCAAGTCTAAAAACTTGACCTTCCTGCACCACACTCCTCTGTTTTGGGGAAACTCCCACCTCCTCTGAATATAGAAAAGAGAGAAAAACAAATCTCTCCTTCCCAGGCTCCAACTCTACCCTTCCTTTCCTAGGACCGTCTTAGTTTTTACGAAAGCAAATGGCAATTAAGGATTATGAATATTTTGAGTGACAAAAAAATCTTTACGGTATAATGTTTACGTATGGATACTGAATCTTCACTACAATTCTGACACCATTAAAGAGTCTCCGACAGACCACAAACAGATCCAACATCCAATAAGCAGCCATCTCCACCTTCCTGCTATCACCTCCCAACAGAACTCTGAAAACCACATATGTGAAATGTCAGCTTGATCCTTGCTGATACGAGAAGAGGGAGGGAAGGCCAGAGGCTGCTGCCGTGTCTTTCTTCCTGCCATCCGCAGGAATCAAAAGCACACCCTTGTATCCTTGGGAAGGAGTGCAAGTCGGCACATCCCATGGAGTACGTGGAGGTGAGAACATGGTGGTTGTGGGCATTTTCCCCACCTAGGTCAAACTTGAGGCTTTAGACATAGAATAGTTTATTTCACAAAAATGTAGGGGGCTCCTTCATATACAGAGACAGAGTATAAGCCATTCATTATTGTAACTTTTTTTTCTTTTGGTGAGGAAGACTGGCCCTGAGCTAACATCTGTGCCCATCTTCCTCTATTTTCTATGCGGGATGTCGCCGCAGCATGGCTTAACGAGCAGTGTGCAGATCTGTGCCAGGGATCCAAACCTGTCAACCCAGAGCTGCTGAAGCAGAGGGAATGAACTTAACCACTATGCCACCAGGCCGACCCCTCATTATTGCACCTTTTATGCTACAGGGAAATTGCTGTTTTCGAAAGACAAGAAAAACACTGCCCCTTCTTTCCCTACAGGCTTCCTTTGAACTTTTGCTCTACGGATTGGTGGACATATTCCAAACCTCTTATATGTGCCTCAAAAGACTAGCATTTAGCCCCATAGTAAAGAACAAGAAGTGGCATGTACTGCTCTTCAATTTATACTGCAAAATGCACCGAAAGGGAAGAGAAGAGACTGGCAGGATACATCTGTTGTAAAAGATATGGCATCTAACAGGCAATACAAAGTGTTAAGTGCTGTCTTTGTTGACTTCAGTGTTTGCCAGTCTGGAAGGTCCCAAGAGAAAACTGTTTGCATAACAAGGAAGCCCATATGAGCCCATAGTCTACGTTTGTTGCTTACCTAAATTCTTCAGAAATTGTTGTTAAACAATTATTTACATGTGAATTCTCCAAAATACCCACAGAAGAGCCAAAAGGATAAAATACTCAAATAGTGACACTAAAATTCTAGTTCCATCTCCTTCACAATGTTCCTCAGCAACTCTTGCATTCAAAGTTGGACGTAATCCTACAGGTTAGCTTTTAACTGGTTGTGTTACTGCTGCTTTTCCCAGTTGGATTATAAACTTCCCACTGGCAGCACGGTAAATTGGAAAATGGGTTCTGGTTGGACAGATTTGCATTTGAGCTCTGCATTTGCTAGCTGTTTGCCTTTTGAAAGGTTACTTAATCTTTCTAAGCCTCAGTTTCCTTATTTGTACATCAGGGACAATGACAGTAAGAGGACCTCAGGGGATCACTGTGAGAATTAAATGAGACAACACATGGAATGCCTGGGTACAACAGACGCTCAGTAAATGTCAGTTTTCCTCCTCCTGTCTTTTAGCCACTGATGGTGTCTTACAACCGTTTCTTTCTTTCTTTTCAGGACCTGTCACAGGCACAAAGAATTCAATAAATATTCTCTGATGGTATAATCACAAATTATACTTATTGACAGTTTACCCCCTTCTTATCTAAGAGTAACTGAAAACTCTGAATGTTTAATGTCACTAAGTTATTATTAGGTTGAAGAATGACCTAGAAACCAAGCCTCCTGGCCTCTCCCCTGTACCACGCTGCCTTGACTGACTCCTCCTTCACTGCAATGGATGGTTCATCCTGCCAGAGTTTATAGTGCCCTCAAAAAAGCAGACAGCTGATTCCAGGGAGCAAAGGGTCTGTGTGTCTGAGTCTAGGCTCAATGTCATCAGTAGAAAAACCTTTCCCTGTTTTGACTCAGGATGTCAAGTATCTCTTCATAGGTTCTAAACAGAAAGTCCTTATCTTACTGATTTGAACAGAGAACTGAACTTTAGTCCCAAGAAACTTCACCCCGAACACGGACTCCGTATATGGTTCACCACTTAAAAACAAAGCCGCGATGTGAATCTCACCGACTCCTAGCTGCGAGAGCAGGGAAGAATGACTGGGGGGGGGGGGGTGGGGGCGGGGCACGGGGCGACGGATCTTGGTACGCCCTGATGTGCCAGAGAGGAACTAGAATTCACAGACCGTATGCCACACTGCATCGTTAGTGAATCCCCCGGCTGCGTGGGGCCTGGTTTGGGGGACAGGATCATGAATGCCCAGGCGGGCCGCGGGGGGACGGCACCCATATGTCCCCGAGAGTCGGCGTGTGGCCAGTTACAAACCGGGGTAAAACACTACCACCGATGCAGGTGCACTGGAAGCTGGTTCCTGACTCCCGGACCGAGAAGGGGTCCGCCAAGTCTTCAAGCCTCCACCTGGACCAGTTCCTCCATTTGGGTGTACCACAGGGCGGCCAGAGAGGTCGGGCGCCCGAAGCCTCCGCAGACCCTCGGGCCTCCACGCCCGGGCATATGGGACCGCGCCGGGGCCTTGCAGCGTGCCCGGGGCGGCCTAGCCCGCAGCCATCCCCCGGCGCGCGCCCACACTCACTCGCCGGCCGGCCCCCCGACCCCCGGCTCCTGCTGGGGCGGCACCCCCGCAGCTCCCTCGGTCGCCCACGGCCCGGCGTGCACACCTTCCCTCGCGTCGGCCCGGGCGCCGTATCAGCCCCTGCAGAGGCACCAGCGCCTCCCCATCCCCGCCATGCCTGCCGCCATCCCCGCCATCCCCGCCGCTAGCCGCGTACCTGCTTCACCGCCGCCGCCCGGTCCAGCCACTGCTCGGTGCAGCCGCCTTGCCCACACTCCACGCCGGCTGATTCTAGCGCCGGCTTGCTCGCCTTTTTCTTCCGTCCACGTCCCGCAAGATGACGTTACGTCAGCGGCGTTGGAGTAACCCAGGCCGCGGGGCCACCGCTGTTGACGTGGGGCGAGGAGTCGGCCCGGAGCTGCGCCGCGGCAACTGCGTAGGCGCCTTCCGAGAATCCCGTCTGCGCTCCACGTGGCGGGCCCCGCCCGCCCAGGCCCGGGCAGGCGCCGGAGGCCGGGCTGGATCTCTACGGGATAACGTCCACGTCCCGGGAGGGGACGGGGGCCAAAGAAAGTGTCCAAGAGCCGCTCGGTCTGGCCTTCCAGGGAGGCAGTAAAGATGCTTGGAGCCCTCAGCTGCTGGTAGATTCCATAAGGTGTTTGTCAGTGTTGATTATATATCCCAGGCCCCCCTCGGAAATAGGTTGGATCGATTTACACATATTTACAGAGCCCTCACTCCTGGCAAACTTCAGCTGTTTAAATGGGAAAATTTTGGCACTGTGATAAAATTATTTACCCCCTAGTCGTCTGGAGGTTTCCCCAAGTGTTCTAGCCCAGCTGTCATTCAGCAAGGGCATTGGTGAGAATATCGCGTTTAAGAATAGTTGTATTTACTCCCTGACAATTGGAACTATTCCGAAGGTGAATGCAGATCCACCCTTAAAATTAGAGCTCAGACGCTCTCCCTCTTTCCTACTTGCTGTGTTTTCCTCAAAGGGCACGTCCCTGCATAAGCACAAACATAGTGCTGGGCACATGGGAGGAGGGGGCTACAGCACTCGAGTGGAAGTCGTGTCAGGAAGGCAGTCTTGCCCCTTCTGTGGTAGTCCCTGAGAACACTGCTGAGCCTACTTATTCATTCCTTCACTCATTAAAGATTGGCTACTTTATGTGCCAGGCATTCTCTAGGTGTGGAGGAAGAAATTGTCCTCTCCTAGACAGATATGTGAGCAAATGATTACAACATAATGTGAATAATGCTAGAGGACGGGGTGCCTGGGGATTCAGGCAAGGCTTTATTTTTATTTTGTGTGTGTGTAAAGCTATGTGACACAGACTTTAATTCTTAATCATAAAGGAAAATTTTAAATGCATTTTCAGTGTTCCACTTATACTTTTAAAACAACTGCTGTCACTTAAAACTAAAGAATGGCAATCAGAGCAAAATTAGGATAAAATTTTCCATCCAGCTTATTTTGTGTGGAGAATTTTGACTTTGTGCAATTCAAGACTTATGTCAGTGGGCTTTCACAAATGTCAAAATTATCAAATCATGTAATGAGATTTATAATAATGTCTTCATTCAGAGTTCAATAAGCTGTTTTCCAGCTGCCAAGTTTCTGGAATTGGACTTTTCTTTGAACTTTGAAAAATTTTGCCCATTTCAAAGAGTCCATATTCTATTTCATACTAAGTTTCTGTGCCAAGATTGCTGTTCTGTCTAGCTTCTCCATCAACTAATATTTCTTTACGCAAAGTCTATAAAATCCCATAAATGAAACTCTTCAGTTTTTTTTTTCTTTTTTCCCCCAGCTTTATTGAGATATAATTGACAAATAAAAATTGTTTATATTTAAAATGCACACCATAATATATTCCGAATTCTGTGTAGATTACATCATGTTCACCACCGAGAAACTAATTATAGTCCATCCCCTCTCATATGAGCCTCATCACCCTTTTGTGCTTACCCCTACTTCCCCCATGGTAACCACCAATCCATTCTCCATTCCTATGTGTTTGTTTGTCGTTGTTTTTATCTTCTACTTATGAGTGAGATCATACAGTATTTGACTTTCTCCCTCTGACTTATTTCACTCAGCATAATACCCTCAAGGTCCATCCATGTTGTCACAAATGGCCGGATTTTGTCATTTCTTATGGCTGAGTAGTATTCCATCATGTATAAATACCACAACTTCTTTATCCATTCGTCCCTTGATGGGTACCTAGGTTTCTTCCAAGTCTTGGCTATGGTATATAATGCTGCAATGAACACAGGGGTGCAGGTATCTTTATGCCTTTGTGTTATCAAGTTCTTTGGATAAATACCCAGCAGTGGGATAGCTGGATCATATGGTAGAGCTAGTCTTAATTTTCTGAGGAAACTCCATACTGCTTTCCATAAGGCTGCACCAGTTTGCACTGCCACCAGCGGTGAACAAGGGTTCCCTTCTCTCCAATCCTCTCCAACATTTGTTGTTTCCTGTCTTGTTAATTATAGCCATTCTGACCGGAGTGAGGTGATACCTCATTGTAGTTTTGATTTGCATTTCCCTGATAGCTAATGATGTTGAGCATCTTTTCATATGCCTGTTGGCCATCCGTATATCTTCTTTGGAGAGATCTCTGTTCAGATCTTTTGCTCATTTTTTAATTGGGTTGTTGGTTTTTTGGTTGTTGAGCTGTATGAGTTCTTTGTATATTTTGGATATTAACCCCTTATCTGATATATGGTTTGCAAATATCTTCTCCCAATTGTTAGGTTGTCTTTTTGTTTTGTTGATGGTTTCCTTTGCTGTGCAGAAGGTTTTTAGTTTGATGTAGTCCCATTTGTTCATTTTTTCTTTTGTTTCCTTTGCCCGGTCAGACGTGGGACTTGAAAATATGCTGCTAAGACCAATGTCAAAGAGCATACTACCTATGTTTTCTTCTAGAAGTTTCATGGTTTCGGGTCTTACATTCAAGTCTTTAATCCATTTTGAGTTGATTTTTGTGCATGGTGTAAGGGAATGGTCTACTTTCATTCTTTTGCATGTGGCTGTCCAGTTTTCCCAGCACCATTTATTGAAGAGACTCTCCTTTCTCCATCCTATGCTCTTGACTCCCTTGCCAACTATTACCTGTCCATAAATCTGGGTTTATTTCTGGGCTCTCGATTCTGCTCCATTGATCTCTGTGTCTGCTTTTGTGCCAGTACCATGCTGTTTTAGTTACTATGGCTTTGTAGTATATTTTGAAATCAGGGAGTGTGATACCTCCAGCTTTGTTCTTTTTTCTCAGGAATCCTTTGGCTATTTGGGGTCTTTTGTTGTTCCATATAAATTTGAGGATTCTTTGTTCTATTTCTGTGAAAAATCTTGTTGGAACTTTGATAGGGATTGTATTGAATCTATAGATTGCTTTAGGAAGTATGGACATTTTAATAATGTTAATTCTTCCAATCCAACAGCACGGAATATCTTCACATTTCTTTGCATCTTCTTTGATTTCTTTCAACAATGTTTTATAGTTTTCGGTGTACAGATCTTTCACCTCTTTGGTTAAGTTTATTCCTAGGTATTTTATTCTTTTTGTTGCAATTGTAAATTGGATTGTATTTGTAGTTTCTCTTTCTGCTACATCGGTGTTAGTGTATAGAAATGCAATCGATTTTTGTATGTTGATTTTGTATCCCGCAACTTGACTGTATTCCTTTATTGTTTCTAAAAGTTTTTCAGTGGATTCTTTAGGGTTTTCTACATATAAAATCATGTGATCTGCAAAGAGTGACAGTTTCACTTCTTCTTTTCCAATGTGGATCCCTTTTATTTCTTTTTCTTGCCTGATAGCTCTGCCTAGGACTTCCAATACTATGTTAAATAAGAGTGGTGACAGTGGGCATCCTTGTCTGGTTCCTGTTCTTAGAGGGATAGCTTTCAGTTTTTCTCCATTGAAAATGATATTTGCTGTGGGTTTGTCATATATGGTCTTTATTATGTTGAGGTATTTTCCTTCTCTACCCATTTTATTCAGAGTTTTTATCATAAATGGATGCTGTATCTTGTCAAATGCTTTCTCTGCATCTATTGAGATGATCATGTGATTTTTATTCTTCATTTTGTTAACATGGTGTATCACATTGATAGATTTGCAGATGTTGAACCATCCCTGCATCCCTGGAATGAAACCCACTTGATCATGATGTATGATCTTTTTAACGTATTGTTGTATTCAATTTGCTAGTATTTTGTTGAGGATTTTTGCATTGATGTTCATCAGTGATATTGGCCTGTAATTTTCTTTTTTTGTGTTGTCCTTGTCTGGTTTTGGTATCAGGATAATGTTGGCTTCGTAGAATGAGTTAGGAAGCCTCCCCTCCTCTTTGATTTTTTGGAAGAGTTTGAGAAGGATAGGTATTAAGTCTTCTTTGAATGTTTGGTAGAATTCACCAGGGAAGCCATCTGGTCCTGGACTTTTATTTTTTGGGAGGTTTTGATTGCTGTTTCAATCTCCTTACTGGTGATCAGTCTATTCAAATTTTCTACATCTTCTTGGTCCAATTTTGGAAGGTTGTATGTTTCTAAGAATTTATCCATTTCTTCTAGATTATCCAGTTTTTGGCATATAGCTTTTCATAGTATTCTCTTATTATCGTTTGTATTTCTGAAGTGTCCGTTGTAATCTCTCCTCTTTCATTTCTGATTTTATTTATTTGAGCATTCTTTTTTTCTTGGTGAGTCTAGCTAAGGATTTGTCAATTTTGTTTATCTTTTCAAAGAACCAGCTCTTGGTTTCATTAATTTTTTCTATTTTTTTTTACTCTCCATTTCATTTATTTCTGCTCTGATTTTTATTATTTCCTTCCTTCTGCTGATTTTGGGCTTTGTTTATTGTTCTTTCTCCAGTACCTTTAGATGTGCTTTTAGATTCTCTATTTGGGATTTTTCTTCTTTGTTGAGGTAGGCCTGAACTGCTATAAACTTCCCTCTTAGAACCGCTTTTGCTGTATCCCACAGATTTTGGCATGTTGTATTTTCATTTGTCTCCAGGAATTTTTTTATTTCTCCTTTGATTTCTTCATTGACCCAATCGTTGTTCAGTAGCATTTTGTTTAATCTCCACATTTTTGTGGCTTTTCTGGTTTTCTTCCTGTAGTTGATTTCTATTTTAATACCTTTGTGGTCAGAAAAGATGCATCGTATTACTTCGATCTTCTTAAATTTGTTGAGACTTGTTTTGTGTCCTAATATGTGATCCTGGAGAATGTTCCATGTGCATTTGAAAAGAATGTGTATTCTATGGTTTTTGGATGGAATGTTCTGTATATATCTACTAAGTCCTTCTGGTCTAATGTGTCCTTTAAGGCCAGTGTTTCCTCATTGATCTTCTGTTTGGATGGTCTATCCATTGGTGTAAGTGGAGTGTTCAAGTCCCCTACTATTATTGTGTTACTGACTATTTCTCCTTTTATGTCTGTTAATAATTGCTTTATATATTTAGGTGCTCATATGTTGGGTGCATAGATATTTACAAGTGTTATATTTTCTTGTTGGATTGTTCCCTTTATCATTATGTAGTGCCCATCTTTGTCTCTTGTTACAGTTTTTGTTTTAAAGTCTATTTTGTCTGATATAAGTATTGCTACTCCTGCTTTCTTTTCTCTGCCATTTGCATGGAATATCTTTTTCCATCCTTTCACTTTGAGTTTGTGTCTTTAGCTCTGAAGTGTGTCTCTTGTATGCAGCATATACATGAGTCTTGTTTTTTTTATCCAATTGGCCACCCTATGGCATTTGATTGGAGCATTTAGTCCATTGACGTTTAAAGTAGCTATTGATAAATATGTGTTTATTGCCATTTTGTTACTTTTTTTTTTTCTGGGTGTTTTAGTAGTTCTTCTCTGTTCCTGTCTTTTTCTCTTGCTCTCTTTCCTTGTGATTTGATAGCTATCTTTAGTAATACACTTGATTTCTTTTGTCTTACTTTTTTCTTTGCTTATTATATATTTCTGATTTGTGATTACCATGAGGATCCTATTTAATACTCTATGTATATCACAGTCTATATTGAGTTGATAGACTCTTTAGCTTGAGCTCTTTCTAAAAGCTCTACTTTTTCACTCCCCTCCTCCCACATTTTATGTTTTTCAAATCATATATTGTCTCTTGTTTAGTGTGTGTCCATCCGTTACTCTCTTATCATTGAAAGAGGTGATTTTACTACATTTGTCTTTTAATCTTCATATCATCTTCACAGGTAGTTAATCTGCTAGCTTTACTATATTTTTACCTTTCCAAGTGATTTTATTGCCTGTTTTTTGTTGTTGTTGTTGTTTTGTTTTTTTGATAATTTTTTAAAATCTCTATTTGTGGTCATTGCTTTTCCACTTAAATAAGTCCCTTCAGCATTTCTTATAGAGCTGGTTTCTTGGTAATAAACTCCTTTAATTTTTGCTTGTCTGGGAAGCTCTTTATCTCTCCTTCCGATCTGAATGACAGCCTTGATGGATAGAATCTTCTTGGCTGTAGGTTTTTTCCTTTTAGCACTTTAAATACATTGTGCCATTCTGTTCTCGCCTGTAGGGTCTCGGCTGAGAAGTCCTCTGATAGCCTGATGGGCTTCCCTTTATTTGTCACTTGTGGCCTTTCTCTTGCTGCTTTTAGGATTCTTTCTTTATCCTTAATTTTGGACATTTTAATCACAATATGTTTTGGTGTGGGCCTCTTTGGGCTTATCTTGTTTGGAGCTCTCTGTGCTTCCTGAAGTTGGATGTCTGTTTCCTTCCTCAGATTAGGAAAATTTTCATCTATTATTTCATCAAATAAATTTTCTGTGCTTTTGTCTCTCTCTTCTCCTTCTGGGACACCTAGAATCCAAATGTTAGCATGCTTGATATTGTCCCAGAGTTCCCTTAGACTGTTCCCATTCTGTCTAATTCTTTTTTCTGTTCTGCTTGGGTGATTTCCTCTAGTCTTTCGTCTAGCTTGCTGATCCGTTCTTCTGCATCATCTACTCTGGTATTGAGTCCCTCTAGTGAATTTCTCATTTCCCGTATTGTATTCTTCATTCCTGATTTTTTTATACCTTCCAGTTCTTTACTGATGTGTTCACTGTATTCATCCAGTCTTCTCCCCATATCTGTGAGTGTCCTCATGATATTTTGTTTGAACTCTGTTGAGTAGGTGACTTATTTCTGTTTCATTTAGTCCTTTTTCTGCGGTTTTGTCCTGTTCCCTTGCTTGGAAAGTATTCCTTTGTCTCCTCATTATGCTGCTTTCCTTGTGCTTATTTCTATGTATTAGGTGAGTTGGCTCTGTCTCCTGATCTTGGAGAAGTGGCCTTATGTATGAGATGCCTTATGAGGCCCAGCAGTGTGCTTCCCTCTTGTCACCAGTCCAGGAGATCCAGCAGTGACCCCTTTGTGGGCTACTTGTGTCCTTCCGCTGTGGCAGGGTTGCTCCCACTGCAGGTACCCAGGGAGTCTGGTCTTTCCTTCCCTGGCCAGCTGTTTTTAAATCCGGTTTGGGGAGCCTCAGCACTGTTGGCTACAATGTCTATCAGCACACTCCTATTGCAGTTTTCCTCTTAATTGGGTGGGTACCCAGTGTTGCTGGTTGCTAGGCTCAGGGGTTTACAGTTGCTATAGGCCTCAGGCCTACAAGGCTGTTGTCAGTTCTCTTAGGAGTGCAGCTGAGTGGGGCTGGCCCTAGGCACAGGAACACTCAATTGTTTCAGGTTTTGGAACGTGGGGCTGATCCTTTTTATGGCTATTTGTGAAGCACAGGTCTTCTGCCACTGATAAGCCTCACCCCCAACAGGATCACACACACTGTCAACACAGTCCTGTTCCATGCAAACTTCTCAACCCCCTGAAGCATACCCCGACGCCACACTGCAGAGGCCCCCACCTCTCCACCAATGTCCCCCACAGTTCACCTGGTCCTCACACAGGCCCTGCCCCACAGAGGCAGACACCCTTGCTTGCCTATAGAGGACCAAGGCACCAAGTCAATGCAGGCTGAAAAGTAGCCTGAGGGCTTGCTGTTAGGTGGGGCCAGTCCCTAGGCTGGGTTGCCTGCCCTGGCTGAACTGGATTAAATCTGTGCTCTAGTGGGCGTGGCAGACCCCTGGGCTAACAGGCCCAGGGATAAACCTCAATGGCACCCACCGGGGTCTGTGTCAGCACGCCTGGACCAGTTCAGAACAATGGCCCCACCAATGTCTCAGTCTCAGGAGAGGTCCTTCCTCTCACCAAGACGCCCCCAGAGCCCACCAGGTGAGTCTCGTTTCACCAAAGGACAGTCAGCCTTCCCTCTGGTGATTTTAGTTTGCTGCGATGAGTGAGTTTGTATGTGGGCCCTTTAAGACCTGGGTCTTTTGGGCTTTTGGCCGATAGCTTTTCTGGGGGTATCCTTGCTGCAGTTAATAGCCAGGAAAGCCAGACAGTAAGACCCCCTATTTCAGTTGGGCTGAGTCTGAAGGATGCTTATAGCAGTATTGGACCCTGCTCAGGACCTCACTCCTCCAGGGAGGGCTGCATACCTTAGGGTGGCTCCTGCCTGGCCAGCTGAGAAGCTCCGCTGCTCCCAAAGATGGCTTTTATCCTCTCCAGTAGGAATTTCTGCCTCTTCCACCTTAGTCAGGACTGTCCCTTGTTGTGGGGGTTCTTTTTATCCAGTTTTCAGTTTTCTCTCCAGGGTAATTTTTCCAAAAATAGTTGTAACCTGGTTGTGTTCGTGGGAGGAGATGAGTTCAGAGTCTGCTTATGCCGCCATCTTAATTCGTAAGTCCCAGGCAAGGCTTTGAAAAGAGAGTAGACATTTGAATTGTGCTTTGAAGGACAGAGAGTAAGTAGTTCACCTAGAAGAGGGGAGCAGGATCATATGAGGAAGAGGGAATGGAAAATGCAGAGACATGAGACACCCTATGAGAAAAGGCTGCATGTGGGACAAGACAGAAGAGGTGTTTGGTTGGGCGACCACCTTGCAGAAGGGTTTCTGTGCCATGCTAAAGATTTTGAAATTTACCATCCTCAAAGATAGAGAATCATGACTTTTAAAGTGCTGGAATGGCATGATCAGATTTGTGTGTTAGAAATCAGTAAAGATGAGTAGAAGCTGGGAGGTTGGTTAGCCTATCACCAAGGCCCAAGTAAGAAATGATGGCTGGAAAACAGGCACCAGCAGGGGGCATGGGGAGCATAAAGGAGGGAGAGCTGACAGCACTTAGTACTTGAAAGTGGGAGGGTGAGAGAAGAGGAGGGGTACTTGCAAATCTGGTGGTGCTACAATACAGTGAGTTAGAAAATAGATGAGAGGAGCAGTTCTTTTGGGTGAAGGATGAGAACATTGAGAATGTGTTAAGTTTTGAGCCCTTTGGGTTTGAAGTAGGGTGGGGGTACAAAAGAAATAAGACTGCCCTCCAGGAGTTTCACCTGGTACCTCAGCTTTTCTTTTAAGATTCTCACCATGAACTTAGGACAAATTAGGTAACTGTGGGTATAGCTAAAGCCACAAGGGATAGAGGTCTTCTCTACTCAAGTCTTCTTCTGTTCTTAATGTGGTCTCGACCCGCACATCACCTTATGGTGACTGCTCGTCTGCCTTCCCTGCTAGAACATAAGCTCCTGAGAGCAGGGAAGTATATTCCTTGCACATAACAGACACTCAATAAATATTTGATAAATGAATTTAATTTCTTTGGGCTTAGTTTTCTCAAACAAGGAATGGGCTGATAACACCATCCTTGTGTATTCATAGGGTTAAGAAGATCAAAATGAAAATCCTTTAACATTGTACATTTTCTATTTTATTACTGTTATTTTTATTACTATTTTACTTTTAATATTCTATTCCACCAATAAGGAGAAAGGAGTGGGATTTGTGACTATGGATTGGGAAAAAGCAAATACCAGAAATATAAGCTAGTTTGCCCTACCACAGAAATCAAGGAAATAATTCAGTCATGGTATCTTT
Organism: Equus quagga; assembly: GCF_021613505.1. Lineage (NCBI taxonomy): Eukaryota > Metazoa > Chordata > Mammalia > Perissodactyla > Equidae > Equus > Equus quagga. Next base: position 151,699,209 of record NC_060268.1, read on the forward strand.
CCTGCATGATTAAAAAAAAAATTGTGATTCTTTTTTGATTGGAGGGATTTAACTTTTGTCTCAGGAAATAGAAACAGGCCTGGGTGTGACCAGAAAGTCACGTGGGACGTGGACTATTTAGAATTGGACTATAAGAATGCAGGTTTGAGGACTGTTTCTTTATATGCTATAGGGTACTAGGGTTAAGTTCTCTTAGTCTCAGGTTCTATAATTGTGCATAACAGAAACTCATCCAAACAAAGCAATTTACTGGGAGTAACTTATAGTCTCCAAGAGCAGGAGGTAAGATCGGATCTCATAAGAGGTGGGTACAAGGAACTGGAAGTTAGGAACCAAGACTCTCTTCCACCTCTGGGTCTCTTATTTACACTTCTGTCTGCACATCTGCTTCTTTTTACACCCCCCTCCCCCTTAAGTTAGACTCTTCATTAGTGAACATTTGGTGGAAAATGGCTTCCTCAGGCCTAAAATATCCTTAGTTGGTGCCTACTCCCGACTGACTTCTAGTCTTGGTCCCAGTTCCAAATTCCTAGGGGGGAAAATCATCCCGGCCTAACTTGGTTCAGGACTCCACTTCTGGTCTAGTCAGCTGTGGCAGGGAGAGGCGGGGTCATGCAGGTAATGTGAACATGGAGGCTGGGCCCACCCCTTCAGCAGAGCCGTGAGTGACAGGAATTCTCAGAGAAAAGGGAGAAGGCTAGGCTGGTATACAGATTACAAACAAGTTGCCGGTGACAGAACAGACACTTAAATGAAACCAGTTTCAGCCACACTATGCAACATCACTTTGTAGTTTCCCAAACCAGGCTGCACATCAGAAGCACCAGGAGAGCTTTTAAAAAATACAGATTCTTAGAGCTCCCACTTCCCACCAGTGAATCAGAATCTCCAGGGGTAAGACCCAGGAATCAGCATTTTTATAAAGTGCCACGATGTGACTGGCATTTCAGAACTCTTGCTTTAAGACAGGCCCAGAATGCTAAATAAACAAATCAGTAGAAAAAGGAAGTTACTCATAAATGTAGAACATTCCTACATCCAATAAACAGGGAGGTTCTTTTTGGAGAGCAAATATTTTCTTCAAAATATAGGGGTTTTTTCTCTTATTACAAAAATCAGAAATGCTTTTTCAAAAAATCTCCATTTTTGATAAGTCAGCTTTCCAGACTGTTTGCCTGAGTAGACATATATAAATATTTTTTGTTTTTACAAAAATAGGACCACAGAATATATGCCCTGTTTTGTTCACTTAAAAATAGATCATGAATGTCTTCCTGGGGCAATAAAAGCAGGTCTACTCAATTTTCAGTGGTTGTACAACATTCCAATCTCGGGATATATAATTATCCCGTTGTTGGACATGTTTCACTCTGGATAATGTCTAATAAGTGGAATTGTTGGGTCAAAGTTTACGAACATTTTTAAGGCTTTTGATACATATTATTAAAGAGCTATCTGCCCTTCTACCAAGTTATATTCCCATTAATAATATTTGAGAGTACCTGTTTCTCCACACCTATAACAAGCTGGCTGCGATTTCAATTTGATTCTACCCAAACTGTACATATTCCTTTACAGTAAAACTTGCTCCTTAAATTGAATACATGATTACAGTAGAGAACTTCCATGCAGTAAGTCAAACGGCTGATAATTTACATGTATGGGGGGAGGAACTAAGAAGACTGCATTGTTCTATGGATAGTTTAAAAAATGTTTTTGAACGTCTGTTACAGGGAGAGTGGCTGGAGATAAGATGACCATAAAATCTTATCTAAGGTATGTTAAGCAGCCTTGTAATTGGAAACTAAGGTTTATAAGCTAATCAAATTAGCAGAGGGTAGAGGGGAAAAGAACACGAGGTATTCCTGCCTTGGAAGAGCAGGTGTGCTGATTTCTGGTGTAAGATCTCAATATGCTACAGTCTAAAAAGGCACAATAGGTCACAATTAGATACTATTTCATACCTACTAGGATGGCTAAAATAAAACAGACAGTAACAAATGTTGGTAAGAACGTGGAGAAACTGGAACCCTTATACACTGCTGGTGGGATTGTAAAATGGTGTAGCTGCTTTGGAGAATAGTCCGGCAGTTTCTCAATAAGTTAGACTTACATATTACCCAGCAATTCCACTCTTAGGTACATATTCAAGATAAATAAGAAAAGTCCACACAAAAACTTGTACATTAATGTTTATAGCAGCATTATTCATAATAGCCAAAGAAGTAGGAACTCAAACATCCGTCAACTGATGAACAGATAAATGAGATGTGGCATACTCACACAATGGAATATTATTCAGCCATAAAAAGGAATGAAGTACTGATACATGCTATAGCATGGATGAACCTTGAAAACATTATGCTAAGAAGCCAGACACAAAAGGCCACATACAATGATTCCATTGACATGAGATGTCCAGAATAGGAAAATCTATAGAGACACAAAGTGGATTAGTGACTGCTAGGAACTAGGGGGAGTGGGGAAATGGAAGTGACTGCTAATCAGTACACAGTTTCTTTTTAGGGTGATGAAAATGTCTTGGAATTAGTGGTGATGATAACTGAATATACTAAAAACCACTGAATTGTATACTTTAAAAGGGTGAATTTTATGGTACATGAATTACATTTCAGATACAATTTCTGTTTAAACGCATAAAATGGTTTCATAGCACTTGGGCGTAGGGATAAGCATTTGAATAAAGGAGTAGAAGGACTACATTTTGAAAAGGACTCATAGGCTGTTGGGAATGGATTAGATGTCTCCTACCCCATAATTTAGGATGAGTTGTCATGTAAGTTTATTTCCCTTTAAGAAGCCCAAACTGGAGAACCTGACTACTCTAACAGCTTTGTGGTCTGTTTTAGTATAGATCTCCCTGGAAGCAGGGTTGCTGAATTACAGACTCTGGTGGGAACCATGCCAGCAGTGTCTCAGCTCCCGACTCCCCTTGTGCAGAAACCTCCCTTGTGCACAGAAGCACTTCCTCCTTGTTTAGTAATAACTGCCACAAGAACTTTGCCACTTTCTCCCAGGGAAGTAGGTTACTTTCGAGGTACTTTGGAATGGGGCAAAATGATAAACCTGTCAGATACGGTATTTACAATTGGCATTTTCTGCTCATGAAGCAGGGTTTATTATAACTAAGTATAAGCTTTATTAAATGGCAATTTTAGATTCAGATCATTAATGTGGAAAAAAATAGACTATCTTCCAATTCTCTCTGCCTGGCTTTCAAGTGTCCATATATTGAGCGCCCATCTTAGCACCTATTTTGCTCATTCAGTGTTTCTGCTACAGTCACTTTAGTCTCCCAACTCTCTGGTCCACAGGAGCCTCTGGGCCTACGCTCAGGTTGTTCTTGGCTCCTGGGATCACTTTCTCTATCTCACTCACTCTCCCAATCCTACCCATCCAATCCCACCACCTCCTCAAAGCTTGTCCCTCACTAGTCTAGGCCACACTGATTGTTTCTCTGCACAAATCTGTCTATGTCACATGTCAATCTTCCTCCACTAAACTGTCAGCTCACTGAGGGGGTGTTATCTTACAATTCTGTGTTTCAGAGTAGGTGCTCAATACTATTTTCAATGGAATTAATTATTACATCCTATTTTTTATAAAAGGGATTTAAAAGTTTAAGACAATTAGATACAATGAATCTTCCATCAAAATTTTGCCGTAATTATAAGGATAGCATAATTCTGCTGTAGGCCTAAACCTTTTTATACTTCCTGCTTTCCAAGTTTTCTATCATAATTCCCAAGCAATTCCTCTCCACCCAAGAATGATAATAAGAAATTACCTTTTTAAGGAGTTTTCTCTGCAAGCCAGAATCTCTGAGTTGGTCATGCATGTAGAGACCAACCATGCCCACATACACAGCCCTTTGTAAGCTGACATTGCCTTATGCTAAAAAACAGATTTCATGCTGAACTCATTACTAATGTCAGTGCCAGACAATTGGGGTCTTCAGAGAGTCTTATCTCCCAGGAAGAGAACTCCACTATCTTAATTTGAATGCTACTGTGCTATGTATCAAAGGTTTTTTTTTTTGTTTTTAACCTCACACACATAGAAAAATAGTCATCAGGCAGATCACATGTCAGTTAACTTCTTTGTGCTGCTGGAATTCGAACAGCAAAGCTCTCAATCAATTTTATTTCTCCTCACCACAATGGAGAGAAGGAAAGAACAGAAATGGGTGGTAGGGTCATATGCTAGTAGAAAAGGGGGCTGGGATTCCACATTCATTTTGGAAACTGAGTAGGAAGAATAGCTTTCTCCAACATGCCTGGGCAGAGTGTGGCCCAAGGGAGTGGGGAGGAGCCAGACAAAATATATAGCCAGCAGTTTTCTCTTCTGAACAGTCAGCTCCTCTCAAGTCCAGAGGGCAGCTATTCCCGAGTTCACTGGGGGGACAGCAGGAGCATGTTCCTTTTGATGTTGAGCCCAAGTGTGCCTGTGAGCAGGTGGATGAAGATCTTGCCATCCTTTAGTCAGGCATAACACAACCTGAAGGGCTGGAGGAAGGGCTCTTTATGTTCTTCCTTGCTTGAGAAGTAGAGAACCTAATGTGTACCTGGTGGTCTGCAGAGTCCTAAGCAGAGAGCTATTTTGAATAAGATATTTTTACTGCTTTCTAAGATTCCTTCTTTCATATACAAAGATTCCTTTAGTTAGGTCCTCTGTTATCTTAAGTGCTCTTCTTCGGTCATGAGCAGGTAAGGACCTATTTAGCCAAGGTAAGTAGGCTGCCTCAGAACTTCCCATAGGGAAAAGTGAAGTCTGATTCTTCTCCTTTTTTCACTTAGTCTCTAGGTTGAGAACTCCAAGTAGGAAGAGACACAGGAGAAGGATGGGAGAGACTGAGCCTTTTTGAGAGTCGACTCCTCTGCTGAATGCCACTTTGAAGGGAAGGAAGAAGTCGAATGGCAATTTCCAGTCCATTCTGGGTTGGCCCCTTGGAGGCTCTGGCTTCTGGGTAATGTCCACAAAGGTCACAACAGTTGTCAAAGATATTTCTGTTACTTGTTGGGAATCCTGCAGGAAGAAAGTCCATGACAGGTCAGTGCTTGGTACTCATTCGTATAGCCCTCCAACTTGACTTTTATTATTACTTTCCCTGAAGAAAGACCAAAACCAAACTGCTTAAGCAAGACATACCCTTTTCTCATGTTGTTCATATGCAGTTCTCTTTCTATCATATACAAGGAAATGAATTTCTAGGCAGCAGTCCATGACACCAGAACTATGAAGTTACACCTACCCAAAGATTGACTAGCTTCCCCGAACCAGGGCGTTGCCTGATATCAGAGAAGCCAGATGGCAAAACTGCTGCTGTGACATGCTTAGCAGCTGTGCTTCATCAAGTCCCCGAGGGCTCCAGGCTCTGAAAGAGCACATATGCACTAGTGGATGTAGTGGTGGCAATTCCCTTCCTTCTTCCATTGCAGAAAGAACTGTGAAATTTCATAGAAGAGACAAAGAACCCAGTAATGTTGATAAAAACCCCATCAGATTCACAGAATCTCAAGGTGAGAAAGGATCCTCCCAAACATCTACCAATTCCAGTCAAATAAAACAGATGCTCCCAGAAGAACGGACCTTGTCAAACTGACTCAAGTATCTGACCTAGTAGACATAGCTTTTGGTAGATATGTTTGCAGCTTGATGACTGGAACATGTTTATCTAAAATGAATTCCCTTTGGTCTGACTCTAGGCTTACCAAGCAAATGTCTGATTATAATTTGACAATAAATAACTATCTTGTTGAACCAGAAATGAAGGTTTTCTCTATTCACCTTCCTTCACTCTGATGCCACATATTATCTGCTATGGTCCTTGGCATCAATAAATAACAAATTCTGGGAACATAATTTTGCCTGGAATAAGCTTTCTAGGTACCTTTTTTTTTTATACTGGGTGTGGGGCCAGTGCTGTGATAATCTTGCATGTTACATTAACTCTTTGGATTCTTTTTTTAAACAGTGAAGCTCATGAGGGACTTGGCATAGAACTAATCTAACTTCTGAGGCACTGAAAAAAACCACACGCATTCCAAGGACAGCCTGCTTAGGCTGAAGCTGCTGGGGGAATCCTGATTCCAGCCAGGCATGGAAGACTGGCTGAGATGAACCAGACAAAAAAAAATGGGGAGGAGTTTATTACTTAAGAGTAAGTAATAAACTTTCTTTGGAGTTTAACTTACAAAAGGATTTACTGTTAAGACTTTAATTTTTTCACAGGACCGTTAAAATGGGGAGAGTATAGTCAATTTTTGTTTTGTTGTTTTTTTTTTGAGGAAGATTAGCCCTGAGCTAACTACTGCCAATCCTCCTCTTTTTGCTGAGGAAAACTGGCCCTAAGCTAACATCCGTGCCCATCTTCCTCTACTTTATATGTGGGACGCCTACCACAGCATGACGTGCCAGGGCGGTGCCATGTCTGCACCCAGGATGCAAACCGACAAACCCCAGGCCACCGAAGCAGAACGTGCACACTTAACCGCTGCGCCACTGGACCGGCCCAAGTATACTCAATTTTTGAAGTAAATCTCTGAAGTTGACGTTATTGAAAGCATGTTAATATTGTTATTTAATCTGATTACAGAATGCATTATGTGTATTGGCTGGGATGGCTGGAAATACTTTGGGATGGGAAATAGAATAGGGAATTAATTTTCAGCCTTGTGCTCAGCTCAGTGTTGTCCAGAAGTTGATTTAATTAATGTGCTGTTCTGACTCATTTCAGAGCCTTTGGAGGAGGGCAAATTTTAAACTGTCCAGTAGCAGTCCCAGGAGGATACCAAAGGAGCTGTGGTTAGAACTGGGATAGTGGTCTTGTGATGGAAGAATGTAGTTTTGCATTAAGAAGCCCACTGCTACACACCCAAGCCACATCCACCTACTTAGCGTTTCTTAGGAATAAAGCTGACATTGTTATCTCTATCTGTCTGATTCCTTTTAATTGGTTTCAAACTCGGGCAGGGAAAAGAGGAGTGTCATTAGCTCCCTCAAACTCCAAGACTAGGGAATGTCTGGTGGCTTGAGGTTAGCCTATACTCAGAACTGACCTCTAAGATAGCTATGAGCACAAGAAGGCAACCTTTAGGCCCATGTCTACTCAAATATATATACATATATATGTATTCAATGCCCGGGAAACCCTACCTGATAAAAGTTTTTTTTGAAGAGAATTGTTTTTTCAGATTCACCCAGGATATAGGCTCATCAAGAGCTACTACTAGACTTGATTTTAAGATGACAGTGGAAAGATATCTTGTCCCTATTTATCTCAAAACCACTCCAATCCAATAAGAAACAGATACAAAAACGCCATCTTCACTGAAATGGAGAGACATCACAATATGTGAATACAGAAAGCAGATGGAAGCAAGGTTTCACAGAGGGAAAGAATGCCAAACCTAAAAGCCTTCAGAGACTAGAAACAAGCAGATTTCTGTGGGACCCTGAAAGACTAATAGGATATAACAGAGAAGCAGGGATGAGGTGGGGACAGAAAATGGTTACTGAATGATAGCCCCTCAATACAATCAGGCAACTACCCCTTCCCCAACTCAACAAGAGACTGGACAATTTAAACCAGAGAAATTCTAGATTTAGGGACACTGGGCATAAAGAAAGGCAGAGCGAGGTATGGAAATAAAAATAGGGAAATTATTCTGTATAATGAAATCTCTCCCCTCATCTAGCTCCAAAATGCTGATAGATGATTTTTATACCCATGCCCTTCAGTCAGGAGTCAGGAGAGACTTTTCTGGAGAAAATGAACAGTTGCAGCAAAAAGACACAAAGATACTGACATTTGCTAGCTCCACAACCCCAAAAAGCGACTGTACCTAATTGCTGTACAGTGAAGGCCACAAGTCAGTAAGTCTCACTCATGATCACAGAGCTTTCAATCAGCTTAATAGCTTACTCTTATGTTGGACAGACAGCTAGAGATTGCCAGATGTGGGGAAACTTCTCACATTAAAGAGAAAACCTGTATCGAGCAGAAAAAACAAACTCAGAGGAAACAGAGACAAAGAAAGATGAAGATGATAATTTGTTAAGATCTTCAAATATATATAAGAAAAGGATATTATTAAATGAAACAGAAAACAAGAAAGTCCTCTTAAATATTAAAAATGTGCCAAAATAAAAAAAAATTCAGCAAAAAGGTTTAGAGACAAAGCTGAGTTTCTCTTCTAGAAAGAAGAAAAAAATAGACAATATGAGAGAAAAAAGGAAAAAAAATTAGAGAATCAATCTAGTGACCCTGTAGCAGATTGATAGTTCCAAAAAGAGAACAGAGAACTGTGTGTGTGTTTTTTTTGGGGGGTGGGGGGGGAATCATTAAACATGTTATAATAATTAAAACTTCTCAGAACTAAGTTTTCAGAGTAAAAAACCCCATGAATTGTTCAGTATAATGAATGAAGGGAAAAACCTACCAAAGGCATGATATTGTAGAAGCTTCAGGTTACTAGGAGCAAAAAGATCTTAAAATGGCTTGTGAACAGCAGTACTGGAAACTAGAAGACAATAGAGGAATGCCTTCAAATTGTGAGTGAAAATCTTTTTCAGTCTAGAATTCTATATCTAACCAAATGACCAAACATAACTGATATCATGATAATGATGATGATGTTTGAATAAAGTTATCTTTAGACATGTGGACTAAAGAAAAAAATGTACTTTATGTGCACCTTTTTTTCCAAAGAGGGTATTAGAATTTGAGCTCCACCAAAACAAGAGAGTAAACCAAGAAAAAGGAAAATGTAGTGTCCAGTAAACAGTTAATCTAATACAAGTAAGAAGCAAGAGGAATCCCCAGGATGACAGTAAAGGAAAGTTCCATAACAATTGCTGGGCAGTTACTAGTTCATATTACATCAGGTAACGAAGGTCTCCATGAAGAAAATACGTAGGAAAAAGTACAACTGACGGCATTTTATGGCAAGTTCAACTGTTCGGAAAACTGCGTTGAGAGAAATTTTACAGAGCTGTTAAGAGTGTGAGAAGCCTTAGCCTTTAGCTCAAAGAAAATTAAAGAAATGAAATATGAGGTCATTATTAATTTCAGAAAGAAAAATTTCACAAAAATTTAACTACTTGGCTCACCATATTTATATAATCATAATAATGAAACATTGCATATTAATTTAATAAAATATTTTGATATAATTACATTGGGAGAGTGATGGGAGGGGTAGGAGGAGAATAACAGAACTAAACTTAACACATGATTCAAGAGGTAACAGTATAGTATTGCTTAGAAATTGAGGTCAATATCAGAAGAAATAGTAAAAGAGCTAAAAAGGTAATTTCTGCAGAGCAGGATGGTGGGGGGGATATAGGACTTTATTTTTTGTTGATATCCTCTTTTCTGGCATTTTTTCACTTAAAAAAATATGCATTATTTTGATAAATTATACAATTATAAATTTGACAAATTATAACAGTATCTAGCATTAGCCCAATCTTCAGGGGAACTCTGAAATATAAGGTAGGCTTCACAGTCCCAACAATTTGTGTTGTCCCAGCACAAGGCAAAGGAGCTGGGCTTTAATATTCTTGTGCCCTTAATTCATTGCTTAAGGTCCCTACGGAAGATGTGTATTTCCAGGCACTTTACAGGCAAAGTGGGTTCTGGTAGCTTGAGGGCAGCCTTCCAAAGAGACAAAACAAAACAAAATAGCCTCAGGCATACCGACCAAATTAAATAAAGGGGGGGGGGGGATGAAAAATAGAAAGGTTACTGCAAAAAGCAAAATTACATTTGGTAGTCAACAGGGGATCACATATAAGATATAAAAGAACGGAAAGAAACGCCCAAACTAAAAACCTATCCATCATCCTTGACTCATTCTCCCTCAACATCCACATCCAAGCCATCAAGTCCTACCTGTGACACTCCTAAATCCTCTCAACTCTGTCTACTTCCTGCAGGCCTCACAGCCCAACCCTGGCTCAGGCTATTAACATCTCCTGGTGAATTTCTAGAACCATGCTGTAAACTTCACTTCGGTATGGCTCCATACTTTCTATAACAGCAGGGATGACAGTTATCTTTGTTGAGTGTTCTTTGTCTTTCTTAGTATACTGCCTGTTTAATTATGAGATTGTGGCAGAGGTTCTTGGCCTGGCTTCAAGAAATCAATAAATCCCTTGAAACTATGTAAAGAACGTTATGTGTCTATGCACTTTTCTAGTAAGTGAATAGCTTTCAACAGATTGTCAATGGGGTCTATAAGATTAAGAACCACTAAGAAGACTGGCAGATATTGGCAGTTTTTCTAGCATATGCTGTTTGATTGATACATAAAACGCTGCCAACTTTCAATTATAAGGAATAAAAGGCATTTATTAAATAAAACAATATAATTAGCTTTGAAATGTAGTCAGAAATGTATTCTCTAAAATTGTTTTTTCGAATTGCAGATTGTGACCCATTAATGTCTAGTATTTTAAAAAAACAGAATAACTACAATAGAAAATATCATAGAGTACATTGCATAAAGATACTGTCTTATAAAACTTTTATTTCAGTTTTATACATGTGTGTGTTTTAAGCTGGGTTATGTGTAAAATATATTTCCTATCATGGGTGATAGCCAACAAAGGTTGAAAAACACTGCTCATCTCTTTTGTGTTTTGCTTTAAACCTTCTTGATATGCCACTTCCATGGAAAGTTAGAAGCAAAAAAGTTATGATAAAAGTAATAATGATGATATGATGAGCAATATTTACTGAGTGTTCACTATGTGCCAGGAGCTGTGCTAAGTGTTTTACTTTTATGATCTCACTTACTCTGTACAGCCCAATGAAGTGTTATTATTAATATCACTTTTAGAGATGAGAACACTTAGAGAAGTAAAATAACTTGATTTAGACCTCGGTCTGACTCAAAACGCATGCTCTTAATTACCACCCTAACTGCAGGCAACAGGCCTCCTAGAGAATCTAAAAAGCTTGAGGGTTCACTTAAAGATAAAGATGAATTGATATTATTGTGGAAAGAGTTCAGAGCTTTGATCCTGTGATGCTACACTGTTCTTTACACTCACTTATTATTTTCATTTTAATTGATCCAGAATATTCGGTAAAACTAGTTGTTTCTTCCTAGAGATATATTTTCTTTTTTAAATTAAAAAGTTTATATGCAGACAGGAGACAATGTATTTTATCAATCCTCAAACTTAAAGGTCTCTTTAAGGGCCCAATTAGTATAAAATTATAAGCAGCAGAGTATCATGTAAATAAATCCTATTTACTTCAGGAGTTTGTCGTGCGTATTCAACACTTATTAAACAACACATAAAAATACTACCAATACCTGTCGCATAGTAAATGTTCAACGCATGTTTAGCTATTATTTTATCATACAAGACGACAGGGAAGTCTAGACAGTGTTTTGCTTAATTCTACCCTACTTTGTAGTCTGTCCTTGGGAACTTTCCAAAATTTTGCTACTTCACTTTTTATAGTGAGAGGAATGTAAAGTGTTTCTAAAGCTACAACTACACAATGAAAAGTCATTCAGACAGTTCAGTCTAAAATTCAACTGACCATCTAACAGCTTGATTTCAGGGTTCATAAACACAATTGCCTACTGGCCTAAGCTGATAACCTGAATGAGAGAAGTGGGATGGCTAAGGGTGGGTAGGCATAGGGTGTGTGAATGGGATACTCTGTTTAAAAGTGGAAATCACCATCAGTGACAGGAGATTTTATGCCATGTAGGAGTTGAGGATCTCTATTGCCAGATCTTCAAAAGAAGTTAGAAATCTGGATGTCAAAGTGAAATTTCCCGATCTTTAAGTGTTGGCACAAATTTAAGAAACAAAACACTTTGTAGGCCAAACAAAACAAGTCTATAGGCTATATAAAGCCCATAGGCTGCCAGTTTGCCACCCAGCTTTAGTTTTATGCCATTACTCAGACACATGAAGCTGAATGACATAGCCTAGGTGAGACCATTATCAACCACAACCTTTCAAAGGGTGGCCAGAAGGGGAGGGAGAAGAATTGTAGAAGATATGCCTTCAGCAAGTGTAACTCCTCTTTTCACTTTAGAGGCTCTTGCTGTTCTGAGAAAAAAATTTCACAGGAAGTCCTGAGACACAAGCCCGTGTGGATAAGGGAATTGATTAAAGTTAAGGACAAATAATTAGTATAAACGCATAAAGAAAAAGTATGTTTATGTGACTTCAGGAGAAAATTTCCATTCAAGATTGAAGAAATAAAAAAAATCTTTCAATACAGATACTAAAACTCTCTCTTTATTAGAGAAAGAAATACTTTGCTTAACTTTTGTGATCTGACACTATCATTTCATAACTCCTTTTACTTTTACAGGGCCTGGCATCTTTAATGGAGGTGAGTTTCTCAAGTCAACCCTTAAAAATTTCTGTGTAATCAAAATTAGCTTTGCAAATCCTTTAAATGACCCTAAGTAAATGAACATGATTTTGTATATACCATACCACCTCTCAATAAGTTCAAAACAGCTAATTTTTACTCCATCATTGGGACAGATACTGTTTCTTCAGTGAGCACGAATGAAGCAAAGCTGAAATTCTCAATTGTCAACCACTTAGGCCAGTTAGATGTGAATGACTATAAAATGTGATTTTGTAGAGGGGGCAAGCTAGGCTGAAAAGCTAACCTCTACTAAATACTACAAAAAGACAATGATTAAAATATCTAGACAAGAAAGGGGCACTGGGTAGCTTTAATGGCTAAGAGAACCAGAGATCTGGGAAAATAAAAAGAAGAGTCCTATGGGTATCTTCCCAAACTACACAGGTACTCATAAATAAAGATACAGTTAAGAAAAATATAACAATGGATTCACTGCAGGATCTGTAACAGATTCAACGAGTCTTATAGAAATAGTTCTGTTTTATTCACTAAACCAACACAGAGAGAGCATGGTATGTTCTCAGTAACACAGTTTCTAATAACCTGAATTTTAACCCAATTTATAGGCACAGAGAGCTAAGGTGCTCAACCTTGTTGTAAGGAAGAACTAAAGGTATTTTACTTTTGACCTAAATGTAGTCTCTAGTTTATTTCTTTGCTGGGATGTAAATGCAATGACTTAAAGTTAATAATGTCAATAGTTTTAATTTTCATTAAAAATTAATAAAGTGGCATACCAGTTTATATAAGAATCAGTTTACCAGGACCTACTCATTTCTGTTTTTGAACTTCTAAAGCTAACGATTAGGTTCTAAAACCAAGGCTGATGCTAAATCTATCCTAAGGTACATCATAGACAATTGGTATATGTTTACTCCATATTAAAATTATTTATTTTAATGGAGCACAATCAACCAAGAATTGATGACTACAAACTTGTCACAGCAGTAACTTTAACAGCAATGAACAGGCTCAGAGACTCTGATAAGTCTGTAACTGTCACACTGAATACACAGTTATGGAAAATGTTTTCCGTAGTTGAATCTACAAGTATAGTAATACTAGTATGATAATTTAAAAGAAATTAATCTACACCTTAGTCTGGGTTCAGGAAATTTCAAAAAAACTGGAGGAAAAAAGGACATAGATTGTATTCACCATGACAACATGCTAATTTCAGTAACCAGGCAGGCAGGATAGACTTGAAAGTTAATTGTGTCAGCTCACTCTAACCAAACATTGGCTGGTAGCATAAACTGGCTCTCAGAAGTTAAAAAACGATCTGGGCATCAAATGGCTGACAAGACAATCATGGCCTTGCAAGGCTTAGTGGTCCTTTATGAGACATGACTTACCTGTATGGACTGGCATTGATACAGAAATCGGGCTCCTGACACATGAGCTTGTGGGTTGGACTGGAGGCCTATATATGCCCACAATACTTGGATCTCCAGGGCAATGGGTATGACACAGCAGGAAGTACAATGCAGAGCCTGCAGAAGGGTAAAGAAGCATCTGCTTGAATTGCTGATAGTTGCCTATAGTCAGCCACCATGCATTTAGTAGCCATTGTTTCTTAAACATTATACAATAGCAGAGAAGGCAATGTGGTTTACAGAAAGAACACAAAGTTCACAACAGACTAATTATTGTTTTTGATCTTTAAAAAATTATTATTCTAAAATGGAAATTACTAATATAGAGATTAATAAAATATGAGCCCATGTACAATGGTTATAAGAAGCACTCAGTGAGCAAGGCATAGTCAACATTGTAGAATGCTGGAAGAAGAAACAGCAATTTCTGGTTGAGGATGGCTTCATGGAACTGGGATGAGAGTAATATGTGACTGGGAGAAATGATGATTAAAGGAAAATTCAAGGAAGAGAGATGGCATATAAACAGGTGTGCAACTGGAACAGCATACAATGCCATGGAGGAACATTCATTGCCTAATTTGAATAATAGTGAGAGTGCCTCCTACGTGCTAGGCACGTTTAAGGCACTGGCCTTGAGCAGACCATTTGGCTGAAGCACAGATCTGAACACAGGAGCAGTGAAAGGTTAAGGAATAAGACATCTCAGGGTTAGATTATGAAGTCCAACCAAGTAGTCTGACTCTAGGAGGATTAACTGCAAGATGCAGGAAGGATTGATAGAGGTAAGGACATCAATCAGGAGGTTAGTATAAATTTAGCAGGTGCAAACTATCCTCAAATATGCCTGTATTTTTCTAGCTTCATACTTTTTTATAGTAAGGTGCAGATACAGGCAATAATACATGTAAAGTAGGAATGGGGGAGACAGACCATGATTATGTTTATTAAGAAACTGTCAAAGTGTTTTGCAAAGCAGCTTCACCATTTTGCAGTCCTGCCAACAATGTCTAAGGGTTCCCATTTCTTCATATCCTTGCCAACACTTGTTGTTGTCTATCTTTTAAATTATAGCCATCCTAGTCAGCATAAATTGGTAGCTCATCGTGGTTTTACATTTCTTTAATGGATAAGGATGTTGATATTTTTTCATGTGTTTGTTCTAAATATTTTTAAACACTTTTCTTTTCATTTATTCTACAGTAGGAACATTTTTCCACATCATTAAATGTTCTTCAAAAAAGGGATTTAAAAATATAAATAACAATTTTAAGAACAATAAAGAGTAGTTCCACTATAATCTCAATCCTTATCACTAACCATCCCCTTTCTGTGCTTAGCCAAAACCCCACTCCATATGGTATGGCTATATTTGAGGTTTAAGAGAACTCAATTTGACTTCAGTTGCCCAAAGGCTGGATTGAGTACCTCTTTACTTATCCATCCAAATCTCCTTAAAAGAGAAAGAAGTATATAAGGAATAAAGTTGTAATAGTGCTGAGAAGGGAAAAGGGGCACTTTAAAAATAATCTCTAAGGGGACAGCCTTTCAAAGTCTGAAACAAAACTCAGGGGTAAAAAAAAAGAAAGATTGATAAATTTCACAACATAAAAATCAATTTATGCATTGCAAAAAACACCATAAACAAAGTCAAAAGACAAATGGGAGAAAAGCTTCTGCAAATCGTACTACAGAAAAGAGCCCATTTCTCAAATCCATAAAAGAGTTCCTACAAGTCATAAGACCAGTAATTCAATAAAAATGGGCAAGAGATATAAATAGATCATAGTGAAGAAAATACAAATTGTTCAACCATATGCCAAGATATTCAACCTTACTCATAGTAAGAGAAAAATAAAACTATACTAGGATGATATTTTTCACTTATCAGATGAGTAAAGATGAAAAAGTTTGATAACAGTGTTGATGAGAGAGTATATGGTAATAAGCCGTCTCACGTTTGGATGAGGAATTGTAAACTGGTAAACCTGCATGGGGAATAAATTGGCAATATTTATTAAAATTTTAAAAGCTTATACCCATTGATCTAGCATTCTGCTTCTAGGATTTATGATATAGGTTTAGTCTTACACGTATGAAATGGTGACTGACCCAGGTTATGAAATGCCATATTGTTTGTAATAGCAAAAGACTAAAAATAACCTGAATGTCCACCAATAAAACCGGTTAAATAAATTATGGTTCATCCATATAATGGAATATTATAAAACTATACTATGCAAAGAATGCGGAAGCTTATAATGTACTGATGCAGAACAAACTCTTACAGCAAGTGAAAAAAAAGACTATGAGAGCATTTACTTGTGTGAGCATGCAATATCTCTGGAAGGAAAGAAACTAGTAACTTCAGCTGCCTCTGTGGAAGAGAAGAGCTATCTGAGAGAGTGATTTTTATTTTGTACTTTTTGGATTTTTGAGTCAAGTTTATGTATTACTTATACAGAAAAAGAAACAAAAATTCAAATGAAAAGAAAATTAAAAGTACAGCTGAATAAAATCAGGAAGTAGGGGGTAAACAAAAGAGGAAGAAGACAGAACAGCAGAGCAAATGTCCTTATTTTACTTATACCTGCATGCACTGATCTAGCGGGCCACCAGAGAGAGGAAAAACAGAAACAGCTGAATGAGGTTACTTCTGGGGCGGAGGGTGTTGAGATTTTTATTTTCATTTAATACCATTCTATATGGTTTGAATTTTTAACCTGTTGATGTATTCATACATAAATGTAAATGTAAAAATGTAAATTTTTATAACAACAGAAAGAATACAATTTCAACATCAAAGAAAGAATCTGACCAAATATTTAAGAATATAACAGACTATTTGAAATATACGATGTGACCTTGAACCACAGAGTAATCTCTAGATTTTCTAACTTAAATTTTTTCTCCAAGTAAGGAAAATAAGTTAGGTGTAAACCTACCCAGAAATAATAATTTCAAACGGACATGATTTCTTACATTTTTCCTTTATGACAACCACATTTTCCTTCTATAACAACCACAACATCTATGGAAAAAAGGCTGTTTTTTCTTTTTTTAAAGATTGGCACCTGAGCTAACAACTGTTCCCAATCTTTTTTTTTTTTCTGCTTTATCTCCCCAAATTCCCCCCCAGTACATAGTTGTATATCTTAGTTGCAGGTCCTTCTAGTTGTGGCATGTGGGATGCTGCCTCAACGTGGCCTGATGAGTGGTGCCATGTCTGTGCCCAGGATCTGAACCGGTGAAACCCCGGGCCACCGCAGCAGAGCACTCAAACTTAACCACTTGGCCACAGGGCCAGCCCCAAAAAGGCTGTTTTTAATTTTAATATCTATAATTTACAAACAGAGGGAGAAAGTGAGTCTCAGTCAGAAAGTGTATTTCTCTCCTTACTGAAACACTGCAGTTCCTGCTGAGGATCCTGGTCCACTCTCCCTTCTGGGCTGGGTCAGCATTACCAAAGATGGCAACAAGCTCTGGTCTGGGTCTTCCGTGAAGCGTCTGATAAATCTCCTGCTGCAAGTGGCTGCAGTCCATCTTTCTTAGCCTGAAATGAAACACCATGGAGGCTGGAGTTCAACACTAACATAATAATGTAACCATATTAGTATATTAATCTAAATGTTAGAAATAATATTATAAAATAAATCGGAGGCACTAATCCTTAGTAGGTATAAAGGACTGTCAGAAGACTCTTAGCAATATTATAAGACTATAAGATTATATTTTATATATTTTTATATATAATATATATTATATATAATATATATTTATATTTATATATTTATAAATATATATTTATATATAAATTTATATTTTATTATATAAATATATAAATTTATTACATATTATTTATATATAAATTTATATATTTGTTTATATATAAATATATATTTATATTTATATAAGATTTATATATAAGATTTATATATATTATAAGGTTATATATTATAAGATTATAAGACTATTTATTCCTCACTAGCATTCTCTGAACTTCCATGTAAAATACAAAAGTTGCCACATTAACATATTCCCTATAGACAGGGACAAAATTGTGGGAAATGATGGGGAAGCAAAGAATTACCTGTGCTTGCATCCAGATATTGCATTCACTCCAAACTGTACTTCATGTCTCTTAACAGAGCAAGTTCCATAACCCTGGCTCTGCAGGAGGGTCATCTGAGGTGGAAAGTGATGGTCAAGGAGATCACAGAAACAAAGGAGGCAGACTGGAAAATTTATGTTCTTATTGTTTCCTTAACACTATATATATTTTATTAATATCACTCAATTCACAAATTTTTTCCTCTGGTAATTAAAAAATACACAGAGCAATTACTGTTTTTTCAAAAATTGTTAATCATATACCAGCATACAAATATCTCATTAAAACAAACAAAAATCAGTAACAATCCTCACCTTTGGCCAGTCTAACATAAGGCTTAAAGTCTTTGGTAGTATCAACATTTGCGAACATACCATATTAATGGTTTGGAAAAGGAAGTCCTGAATACCTAAAAAATAGGGAACCTCAGGAATTGGAAAATCCAAAAGATTAGCAGCCGCAGCTTCTCTCATTGGGCTGCAACAACTCACCCAGCTCCAAAAAGGATACTGAGTGCCTTATATCACTGGTTAGAGCCAAAAGTGGCTTCCCAACAATATAGCCAGGATTCCCACTTCTAGGCCTAGTAAGAGAAGCAGGTGTGCTCTGTTGAAAAGCCTGCAGAAAGAGTGAAGAAAAGTCAGTTATGGAGAAAAGCATGCTCCCCCACCTTCCGTTGCTTGGCTTCACACCCTTCCTTGAGGAACTGCAGTAAGTTAGCTGCACTGAACAATCTGGCTTCCTTCCACAGTGTAGCATGTTGCAGAAATTTCTACTCCAGCGTTTCTTTTCCTTTTTGTTATTCACTAAAATAAATTCTGAGTGATGTCAATATTGAAATTCACTATATGCTACCAAGGATTACAACTAAGGTTCTAACGATGATCCCTCAATGCTGTTTCTCAAAAATTATAATCAATTTAGGGCTTTGTTCAGCCTGGCTGAAACCAGAGGAATTTAAATGTAACTTTAAAAGTATATTTTAATTAACTATAAAAGTTTCAGAGATGAACTCTGAGAGATACAGGACTTTAGTTCATCATCTGAGGGTAGAATTGAGAAGAAACTGGACTCTGTTGGGTTCAAAAAAGAAGAAAGAAGTAGAAGAAAGCCAAAACATGGTGATCAAGACTGGAAACTTAGATTAAGTGGGAAGTAAATAAGATGCTGAATGCCCAGAAATACAAGAAAAGCCAGTTAAAGAAGTTCCATGGGATGTTGGCTGAGTTTATGATTCAAACTGACCATTTAAAAAAAGAGTTTGGACTTGAGACTGCAGCCCTGCTTTGCTGGGGACCAGATAGAGAATCAGAGAAATTGTTAATGAATAAACAAAGATAACTCTCTATCACTTGCAGTTAAATTATGGAATATTAATTGTGGAGGCTAGGCCTTGATACTCTTATTTTACTTCACATGTGTTACAGAAGCAGAGGAACTATTTCTACCCCAGTATTTCTTCCCCTCTCGATCCCCTGCAGGAGAAGGGCCCTAACCCTGAAGCGCATGATGAAGTGCTGCTGTAAGGAAGTTCCTGGCTCAACAGTCAGGTTCGTTTGTCCAAAACTGACAGAGACTTTCTGGATTCCCAAAGTCCCATTGGTCTCTATCTCATAGATGACCTGAAATACAAAAGTAGAAGCAATTAATAAAAATTATTTAGTGGGCTAATTATGTTTAGGACATAAGATTTCCTGTCTTTCAGGGTTTTATTACAACTGAATGAGAGTACAGCATGGTGACTACAGTTAACAATACTGTATTGTATATTTGAAAATTGCTAAGAGAGTAGATCTTAAAAGTTCTCATTGCAAGAAGAAAAAATTTATAACTATATGTGGTGATGAATGTTAACTAAACTTACTGTGGTAATCATTTTGCGATAAATACATATATCAAATCATTATGTTGTACACCTAAAACTAATACAATGTTATATGTCAATTATCTCTCAGTAAAAAAATAACCGAATGAGGGAGACTAAAAAGAAATCTTAAAAATGCCAAACACAAATACCCTGAAGAGATAATGTTGATTTCATATTATATCTACACGTGAAAGAAGAGACTAGATAGACTTCTTTGAAAGGGTTCATGGGAGAGGTGAGTTTACAGTAAGAATTGAAAGGGAAGAAAAGTAAGTTTTGTTTGGGTGCAGAGGTGAGTAGAAGCACAAGCAGAGGTGAGAATGGAATGGAAACTTGGTTTACTTGGCTCTCACAATGTCTGAGGATGAATAAAGATAGTAGCTGGAGGTGGAAGTCATAAACAACTGAAGGTAACCTTAGATTTCTGAGCACAGTCTTTAAAATGATAATTCTTAATTCTGTGGGTTGACTGAAAGAGAGAGAAGAGACCAAAAGAAGTTGACTAGTCTATTTCATATTTTCAGATGATACTGACTTTGTCAACAGAAGAAAATGTGGTCAGTAAAAATCTATTATAGACTGCATATGGGTAAAAAAAGAGGAGTCAGAAATAATGTTCTGGACATGAAATACCAGAGGACTGTAGCAATGGAAATGACTGCAACATGGTAGGGAGAAAGGTAATGAGCTCAGTTCTTGACATGTTAAGTTTCAGGTAATGCACATAAATTCACGTGGGGCTGGTCTGGTACTTAATGGAAGATGAGGCACCTCTGGTAATGTTGATCAACATACATCAGTCCAGAATCTGAAGTCAGTGTCCCTACCTGGGAAACAACATTCTGACAAGTGTTTCCAGCCAACAGAGGAGAGCCAGGCTGTGACTGTGAGACAAGCGTTACAGGAACCTGGAACTAGCAAGGGAAAGAAGCAAATCAACTAAAATAGAAAATAGCACTTTGTCTTCTAGCTACATATCATGCTGAAATGAGTATTTTTCATTCTCGACCATCACCTTTTTTCTTTCCTTCCATTGCCAGCCTCCTAACTTAAGTTCAAAACTCATTCTGAATCAGCACTTCTGAAAACATATTTCTCAGAACATTAATTCTATTAGCTATACAGGTTCCATGGTCAAATAAGTTTTAGAAATACTATATTCGACACTCCCCTCTTAGAGATTAACAAGGCCCTCTAGCATATTAGACTCTAAGAAATCCACCCTAAAATACCAGGTTGAACTTTATTTAACCCAATGTTTCCCAGACTTATCTAACACCTTATGAATTCTTATTTCATACGTTTATTAATCATATGGAAAAATCATTGTTTGAGATTCATATTTAACAGTTTGATACATCACACATACATTTTCTTTCACCATTACAATCTAGACCGAAACTGCCTCAGATGCAAAGGGACCAAATATTATATTTTCTTTCCTTTTTCCTGATGAATAGCATCATACCTTCATATTCTGCAGATCAGTCATACCTCTTGGAACCTAGCATAAGAAAACAGCAGGAACATGAGTGTAAACATATCTTACGTAAAATCTCCAGGAGCTTGTGGTTTCACATTTGGGGAGATACAATCAACATATTAGAACGATTCACTTCCTATCTTCTGACTCTTCCTCACACTAAAATGCCAGAAGCAGAGCTGAGAGGAGGTTGGATGAACTGTGATGCCCACCTACTCTGAGCAGAGCTCTATCAAACAGCAAAAGCAAACGTTTTGGTGAAATAATAGATGTCACCCCCTCCAACTCTACGTAGCCAATCCCATTAGCCAGGAGGGTGAGAATCTCTTTTCCTGGCTATATAGCCCTGATTCTTTCATCTTTCTTCAGATGATAGGGTTTCCAGGCCCTCTGCCTTTTATGTAACTCTTGGGCATTCTGACTTCTAGTTCAGTGCTTTTTCCACAACCCAACAGTGGGAAGCATGTCAACTTTAAATCCACAGTGGTGACAGTGGGGAGAGAAGGGACACCCACCTTCAAGACTGTGAAGTTATAGTAGGAGGCAGCATTGAGGGCTGGGTCCAGGGTACAGCTATTTGCCAGGTTCTTGAAGAAACGAGCACAGGTTGTACTTTTACTTTCCAGGAAACCTTAGAACACAAAGAATTAAGTGAGTGGTAAATGAGAGAGCCTATTTTTTTTTTTAATTTATATATATATATATACGTTTATTTATGTAAGCAAGATATGCCAATTTATTCTCTAAAACTCTGTCTTACAATACCATGTTTTCTTCATATCAATATCTATAAAACACTTTTTTCTCTCCCAGTGTCATATCTTTCTGTAGTCTTTTCATAGATTTATGCATATTACTTTTTGAATGTTTATAGATATGTCTGTTTATAACATGCAAAAGTTTGTAAAAGGAATTCCAAAGTATCAATAGGACAAAATAAAGGCCCAAAACACAACTATATACTTATACATATGTATATATATGTATATGCATGTATCAAATGATTATCTGTGGGACAGCACATTTGGGAAAATTGTTTGGTATAGTGCATCTAAGATGATGTAGACACTCGAATTCTTCATATTTGGAATACATCTGGATCTTAGTGAATCCATTTAGTTTAGTATTCTATCAAGCAAGATATACTGAGATTTAATTACCAGTATTGGGTATCTTAAATTACTCTTCTTTTGGAATTATTCATATTTTAAAGATTCAGACTTGATCCCTCATTTTTGAGATGTGATTAATTGGAATCCAGCAGATTGTTAAATGCTATTTTCTTAATTACATAAAATTTTGTTTAAGTGTTGAAAAGCAAGCCCACAAACTCCTTATGAGTTAGAAGCATATGGTTTAAAAATATTAGGTCCCAGGGGGCTGGCCCGGTGGTGTAGTGGTGAAGTTCACGTGTTCTGCTTTGGAGGCCCAGGGTTCACAGGATTGAATCCTGGGCGCAGACCTACATACCATTCATCAAGCCATGCTGTGGCGGCATCCCACATACAAATTAGAGGAAGACTGGTGAAGATGTCAGCTCAGTGACAATCTTCCTCAAGCAAAAATAGGAAGATTGGCAACAGATGTTAGCTCAGGGCCAATTTCCCTCACACACACAAAAATATATATATTAGGTCCCAGAAGAGTGGAATATATTAGGTCAAGTTGTCTGCCTAAATTCACATAAACTATTTAAGACAAATTAATTGTTTTTCTTAAACTTTTCTGGTTTAGTAGTTCTCTATCTTTATTTGGTAAGCCTGCCCAGCATTTAAGTAGTATTTAGAAGCTAGTCTTCCTTTCCAGGGTCTTATAGGCCATTTAGTTCCTAGCTATATTGGCCTGACAACATCACACTCACCCCCTAAGAATCACCCTAGCATACAATCAGAATTGGATTTATACTCTATAGTACCTTGGTTACAATATTGAGTCTGAGTCTTATGATCCATCCTGAGGGAGAAAACTTATTTTATATTTATTTATTTTTTTGAGGAAGATTAGCCCTGAGCTAACATCTGCTGCCAATCCTCCTCTTTTTGCTGAGGAAGACTGACCCTGAGCTAACATCTGTGCCCATCTTCCTCTACTGTATATGTGAGATGCCTGCCACAGCATGGCTTGCCAAGCGGTGCCATGTCCGCAACCGGTATCTGAACTGGCAAACCCTGGGTCGCTGAAGCAGAACGTGCAAAACTTAACCACTGCGCCAGCGGGCCAGCCCAAACAATTTTTTTTTTTGAGGAAGATTAGCCCTGAGCTAACATCTGCCACCAATCTTCCTCTCTTTGCTGAGAAAGACTAGCCCTGAGCTACCACCTGTGCCCATCTTCCTCTATTTTATGTGGGATGCCTGCCACAGCATGGCTTGACAAGCAGTGCATAGGTCTACACCCGGGATCTGAACCAGTGAACCCTGGGCCACTGAAGTGGAACATGCAAACTTAACTGCTGTGCCACTGGGCCAGTCCCAAGAAAACTTACTTTAAATTGAATAAAAAGGCTGGCACTTCTGCTTTGGACTCACCGGCAGGATTGCTCTCAGCACAGAGGCCCCCAGCTCCAACTCCTGCAGGCTGCCTCAGTAAGCTTATGACAGACCACTTGGGGAAGTAAGTCAGAATGGGGTCCCCAGCCTAAACAAAGTACAGCAGAAATTTATTCACAATGAGACTGGGCTGAACTCCACTGAAAAAGAAAAAGTGGAAGCAAAAGTTAACTCGACAACTTGTTAATGTGGACAATACTGCCCTCCAAAAGAGTGAACAATAGTGCACTTAGTTATAGGTGCCTACCTAAAGATACCTGATCAGTTGTTGGCTATGAGGGTAAAACCAAACCAAACAATTCTGCCCCCTCCGCAGGCTCACCCTGTAGAAAGGTGCTGGCGACTGGTTTTGGAATGTTGAAGTGAATGATCTGCCTCCAAACTCTGTAGCCAGGGCCTGGAAGTTGGTTGCATTGACCTTTTGGAGCTTCTGGAAATAGTTTAATTTTGCTAAAATATTTTTAAAAAGAAAAGGGGTTTAGATAAAAGAAAAACATTTATTCTTAAATATCTGGTGCACCAAGTAACTAATTTTTTAAAATATCTTTATTGAGACATAATATATACAAAGTAAAGTATGCAAATGGACTAATCTTAAGTGCAAACTTAGGATTTTTACGTATTTATATACTTTTATCAGTAGCACTCAGATTAAGTTATAGAACATTTTCCTGGAAAGTTCCCAATCAATACTCTGTCTTCAGACTTAACAATGATTCTCATTGCTATCACTTTCTAATGCATTTGTAATCTATTAATTGAATTACTGTTTTAGTATTAAGATCTGAGAAAAGAATATGATCAAGGAATTCCAGTCAGTTCCAAGTCTCTGATGCTGGGAATGTGTATGACTAGCAATTTGTGATGAAAATTGGAGGCTCAGGGGCTGGCCCAGTGGTGTACTGGTTAAGTTCATCTGCTCCACTTCAGCAGCCTGGGATTTGCAGGCTTGTGGCCCAGGAGTGGACCTGCACACTGCTGATCAAGCCATGCTGTGGCAGCATTCCACATACAAAAATAGAGGAAGACTGGCACAGATGTTAGCTCAGGGCCAATCTTCCTCACCAAAAAAGAAAAAGCAAACAAAAATTGGAGGCTCAATAATGCTGACATTTGCCCTGTATCAGATGAGTCTCTAGTACAATAAAATGGTACTGTTTTCATAGGAACATGGCAAAGTTGGAGACAATACTTGTTTTGTCCTCTCCAAATCTTCCAGTTTCCTCTAAACTTCAACTGACCAGTCTTAATAATAATGTTTCCATCTCTCAAGTACATGGATTTGTCATATTTTATTCCTTTCACTTTATAATTTCTACATTCAAGATTTCAGATACCCTAAAAGAGTAATTTCTGTAACGATTCCAAAATTTCTTTTATAGCAATGTATAAATCTGTCGAAGTTCCTGCAGCCATCTCTTTATGGCACTTCAGACCAGGAGAGAGATGTAGGAAAAGGGCTCTGACACTGTCCCTTACCCAGAGGGTGACAAGTGATGGATGACTCTGCTTTACCACCCAAGTCCTCTGCTAACTTGAAAAAGGAACACAGCAGAAACATCCCCAAACTAGTTCCTTTTATTCCTCATAATTATGGTCATTTGGACACATTCAGAAAGGAATCAATATTTGCACCATTGAAACCTAATGCGGAATCCACATTACATATGCTTGACCTTTATCCTCTGTGATCGCAAAGTCTTAATTATTTGACTTTTCAGCTAGAGCAGGAAATGAAGACAACTCTCAATTCTGGGGCCTTTCAGATTATTCATTCTCTACAAATCTCCTAGATCTTTGTTACTCAAAGTGTGGTGCACAGACGAGCAGCCTCAGCATCACCTGGGAGGTTATTAGAAATTCAGAATTCTGAAATTCTGACCTGAGTTATAATTTGCATGTTAACAAGATCTCCAGGTGATGTGCATGCATATTAGAGATTGACAAGCATTGCTGTGGAACAGATGACGCTAATGCTGCTGGTCTGGAGACCACCTCTAATCTGAAATCTTCAAACTTTGAAGCTTCCAGGAGCTGTTTAACGTTTTCTTCAGAACTCATACCTGAAAACCACATTGAAGAAATACTTACCTCATAAAAAATGCAGTTGTTTCTATTTTTATAAATGAAAGAAAAGTTTAAGCTAAGAAAGAAGATAAGCTGAGATGGCAAATATCCATCTGGCTATTTTTTCATGGCTTAAAAGAATAAGAGAAAGTTAACATTTTGTGTCTCACTTTAGTGCAGGGATATTGGTGGTAGTGGTGGTGAAGCAGGGATAATGCAGATAAGGAGCATAGGCTAAGGGTAATAAGTAGAGTTTTTGCCTAAAACTTCTACCATCACACATTGTATATTATACCTAACAGAGCTTACAGGCATTTAGACTTAGATTGATACAATTTTAGATGTGGAAAGAAGCCTAGAGACCATCTGGCCAATTCCATTAGGAAATTTGGATCCTGAGAGGTAAATGAGTTGCAAAAGGTCACAGAGCCATCTGGCAGAGCCAAGAGATCACAGCTCTCCTGATTCGCAGTCTTGGGTTTCTCCCACTCCATAATGCTATACAGACTTTGACAAAGAGTATCTGTTACTCATGATCATTATCAGCAAATATTTAGCACTGTGGGCAAACAAAGATATGGTCCATCCTTTCTAGGTGCTGACCATTTACCTGGGGAGACACACTGTTCATATAAACTGCTAACAATTCAAAGTATCCTATAAGTTCCAATGAAGTGACTCTCAGGTGTTGTTGGAGAAAGAAAGTTCAGAAACACTGGTCCAGAAGCAGTGTGCAGGATGGTATGGGAGGCAGGAGGGGAGATTAAAAGCAGGGAGCACCTGGTTGGTTGGACGCTGTTGCAGCAGCCCCGGAGCACGATCATAAGGCTGGAGCTAGAAGGCAGCGAGAGACTTGGAAAGGATGGGACAGCCACAGCCCTGTATTTTAGAATGGACCCTTTGCCTTCTCCCTTTACCCTCTCACAACCTGAATGGTCAGAAGGCTCCTGACAACTACTTCCAGATTCAAGTCCCTCCAGACCCAAAATTTGGTTATTTTCTGGAAAAAAAGTACAGTTTTGCAATTTCTTTTCTAACAGAGGAAATCAGCATGAGCTGACTTTCAGAGTGTAAGGACTACAACTTAAGTCTATTTTGTGTGAGAACATTATTTTGCTTCTTAGACATTAAAAAAAAAAGACATATTCGCTTCCTATCTTTGGAAATGTTATAGGCATCACCAGCAAATTTCTAAGTCTATTTAAAAACCTTAGTAACGACCATTCTCACTTTTATTGCACTCCAGAGTCACAGAGCACTTCCACATGCAGGGCTAGTGATATTATTTCTCATTTTGCAGTTGAAGAAACGAGTCTGGAAATACTAAGGGATTTGCCCAAGTCTGTGCAGCTGGTAAGTAAATGGCAGAGCTGAGATCCAAGACTCTTAGACTGTTGCCTCATGAAATAAAAACAAGGTTGGTGTAGACTAATTTGTCAAAGACATTCACTTAAGTATTATTTGGTACCTCTGATATGTCAGGCACTTGGGATTTAGTGAGTGCCTTCGTGGAGACTGTAGCAAGTGAGGGATATAGTCTATCTGTAATTATCTGAGCTAAGAGGGACGACTGAAATTAAAGTTCTGTGTGGGTTTTCTGATCCACAGCCAATAGGGCATAAGAAATTGCAAATCAGAGAAGAGAGATGGAGGAGGGGGAGAGGTAGTAGAAGAGGGAGGATGACAGATTCAAAGGATAAAAAAGTTTAAAAAACAAAGAAAAGGAGGGGCTGTCCCGGTGGTGCAGTGGTTAAGTTTGCACACTCTGCTTCGGCGGCCAGGGTTCGCAGGCTCAGATCCCAGGCCACTCATCAAGCCATTCTGTGGTGGCATCCCACATAAAGTAGAGGAATATTGGCACAGATGTTAGCTCAGGGCCACTCTTCCTCACACACAAGAAAAACAAAAACAAAGAAAAGGAAAAAGAGACCAGGGACAAAGCCAATTCTCAATAAATGTTAAGCAGTAAGAAAAGCAAACATCTTTATACTCACAGTCATTCACATGGACACAAAACTGTCTAATTCCATTTGAATCCATGAAAACTCTCGAAGGAAAAGGAGAATTACTCCTGAAGATAAGAGAGTTGTCCACACACACCCAGCTTGAAGACCTGTGAGGAAACAGGATGAATAGATACATTTGGAAGTGGAGGATTAGGTCTAAAGAAGGGTGCCCCACAGAAGCCAGAGAGGACTCCTTGGGCAGCCACAGGATAACATGAAGGTCCTATTCTATGGGACAGCTCTGTTCTAGAGAATCAGAAGAGGAACGCTGTTCCAGGAAAAAAACCAAGGTAGTTCCAGTCCTGGGCGCGGGGGACGGGGGAGAAGAGGAGGCACGAAGATTCTGTCTCTCTACTTCCAAATACTACCTATTCTAGGGCCCCAATCTGCTTTAGGAGTCAACCTGAGCACTGCAGCTCACCTCACACTGCCAGGAAGGCAGAAGGAGAAAACTGTCCTCGGATGGAGAAGATAGCAGTCCCTGTCGCAGCAGCAATTTATATCGCAGGCACCAGGAGTCAAGTCACAGACGCAGATCGGTAAGACTATGAAAGTACAACATAAAGCAGAGCGAATGGGAGGAGGATCCCTAAACTCTTCCAAGTGTTAATTCCCCCTCTGCCGACTGCCCCGCTCCTTACTTGGTGGCATTCAGTTTGTTCACAGAATTTTAGATCTAAGTCAGTAGCTTCCATCCCCACATGCCCTCCCCTCACCTGGGAAGAGGTCCACGGTCCTATTCCCAGGCGCCGAGGGGGTCACCACAGTAGGGCCCACGGTAGAGATCTCAGGCACGGTCCAGTGAGTTTCAGTCCCCTCCGAGGACTGAGGGGTTCCGCCCTGCGTCCTTGACTCCAGGGTCAAAGGGGTGGGCACTGCCTCTGACGGGGAAGAGGAGGGCTGAGGCCGGCCGCCCTCGGGGACCATCAGGAAGAGCACCTGCAGTAGCGCGAGCTGCGAGGTGCACATGGGGCTGTCGAGACCCCCAAGGCTTTGACGTGGGTATTGGCGGTCGCCAGAAGCGTCGCTAGAGCGTGGATGGGAGGAGTCGCATCTCATGACGTCATCCGTATGCATCTGCTTATTGGCTCGTGGCTATGGCGGAGAGCTCTTCAGCCAATAGAAAGCGGCATTGTTACAGTCTTTCAGTATCTTGAGGTCTGCGCGCTCCTTCTTAGGCCCGGCCCGGCACAGCTTACGTCGCTTGGCAACCGCCAAGCTGGCGAAGGAGCACTTACCCTTCTCTCCGGTAAGTGGCAGTAGGAGTTCAGCGGAACGCCCCGTGCAGCGGAGTGTCCCGCGGACTCCGAGGCCCAGGAGGACTGAGCCCTTCCTTGTTGGAGGGAAACCCCAGAGGCAGGACCTAGAATTGCATCTTTTTCACCCGGGATTCTTAACAGTGAGAAGCGCTTTCTAAGGAAGGATAATGATCTCAGGGAGGAAAATACACGGAAGATCACATACCTTGAGGACGCGGGGGAGGAGCACAGTATTTTAGTGGAAACAAATTGGATTCCGCTCCTTAAATTTTAACATCGAGAAACTTAAAAAAAAATTGAAAACATCAATAAATATATGAAATCATTAAACATGGACTGCATATTTGTTACTAGAAAAAATAAAGAAGAGGGGTGAAAAATTTAAGAAGATAGAGAAAGAGTAAGGAAAGGACAGACAGATTTTCTCGGAGATGAAGAGAACATAAGATGCAGGAATGGAAATAGCCGTATTTCCCTTAACAAAGGGATGCAGAAGAAAATTTATTTTTTTACTATTATAATCGCCACTTTTTTTTAGCCCTCTTTAGGAAGTTTTGGGTTTTCCCAGGAGTGGTATGCCTCTTCTGATTCTCTATGGCAGGACTGTCCAAAAGAAGTTTCTGTAATGTTGGAAATGTTCTATATCGGCACTGTTCATATAGCAGCCATGGGCTATATGTGACTATTGCTCACTTGAAATGTGGCTAATGTGACTGAGGAGCTGAATTTTAACATTTTAATTCATTCAAAGTTAAATAACCACATGACTAGTAGCTACTATGTTGGATGGTACAATTCTAGATGTTCAAAATCTTGCTCCTGCTAAACCCTGTATTTTCCTCAGTCTGCACAGTTGTGACATCTGGGTTATTTCAGTTGCTTGGTTTGGGGATATAAATTAAGATCTGATAAGAGTTATCTGAAATCTAGCACACTTACCTAAAACCTAGCCAATAAGTCCTTTTCCAAGTGAATCACTTAGGCAGATAAACTTTAGGACACCTGACCTTGCTCACATTCTCTGACAAGATATCGATATTCTAATGTGTTGAAGTCAGTAGTTAATTGTATCTCTGTGTTACAAATGTTCTTAAACATATTTTATGTGATTGTGTGATGGACTGCTATAAGAGACATCTATATTTGTGTTTGGGCACACAATATTTATCTACCTTATTAGTGATTTCTGTAGAAAAAGGCCAAGTTCAGATTATTCAAATTATATGTATTTACTAGAATATAAACTGCACAAAACAGAGTGTTGTCTGTTTTGTTCACTGTTGTATTCCATGCCTAGAACAGTGCCTAGGACAGGCCAGATGTGCATTAAATATTTTTTAAAAGATTGTTTTTCTTGGCTCTTTAGATTTCACTCTTAGGAATATATAGAGTTTATATTTTTTCAGAATTGAATTTCTTTATATAAAACTTCTATTGTACAACCAATCGGAGACTATTTTAGATTTAAAAGTTTGGAATTTACACTGTAATTCTCAATCAGTGGTAAATCAATGATAAATTATTCTTGAATTTATTAACACTGGCAAAAGTTTGTTCATTGAAGTAATTTAAGGGTTGAGTGTAGTGAAATAACATTTCAGGATTTTATTGAGTTGTTTTTTCTTATTTTTGAATTTTAGCACATCATAAATTTTTCGGAATACTTTTTTTCTCTTTTTAGTCATAGTTGAGCAAAAATATTATTTATATTGTTGCTGTTATATGTTTATAGGAATCTCTGTAATACAGAACTCTCAATTCTTTTGAGACCTAATATTAAAATCTGAAAGAAAATTTTGAGGAAAGAGAATGAATTTTATTCACATGTGCCATGCAGATGCAAGTTTTAGCATGAGGTTCAAGTCTTAAATTGAAATAGCTTAATATGACATTACCTCAGAAGCAGAGATTTCCAAATTAGATCCTATGATACTAGCAGCTGTTTGTATTTTGGTATTAAAAGAGTTCAATATGTCCTTAGAAATTTAGCCGAGATGGAATAAAGATGGCAGACCAAGAACAAGTTTTAGCCTCTCCCGATTCCTCTCCTCTTTCCAAAATCTCTAAAAATTACAGAAAAATTACATGGATACACACAGTCATGTGCATCCATGCACATACCTTGATACTGAGAAACATGAAGAGGTGCTCCCAATGGACCAGACATTATGAGAATCCTTAAAAAACAGAAGGCAGATGGGATAGGATTGAAGATGGATAAACAGAAGTTGCTTTATAGAGGTTTAATAAAGAAGTGGGAGTGGCTCTTGGGGGTGTCATAAGCACACAGAAAGAAGCTATTAGTATCAGTAGGGCCCTCGGACAATTGTGTGTTATTGATTGAGGTACCACTGTAGGAAGAACCAGGTAGATCAGCCTCTCAGCCTTGCTCCTACTTGTGCATGCAGTGGGTAGTGGAAGAACTTGCTCCTACAGGGGTCAGAGGCAATCCAAAAGGCAGGACAGTACCTTGGATAGCTTTTTTTTTTTGCTGAGGAAAATTAGTCCTGAGCTAACATCTGTTGCCAATCTTCCTCCTTTTTTGCTTGAGGAAGATTAGCCCTGAGCTAACATCTATGCCAGTCTTCCTCTATTTTATATGGGGGTCACTGCCACAGCATGGCTGATGAGCAGTGTGGGTTCGCGCCTGGTATCTGAACCCACAAACCCAGGGCGCCAAAGTGGAGTGCCCCAAACTCAACCACTAGGCCATGGGGCCAACCCTCTTGAATGGCTTTTGACATCTGGGAGGAAGAGAGGGACCCCACATTTTGCAGACTGGTACTAGCTCACCTTGTCAAGTTACACATCTGACATTCCCTCCTCCACAAATCCTTGAGGCAGAATGAAAAGAGAAAATCTACAAAAAATATAGGTTAAAAGGAAGTATTACCTCCAGAAGAGCAACAATATGCCTCACACCTGATTTTTTAACAAAAATAAGGAAAGCTATAAAACATGCAATAATATCCTAAAAGAAGCTAACCTAGAATTCTATACCTAGCAAAATATCCTTTAAAAATTGTGTTGAGAAAACAAAAATTGAGAAAAAAAATCACCACTAACAGACCCACACAAAGAATTGCTAAAGGGATTTTGCAGGAAAGGAAAAATGATCCCCAATGGAAGCACAGAAATGTAGAGTATAAATTAAGAGCAATGGAAAGGATAAATACAGGATGAAAACATTAAACTCAATTGTATTCCTACATTATAGCAATAATAAATTAGAAAGTAAAATTTTTTAGATAAAATTTATAATGACATAAAAAATTCAATACCTAGGAACAAATATAAAACAGTGGAAGATCTATACATATAAACCTATATGCTATTTCTGAGAGGAATTAAAGAAAACCTAAAAAAATGGAAGACTTCACCAAATTCATGGCTAAGAAGACTTATTAATGAAAACATATCAGTTCTCCCCAAATTGGTATATAAATTCAGTGCAGTCGCAGTAAAAATTCCAGCATTTTTTTGGTAAAAATTGATAAGCCGATTTCAAATTTTATATATAATTTCAAAAAGCCAAAATAGCCAAGAGAATCTTGAAGAAGAACAAAGTTAGAGGACCTATACCTAATATATATCACCTCTTATTATTAAGATAAAATAATTATTAGGATAAAATGGTATGGCTTTGGCTCCAAGATAGACAACTAGACCAGCAGAAAAGAATAGAATCCAGAAACAGACTAACAGATATGTAGTCACTTGATTTAGGACAAAAGTGATACTGCAGTGCAGAGAGGAAAAGGTGATCTTGTCAAATTGTGCTGGGTCAATTGGATATTCATATGGACAACAGTGTATCTTGACTCCTAGCTACATGTACCCAAACATCAATCTCACATAGATTGTAAACATAGGTAAAACAATAAAGCTTCTAGAAGATAACATGAGAGAATATCCTTATGATCTTGGGGTAGGCAAATCTTTCTTAAACTGGATGGAAAAATCACTGATCATAAAAATATTGAAAATTTTATCTCATTAAAATTGAGAACTCCTCTTAATAAAAAGACACTATGAAGACAGTAAAACAGGCAAGTTTTTCAATTTTTTTATTTCAAAAAATAAGTTATGAATATATGTTGAATCATTTTAATGAACTGATACTTTTTAAATTAAATTTTTAATCTTGGGCTAAGTGGAGATTCACACGAAGTTGTAGGACATAATATAGAGAGATCCTGTGTACCCGCTTAAGGTAACACACCTGGCAAAAGCGCGGTACAACCAGAATGTTGGTATTGTTACAATCCACCCACATTCTTCAGATTTTCCCAGTTTTAGTTTTATGTGTGTATGTGTGCGCGTGTATTTAGTTCTCTGCAATTTTATCATGTGTTTTCATGTATCCACCACCACAGTAAAGATACAGAGTAATTCCATTACCACAAAGATCCCTCCTGTTTTCCTTTCATAACCATTCCCACCTCCATCCTCCCTTTCCCTCTCTCCAGGATGGATTTTTCAACTACCATTAATTTTTATAATAACCATGATTAAAATAACTAATTTAAACAGTGGTTCACAAGCATTTATCTAAGTACATCAAATAAATGGTGGGTGTCTACATGTTTAACAGAAAATGAAAGTTTAGTAGCTCTGGAGGAATTAATTTCCTTGTTTATTAAGAGATTAACAAATAGTGAATACGTTATAGAAGGAAGAAATATGTTTTCACTTTGAAATCTTTTTCTTTTTTTAAAGATTTTATTTTTCCTTTTTCTCCCCAAAGCCCCCCGGTACATAGCTGTATATTTTCAGTTGTGGGTCCTTCTAGTTGTGGCACGTGGGACGCCGCCTCAGCATGGTCCGATGAGCGGTGCCGTGTCCACACTTAGGATCCAAACTGGCGAAACCCTGGGCCACCAAAGCAGAGTGCGCAAACTTAACCACTCGGCCATGGGGCCGGCTCCTGAAATCTTAAAAATGTTTCTTTAGCCTTTAGAATCAATAGCAAGCACTGTGACTAATTAGATACTGCTACCATTCCTAAATAGAAACTCCTTTAAGATGTTATCTTTTAACTCCCTCATGCTGCCATAACTAGAAGTCCCTCTTTCTACTTTTGTCTCTTAAACTTTTGTTTCCTTCCCTCCAATTTTATATTTTCTATCACTAGTTTAACTAATAATCCTTCTCAGTGATCTAAGTTAAAAAATACAATGTACCTGTATTCAAAACATTCTAGTTACATATCTATTGGTGTGTAACAAACCATCACAAAATTTTGTGGCATAAAATGACAGTGATTTTGCTATCATTATGGATTCTCTGGGTCAGGAATTTGACCAGGATACAGCAGAGATGGCTTGTCTCTGGTTCATGATGTCTGGGGTCTCAGCTGGCAAGACTCAGATAGCTGGGGGAGACTTTAATGGCTGGGGTCCAGAATCATCTGTAGGTGTCTTCACTCACATGTCTGGTGCCTGGGCTGGGGATACTTGAAGACCAGGCTTAGCTGGGACTATTACCTGGAAAGCCTGTATGTGGTCTCTTCTTGTGGCTTAGGCTTCCTTACAATATGGCAGCCTCAGGACAGTTGGACTTTTTAAATGGTGGCTCAGGGCTTCAGAAATGAGTATTCTAGTGAACAAGGCAGAAGCTGCATGGCCTTTTCTGATCTAGTTTTAAAAGCCATATAATACCACTTCCACTGTACTCTTGGTTGAAGCAGTTACAAGCTCACCAAGAGAGTATATGGACACCCCTGCCTCTCTATGGAGATAGGTCAAAAACTTTGAGGCAAATTTTTAAAACTGCCACAAAAAATTTACAAAATTTGAATATCTTTTTATATAAAATATAAAAATTAAAGTAAATGTAAAAATTTTTTAAATTCAATGTCTCCAAGAAATTATTTTTCTTCTAATATATTAAAAATTATCTGCTAAATTCACAGGTAAAACAAGTGATAATGAATATCAAAATTTAAACCAAATTTATTTAAATACAGTTGAAAATTTTAATTCAGTTTTTAAAAATTTAATTAGGTGTTATTAAATATGTCTATAAACCTAAAACTATTCGTAATTATAGTTGCCTATGTGAAGAATAGATGTTATGTTTCATATATATTATATCTAGGCTTGGGTATACACAAATTTAGGATACTATTAATTATTTAATATTGCAAATTGTTCCTTAGTGCCATGTGCAACTGTTGTAAAAACTGTGCTAAATTGTGAATAGTGGATATAAAGAGTTCAAGAAAATGAATGCTCTGCTCTATTGGCAAATATTTTGCTATTCAAAACTCTATTGCAGTCATGGTATTTGAGAGGAAAGATGTGATGAGCTAACTTTTTTTTCTTGCCTAATTGTTTCTCCAACTCAAATCCTCCTCATACTCTGAAGCGGTGTCCATTTCTGATGTCCACAGTGCCATGGTCCTCAATTCTTCATTTAGCCACAGTCATGTTTCTTTCATGGACACAGGACAAGAGATGTGGCAGTGCTTCTCTGGGGACTGAATGGTGTGAGTCGCAGCAGCAGATGTGTAAGATTGTAGATTGCCCAGTGCCATCGCTGAGCACTGGGTCTTGAGTGACAAGAAGTTCTCATGTGATTTTTATCAAATTCATCATTTGTGGGTTTCTGGTTTGTAGGTTCCTCTAAGGTGCAAGACTAGGACGGGGGGGCCCTTGCCTGGGTTTGAAGGTGGTGTTACTTCTCTGGGAGCGTGAACTTGCAAACTTTTTCTATCTGATCACACTCACTGCTAGCTGTAGTTCAGTTTATAATCCAGGGAGCTTCCAAGAACATGAAGTTCCTTCAGCAGTGTTTCCAGAGTAAATTATGCCCCTGCTCAGTTGCAGAAGTTGATGGGATGCCAATTTGTCCCATCGAGTGCTTAGTTCAAGAAGTCCAGTCAAATCGTGGAATTTGGGCAAAACATGGAGCTCTAACATCTGGAGATGTGATCACACTTGGTACTCACAATGTTTCCTGACCTTTAGATTTGAGTCATAGTTTTGGTACTTTGAATTTTCTTATTTATTTGAGGGGAAAAAAGGACTCATTAATCAAGAGAAACTCTTGTATCAGCAAGCCTAGTCAACCTCCAGAATGTAAGGCCTCCACTTGTATTTATTCTCTAGAAATTTCTTCTCCATATCTGAGAATGGTGGTCAGAATTCAGTTTAGAGATGACCTCAAGGTCTCTACCTCCTGTCTGCAAGTTATCTAGGAATTTCCTCTGGATAACTTGTATGCAATTCATACTTTATGATCATAAAGATTTATTTTAATTAATACCCATTTCTTTGTGGAAGATTCTCTCACTAGTCACTCAGCCATAAGAAGAACTCAAAATGTGTTGCAGGGAGAGTACAATCTATCCACTCCCTCTCTCACTATTTATGGGTCAGATCAATATTTATAATTCATTCAAGTGCAGGCATTTTCTTTTTTTAAAAACCTAGAAATAGTATCTGTTGTTGTTGTTACTTTTTTCTCATGGCTATTTACAACTAATTGTGGAGTGAAATAATTTGTCCACAGTTAAAGAAATCTAAGATATTAGCAGGGAGGAGGTAAAAGTATTTCTATTTTGATTGGGGCTTTCTTAGCAGCACCCTAAAGACAACACTGAAATGATATTATCTCTTTGATTACTTCTAGCAGTCTGAGGCCAAACCCAAACAAATCTAGAATTTCCATATTTGGAGTAACAGTTGTGTAAACATCAGAGTAGTCACATAAACATTCTGTGTAAATTAAACTGAGTATCCCTTCCATCCAAAAAAAAATTCTTTTTAATTCCTAATATAAGTTTATTGTTGTTTTAGGTATCACAAATTGTAGCAATCTTTAGCAAGTTTAGGAATATAAAAATAATAGCTTATTAAGGCTATCTAACCAGTGACTCTATTTATTTCATTTTACTTCAATTCTCAATTCTTCTCCAATATTATCTCTCTCTTTAAAAAAAAAACCAAAAAACAAACACATATTAAATATCCTAGCATTTTAAATGGAGTTTTTACCAATTATATTCAGGGAAATACAAATATGGACAATGAATATTACCTACATGGAAAGTGGCTTATCCTTTCACAGAGATTTTTTTAAAGTAGTTTCCTTTACGCTTACTGGGAGAAGGGTATATGCAAAACCTTTCTTTCCTGGAGTAGTCAGTTCTGGACTGCTGTATCTGTCATGCTTCTTACCAAAGTTCAGGAGGGCAATATCTGTTTCCTCAAGATGGTGTGATAATGGGTATTGCAGTGTTCCTGATATGAAGCAAAGAAATAACAGCCAGAAAGCTAATTAAAAAAGAGTAGACTTGCATTAAGGAAAAGGGCAAAGACTTTTCCTTCCCTGCCCTTTTAAATCTTCCTGCTCCCACCCACTGTAAAGACTTGAAACAATAGAGTCAGCAATAAGAGTGATTTCTTTATGTTCACTCTTATGAAATGTCTTATTTCTTTTCCTTAATGACTTTGTCTCCACTTTGTCTCTACCTTGTCATTGATGTGTAAGAACTGACAAATCCTTATTTTCCTAGTGGTACATTCAAAAACAAACCATCTCCCCTCCCCGAAATTTCCTTTTGAAAACTTTAGGCCAGCCAAATGAACGACTGTGCTGCTTGAGATCTTAAGGCAGTAACAGGGTGATAGCCCTAAAGGAAATATTCACTTTTGTTTCGTGAATTCATCTGGGTTAATGGTGTCTTGGTTTCTGATTTGTAACTAGGCAGAAGCTCTGAAATCTCCATTTAGGAACAATAATTACAATTTTATTAATTCCTTAGATTTGGCGATTGCACATAGAAGATGTTCTGCCCAGTATTTATTACTGTAATCTAATGGTGCCTCCATCATTAGGCTTATTTTATACATTAAAAGGGAAGTGAAAAGAGAAAGGACAGAGAATCGTGATCTTGGACATAATTACTGGATCATCAGAAATGCTGAAGCACATAAGAATAAAAGAGAAGTGGTTAAAAAAACAATGCACACTGTTAAAAATAGAAGGAAATAACTAGAGGAAAAAATGACTGTGACTATTAGAAACTGATATGTAATCAATTGAATGGAGATTTTTTTGATGGACATTAGTGGTAAGAAAATAATTATAAGTAAATACATGTTATTTATTTATACCCTGTCTCATTAAAAAAATAATTGTGGTGGAAGATATTTATGTAAATATCTTCTTAACTGAAAAAACACAATGAAACAAAACAGTAGCATTTCCTTCATGAGTGTGTTTAAAAGTGGGGTTGCTTCCCGTTGTCTGGAACAGTGAGGGTATACTAGCACCTCACATTTGTATCACCTTTGTGAGTACAGAACATTTTCACATTCTTTTGATTTTCATAATAGTTTTATTAGGTGAATAGGGTCTTGTCCTATCATGAGGATGAGGAAACAGCCTGAACTGCTAAGTGACTTGCATCATTCCTGATTATTAAAGCCAGAACTAGAACTCAAGTCTCCTCTCATTTAGGTAGTGCTGTCTATACTGCTTGGACTCATGGATGAGTTTTCCAAGGCTCTTTCCAGTCACAAGTTTCTTCAGTTTTAGCGATTATATAAAAGTGTCACAGTATTTTTGTAGTCAAACAGTGCTGTCTGAGATTTTAAATGTGGAAATTTGAAAACAGCAGAAGGCAGATGTGCTAGATGCTCTCTGTTTGCTCCACAGCTCCACTGTTCATCCTCTTCCACCCTGCTCTGTGTCATGGGAGGTTGTCCAGAGTAAAGTGCATCAAGGGGCTTCTGGTTAGGTTCAGCAGGAGATTGGAGGTAGGTGGAGAACGAGG
Source organism: Equus quagga (assembly GCF_021613505.1). NCBI lineage: Eukaryota > Metazoa > Chordata > Mammalia > Perissodactyla > Equidae > Equus > Equus quagga. The sequence continues at coordinate 151,738,146 of NC_060268.1, forward strand.
TTGAGTATTTATCCCTCTGCTCCTTCCCTACTTGGCCCCAGTTTGGCAGTAGCTATACTACTTAACTGAAGGTGTAAGAGACCCTGTGGGGCCCCCACCAAGGTATCCTCAGCCCTCATCACTTCTTATACACGGTGGTGGCTCTTTCCTGTGCAACACCTGCTGCTCTCTGCCTGAGGCCTTTTTCTAGCCATGGAAGCATGCTCAGCCCACGCGCAGGACAGGCCAGACGTGCTGCACAGTTGATATCTCCAGGGAGCAACCCCTAACCAATGAGGTATGGGAATTGGTGGATAAACACCCCAACTTCCTCTCCCCTCGGTTAGGACAACCCTGAGCTGTGTTCACCATCTCCCAGAGGTTCCGATCAAGACTGACCCTCAGCTGCACTCAGTGGTGATCTGCTGATCAATGCACCCTTTATTGGCCTCCTTCTCTGCCCTGTTTCACTTACTCACCACCTTTCAGTGCCTCCTGGAATTGCCTCCTAAATAAACTACTTGTGCTGAAATCTTAATTTCAAGGTCTGTTTCTGGGAGACCCCAACCTAACACAGAAGCCACATTTCTTGTCAGGCGGCTGTATCCTATAGCCATAGCTTGCTGTGTGGGTTTCAGGAGCCTCTTCCTTCCTCTCCTTGCCCCTTCAGGCCAGGCACAGTCATGGATACTCATTGTTGCCAGCCCCAGAATGATTCACCATCCCATGTACACACAACTGCACGATGGGCTGGGCAATGTAATCTTTATGCTTCATGGCTAAGCAATGGATATTCTTTTAGTTAGGAAGAAAATGAAAGTAAGAGGAGTAAACATCTAGCAGTCTCTGCCACAGAGGCACACTTCAAATTTTAGACTTTTTTGAAACATATTGTGAAATAATTAAATGATTGAAAGCAACACTAATCAGGCCAGCAATGATTACAATGCAGTTGCCACCATGAGGTCAATAAAATCATCAGGGTTATCTACAGGTTGCTCTTCAGGATGGTTGCTGGTTCTGCCTTGGCTGTGCTCTTCTTGGAGGCAGAGTTCTTGCAGTTTCTCTGTGGTACTGAACTGATGACACGCTAATGTGGGGGATTGGAATTTGCCACCCCAAAGTGTATCTCTTTGGCTTGATTATTTTTAAAGACAAAAGACTCTGAAAGAAGCTGACTTTCCTCATAACTGCCTAAAAGAATTTAAGATAGAAGCCCTATTCCAGGAAGGAGCTAATACCATATGAAAACTATAGTATAATGTAAAACTAGGTATGATAGACAGGAAGGCACTAACAAACCCATTTTTATCAAAGTTCTCTCTCTTGGGTCACATTGTCTATAGATGGCTCAGCAAACACTTGTTTATCAAACATTTGCATTTCCATCTCCATGTAAGTTGCCCTTCTCCCCTTGGAAGTCCCAAACCACTAACCCCAACTTCCTCCTTTGTTTTTAGTTGAAGATGATATTAAAGGTGGTGGCTTCGGCCATTCTGGCAAGTTACTCAGGTTTCCTGGGTTTCTCCCATGTATACATGTTATTAAACTTTGTTTGATTTTCTCCTGTTATTCTGTTTCATGTCAATTTAATTCTTAGACCAGCCAGAAGGACCTAGAGGGTAGATGAATAGCTCTTACCTCCCCTACAGTTTTGGCAATGAGGATGGGACAAAACTTCACTGGCTGGACACTGCTCACTCCTGGACCACTGCAGCTGAGACTTCCTGGACCCCTGATAAGGAGATAAGAGTTCTTACCATGTCAGTCTCCCAGATCTCTGCCTGCAGGATCCGGTGGAAGTGAGAGTGGTGAGTGTTTTTTCCTTTTCTGAATTTAGATTAGCAGGAGAAAATATTGGTGAAACTAGCTTCTTGGACTCAGCAACTCTGGTAAATTTGGTTTAAGTACTCATTGGTTGCTTGATCCTTCTCCTCCCAGAGATGGTCACTATTTTTCCTTGTCTCTGTCTTTAGTGTCATTTATCATAAAAAGGAAAAACCATAGGGCAAGATGCAGGCATCTCTATAAGCCTGTTGTCTGGGAATATGCATGTGAAGTGCAAGCTGTTGCTAATGGCATCTTGGAAGCCAAACAGGCTGCAAATTTGGTGGGCACAGGTCAAGCAGTTAAGAGCCATTAGGGTGCTTGCCACCTCAAGAAGACTCCTGTGATAGCATAAGTTGGTCATGGAGCAGGGTAGAAGACACACGTCTCCCACCAACATCAAGAAAATGTATGTGCAACCAGGTACTCTGTAAAACACATAATCCCCAACCCCAGGGCCTCTCACTCCTAGCTATTAATTTGGCTCTGAGAGACCCAAAGCTTAGCTAAAGCTGTTAATGTGCATATAAGATGAGGTTTTTCCTTTCATCTTGTTCTGTGTCTTGAGAGCTTCACCTTGTGACCTTTCTGGTCTCTGCCATCCAGAGGATACACGTACCAGTGTGCATCTTGATTGCCGGTTGAATAGCCTGGGGTTCCAGGACGCACTCTCTTTGACTGGCTGTATATCAGCTTTCAGGTGAGTTTGTCATAAAGGGTCCCAGTTGCTTTCATAAAAGGCATTTGTCATCTTGACCTGTACTGCCTGTGAAACAAAGGCCTTTGCTTTCTTAGGCTATTTTTGGGAATGAACTTTCTGGATCTTGCAAGGTCTGCTGCTTTTGTACTCTTTTTTGGGGATGCTTCTCACATCCCTGGTTTATTGGTTTGAGTTGCTATTAAGATCCTACTCGTCAATGTGGGCAGATGATGGATTATTTAAAGTGGAAAAACTTCTAAATTGGAAAATTTTTTTAGAGAGCTTTCATCATAATTGTTTTATTGGTACCTATGGAAAGACCAAATTAAAAAGGAAATACAAAAAAATATAATGACTAGCCTTAAGACCCTGACTCAGGCTCCAGTTACATTGAGAAAATATAAAAGCATAAGTGTTGATAAGATTATAAAGTTTGGAATGTTTGAGCTAATATTATATGAAGAAGTTATATCCATTTTTTGAGTGTGTTTTGAAAATGGACAGTATGTCTGGCTGGGAATGCTTCCCCTATCCCATATTATAAGACTGAGATCTGTTGATAAAGTCCTAGTGGAAGCTGTGATTAGAGGTGTAAATAAACGTGGGACTGTGGGGGATCAGAATTGGCCATCCCAAAATGTGTCTCTTTGGCTTGATTATTTTTAAAAACTAACCTCATACTTATTAGATACAGCAAAGCTGCTCCACACGCAGCTGTCTGATGTGCTTTGTTTCATGTCTCAGGCATTGCTGTGACAATATTTATACTCAATTGTAGCAAAAATAAATTTTTTCAACACACCGATAAAAATTTGGAGGGACTGCTGGGGGATTTGATTTCTTGAGCACAGATGTTGAGAATCTCCATGTTAGGTATTTTAAAAGACATAGAATGAGTAATAAACAGTCCCTTCCCTCTGGAGCTCCGGGTCTAGTAGTGACGCATGGTGGGGTGAGCACTGAAGGGAAATTTGGGGTGGGAAGGAATGATAATAACAGTGTAGGTGGCAGGATACTTTGTTAACATGTCAATTATTGTGGTTTCCCAATCCTACCTTGGCTTATTGTTGAAATTACACAAGGTGCCCTGAAGCAATAGGGTAAGAGGGAAGACATAAAGGGTACCTGTGAGGGCCAGGAAAGAGCATAAATTCTGGAGCACTGGGAAGGGGCTGGAGGTTGGTGGGCCCATGGGTAGTGGGTACCCTTGCTTGTTCTGTGGTCATATCCGGGTCGGTAATGCCTCAGAAAAGAAGGCTCCACTCTAGGCACCAGGGCTTCCAGGTGAGGCAAAACCCCCTCACCAGTCCTCCCCCGTCCCTACTTAGCATTGGAACAGAAAGCCTGTCACATTTCAAGGTTGAGTGGTGAGAATATCAGAAGGGATCAAGGTAGGTGAGAGACTAGAAGTCCTCCCCCCATTTTCTGATCCATGTGCTTCTCTCAGATTCTGGTGTAAACCAGGGAGGGAAGGGGACTCCAGTGATGATTATGATTGACTTTCTTGCCAGCTCAGAGGAAGTTGAGATGGATTTAAGTTGATATAAAGAAAATAAAAAATAACAAAATGTCTTGGACACCGAAACATGGTGGTTTAAATCTGCTCCATACATAAATAACTGAGACAAAAAGCAGTCTATGACAAGGCTCTGCAGGAGGCTAGGTGATATAGCATAGTTAGAATAAACCATGGCATATTCTTTGTTGTTTGGGAGCATTGCAGTCTCTGTTTCACAAAGCTTTTTCCAGCTAAGCAAAGTAAGGAACTAGAGGGCGGTTAGATAGAGAAGGGGGAAAGAATTATTTTCCTCATTGATTCTCTTCTAGCTTGCTCCCATTTCATAACACAAAGTACAGTAACAAATGTATATGTGGTAAATAGTTATGTATTACTCAAGTATTAATGAAGTATTTTCTGGTAGTTACTTCTGCTTTCCCCTAGTTGTATGTCACACTCGAGCATATTCTGTAAAATCCGTGTTGTCCATCGTTTGGATTATGGAGGCAGAAATGAACATTGTCTTGTCTGCAAGGCATTATGGCACACAGAGTGCATAACCTTTCACTCTCCCAGCTTTCCCTCCCACAGACACCTTTCTCAACTGGCAGTTTTCTCTTTGTCATTCCAGAGGCTTCAGAGCACAGACCTCTATGCAATTTCTATTTTTCCTGGAAGGAATTATGGCGAACAGTGGAGTGGGTAGGCTTAGCGACATTTTCTATATATAGTCTGTATGTCCTTGATTCTAAAACACTTGATAAAAACAGATTTTTAATGTTTTGAAATTCAGAGTCTGTCTTGCAATGAATGTCAAAAGAAATCTGTCTGTTTCCAGGCAGAACTGTAAGTTATGCTGTGTTTGTCATTCTGCACGAGCATGCTTAATATTGCACGGAAGATATCTTTTCATCTGATTGCCAGCTCAGATGAGCTATTTGTAACAGTACTTAATGCAAGTGAATTTTAATTTAATTCTGGGCTCCCAATTGGTTTTTAAAACATTTCAAAGATTATAATTCAGCAAACCTAAACTTTTTTTTAATGTGGTAAATTGCCTGTTATATGCTGAGCAATGAATTTAAAAGCAATAGAGATTGTTACATGCTTTGGACTAGATCAGAAAATTTTCAGAGCTGGGAGAGATTTGTGTGACCAATTCATATGCTGAGAAGGAGTTTTACTTGGCAATGGTACATCTATTAAAAGGTTCTGGCTAACTTTCTCCCCTTAAATTTTTATTAAAATGTTTAATATTTAGCAGAAATAATAGAAAAATGTATAACGAAACATCAGTAAACTCCTTTTCCACCCCTCCAGCCATTTCCACGCTATCTTCCTCCCCTAGAGTAGGATCCTTCTGTGTCTTTTGTCCTGCTCACGCATGATATGCATATATAGGTTTTTGTTAAAAAATTGCGATGATATCATACTATTCTCAAAACTACCTATAGTGGATTTCTCAGTGCTGCATTCACAGGCCCTCAGATCTCTTCAACATTTCCATGCACACCTGCTCCTGGTGTAGTTGCCTTCCCCACAGCCTGCCCCTGTGTCTCTTTGTGAGCAGGCCCTCAGGTTGCTAGAACACGCTTTGCCTGTGCTCACAGGAGCCCAGAAGTGCCTAGGAATTTATGCTCCCAGCCCCCAGTCCTTGGTTAATGACTAAGTGCAAAGTGTAAACTTTAGCTCTGTTGCCCCCCTCATCAATATAATTTAGTCAATCATTCCTGGTAATTTCCTGGCTGTATTTTGCTTTGGACACTAAAAACAATGCTGCAATATACAACTTTGCACATATATACTTACATATTTACTAAAAGCAGAGTTTCTGGGTAGGCATCCTCTAATTGAGTGTACTGAGGTTGAATTAAGACACTCTACAATATTAAGATAAAGTGGTGGACCTACAAGTCTGAAGAGAGATCTAAGGGAGGGAACTAGGCAAAAGAATTTTGATTCTGTCTTTCAACAAGTATTTACTGATCTCCTATTATGTGCAGGTTCTGTATAGGGTCTACATTTTCAGTGGAGAACAAAACAGAAATGGTTCCTGCCCTCTTGGATCTTCTCTAGTGGAGGAAAAAGACATTAAGCAATGACCTCATAAGTAAATCTTCACAGACTGGGTAAGTGCTACAAAGAACAAATAGAGGGGGCTGACCTAGTGGCGTAGCAGTTAAGTTCGCATGTTCTGCTTCTCAGCAGCCTAGGGTTTGCCACTTTGGATCCCGGGTGTGGACATGGCACCGCTTGGCAAAAGCCATGCTGTGGTAGGCGTCCCACATATAAAGTAGAGGAAGATGGGCACCGATGTTAGCTCAGGGCCAGGCTTCCTCAGCAAAAAAGAGGAGGACTGGCAGTAGTTAGCTCAGGGCTAATCTTCCTCAAAAAGAAAAAAAAAAAGAACAAATAGAGGGTGAACTGTAAGAGTGTAGCAGTATAATTTAGAATGGGAGATCAGGAACAACCTCTCTGGGGAAGTCACAGTTATTGGGAAATAAAAATAAAAAATTTTCCCAATGTTTAGATTATTTACACAATCCTAAAGTTTATTCTAAGGAATTTAATTTAATTTTGTATTTATTTGAATTGAATAGATTTGAAATTGAGCTTTCTTCAACTAGCAATGACTGCAGAACAGCCAACTTCTTGCTGAATTCCTCTGAAACTCTCTATCTTGTCTTCTCGACCTACCCCCCATTCTTTCATGTTTATCTCATTTAAAAAACTGTGATAATATTTGCAAGGTGGCATTTTCTGACCTTGCACGTCTTTCCTGGCCCACATCAGGCTAAGATGGTAGCAGGAAGTCTTTGGCGAGGTGGTGAAAAGTGACTAAAGACCCTGTGATAGAACAACAAGAGATCTATAAGTATGAGAGGTGGTCATACTGGCAGGAGAAATGTTTGTCTTATAAGTATATCATGCTGAAGTATCTGAAGAGTCTAAATCCTACCACCACTATCATTCTGTAAGAGGAAAACCTGATGGAACTCATTAACTATGGCCTGGGACTTCCATGATAGCGTAAAAGGGAAGGAGTGAAAATGGAGACTAGAGAGACCAGGAGAATCCTGATGCCCAGAACAATCCCTGACATACAGTCGGTATTCAGTAAATATTTGTTGAGTAAATGAATGCATGACTAATACTCATCAGGGGTAGATTGTGCATGGACTGATCAGCAGTTTCATAGGAAAAAGCAGAGTACTGTTTTGCGTCAGACCCTGGACTCTCTATGTGAGCATGATGGTCTAATGATTAGAATTTTTTCAGATAATGTCCTGTGCCTGCCGGGGTTTCTTAAGGCTAAGGGCTCAGGTAAGAATACGTACCATTCTTTCTCAAAATAGGGGAAGTGTCAGATATGAATGAGGTGTGAGAGTAGGCAAACCCAGGACAGAACAGCAGTCAATGTTGGGGCTGAGCGTCCAGGGCTGGGGTCACTTTGCTTGACCAGACCAGGAGTCACTGTCCGCAGGCTTGGATACCATTATCTACCTGCATCAAAACCAGATAGAGTGGTCAGTCAGCTGGGAACCAAGGAGTCCTGTGTGACCAGAGTCAGGAAAGGCAAATTTGGTCAGGTAAATGCATAACCCTGTTGGTGACAGAGAGAAGACCTATTCTCACCTCAAACCACTTCTCACCATAAGTAGCCTTGACGTAATCTTGATGACGTCCTGGCTATTTTGGAATGGCTAGCCAGAGAGGCAAGATTCCTGATTTACAGGACCTGATTTACATTTAATTTTTCTTAAGGCAATTTGAGGGAGATCAGAATAGTCAATCAAGATCAGCTATTTATTAAGCACATATGCAAAACACTGGACTAGGTGCTATGGGATATGGAAGGAAGCGTGTGGAGAGGAGAGAAAAAGAACTGGCAGTAAGACTCAAGGATTTGAAGTCAGACTCCAGGTTGTATATATGAGATTTATTACACATGAAAAGAAGCTAGCAATGCAAGGCATTAAGCAAGTGCCAAGTTCCCTGGCACTTGTGAAAGGAGAATTATGCTCTCAGAATTTGGAGGAGAAAGGGTTAGCTAGAAGAATTTAAAGATTTAAGGTTTGAACTAGACCTTGAAGGACGAGCCAGGGGAACCATCTAGGCTAAGTAATCTCAAAAGTCGGAAAATCGCTATTATTTTTTCCTGCTCTCCTATTTCTTCAGGCTCTGTTGGCCTCCAGTGGATGAAGGGCCTAATGTAAAGGAGAGCAGGGTGCCTGACTCTGGCATTGTCTCCATTGTCCATCACCCTGGCTGATCTCTGCAGAGGCAGAGGCCTTAGCAGCAACACGAGAGCTTCCTGCTATAGGCTGGCCTGGTATTGTGGGCTATTACTGTCTTCAAAAACTGGATGTGTGAGCCATGCTGTTAAGATCTTGAGCTTAAGAATCTAGAGGCCATGTGTTCTTCAAAATTTTCCCCTGCCTCCTAGGACTTCTAATGTCTGGAATTAGAAGACAGATTTATGCTCTTTGGAGTCTTGATTGCTTAGCAAGTACAATCCTGCGTACTTAGGGTCAGTTAAATGTGGTAAATTTTTCTTAACTCCAACTTTTCTCCTTCTCAGAGCTGCTTTAAGTTCTCTGGCAGTGGTCACATATAAAGGTGGACCTCTAGAGGAGTGTAGGCATTTGCCTTCCTTTATTATTATTCTTTTCAAGTTCTGGAACCAGCAGTCACTCCTCTTTCCTGCTCTCCCCCGGCCCCAGAGTTTCTGACTTCTCCCCAGAGACACTTATTTGGAAACTTTTTGAGCCAGTGGAGAATCAACTTGGAGGGTTTTTTTCTTTTAGACCAATGGGAATATTGTGTGTCGTGGATGGGAAGATTTGAATACTACCATTATCACAGTGAGTCTGTATAACAAGGCTATTTCCATGTCTTGGCACACGGCCCAAGTTAACTTTGCTTTGCTGGATGTAGAGACAGTGAATCCTATTTGAACAAGAAATCATGTGTAACAAATACTTTTGCAAAACTGTGTCCATTTAGCAGTTATTTTAATAAAAATGTGCTGCAGCAAAGGGTTTCGGTACAACAGCTGCATTTAAACACCTATACAATGTTTAACAACCTATTTTTAAAATAAACTTTTTATTGTAGAATAGTTTTTGATTTACAGAAAAGTTGTGAAAATAGTTTAGAAAGTTCCCATATTCTCCATACCCAGTTTCAACTATGATTAACATCTTAAATTAGAGTGGTACATTTGTTACAATCAATGAACCAATAGTGATATGCTATTATTAACTAAAATTTATACTTTATTTAAATTTCGTTAGTTTTTACCCAATATCCTTTTTCTGCTCCTGAATCCCATCCAGGATCCCACATTAATTTAACCCGCATGTTTTCTTAGGCTGCTCTTGGCTGTGACATTTTCTCAGACTTTCCTTGTTTTTGAAGACCTTGACAGTTTTAAGAAATACTAGTCAGGCATTATGTAGAATGTTCCTCAGTTGGGATTTGTCTGATGTCTTTCTCATGATTATACATACTGGTGTTATGTATTTTTTGGAGGAAGACCAGAAAGGTAAAGTACCATTTTCATTGTATCATACTAAGGGTGTGTGCTATCAACATGACTTATCGCTGTTGATGTTGATCATGTGGCTGAGGTAGTGTTTGTCAGGTTTCCCTAGCATAAAATCACTTTTCTTCCTCCCTATACACTCCTCTTTGGAAGGTAGCCACTATGTGCAGCCCACACTTTAAGGAGTGGGGAGTTATATTCCACCTCCTAGAGGACAGAGTATCTACGTAAATTATTTGGAATTCTTCTGTACAGGAGATTTGTCTATTCTTCCTCATTAATTAATTTATTCATTAATTTTTTTATCAGTATAGTCTCATGGATATTTACTTTATACTTTGGGTTATAATTGAATGGCATTTTATTTCCAGTTTGGCTATTGAGAGATCTTACAGTTGGCTCCTGTGTCAATTTGATATACTCCATCACTGTGGGGTTTTTTGGCCACTTCCTTGCTTTCTGGCACTACAAGATGCTCCAGGCTCACCTACTGTGTCTTAGAATCAGCCATTTCTCCAGGCAGTTCTGGTTCCTTTTTTTGGAGAATGGTTTTAGAATACAAAGCTCTGGGGGCTAGGTGTACTCATTGCTACTTGGGTGTCATTGCTTAGAGGCCCTCTCAGCTGACAGAGCAGGGGAATATATGTATTAAACCTTGTATATACACACAACTATAAATATTGCCATTTTTATCCATCTGTATATTAAAGTAAACATGAGTTCGTCCTCATGCTCAGTTAAACTAAAGCATGAGTTCATACTAATGTCTCTAACTCTAATCCAATACCACATGGATCATTCTAGCCACCTCCCCTTGCCTATCTGCAACTTTCCACTCCTAAAGTGAGAATCCTGACTCCTACTGTCATCCATTTACTTAATTGTTCCATTCCAGTATATGTATATAGTGGCCTCAGAATTATGAACCTGTATCTCCATGGGAAACAGCTTTATCGAGTAGGGTAATTTGCTTTTGTACAGTTCCTTTTGCCTTTAGTCTTACAAACTTCACTCATTTCCAAAATGATTAGGTCAGCACCCTTTCTCCTACTCCCTTCAATGAGGTTCTTTCATACATTTGTAATATAGTTAAATTCTTTTGTTACCATCTACATTCCATTCTGGGATCTTTTAACCTCCTGAATGATTTTTTAAAACTTTGTATACATTAAAGTTCACTCTTTGTCCTCTAAAATTCTCTAGGTTTTGACAAATGCATATTGTAATGTATCCACCATTATAGTCATATTGAATAGTTTCACCAGCCTAATAAATCCCTAGTGCTTCATCTATTCAACCCTCTACCCATCTAAATGTATCTCTGGCAACCAATTATCTGTTTACCATCTCTATTTAAATTTGACATTTAAAAAACATATAAAAATTTAAAAATATTTTTAAAATAGTTGGAGCTTTTATAAATTGATTAGACTTTTATGGATTGTGAGTGCTTTCTTTGGAAACGAATGTCTTTGACCTTAAAGAAGTTAGAGCTGTTATCAGTTATCATACCTGCAACTCATGGATTTGGGGCCTGCCTATGGAAGTTGCAATGAAATCATCATTTTAATGAAATGAAAGTTCACTCCGTATCTCTGCAAACCTTTGAGACGTTTAGAGGAATCCGGGCCTCGGGTGGGGTAGTAGGATGAAGAGGGTGAAGAGGATATTTCAACAGGAAATGTAAGAGATTTCAGCTCATGCAGAAGCGAGGCAATTGTTGTAGCTCAGATAAGGATGGTTATGAGTCAGGTAACCACTAATGTAACCAGTGATGTAAACTAAGATAATGCCTACACCACACAGACTCCATTGAGCACTGGGTCAAGTTAGATGTTTACCTGGAATTTAGGATCTTCATTTCAATTCTGCAAATTCCTTATTGAGTGTCTGCTCTACTTGAAGTTGCTGTGCTATGTGCTTGAGGCCTGCCTTCTTCTGGTGCCACCGTTTGGTCACAAACTTCCTCTTTGGAAGAGCTGGCCATTTTGCAACATTTAAGGGCTTCCTCTTGCTCAGAGTTCAGTGCATTCCTCCCTGACTACCAAGCCCACTGGATTATCCTCGAAAGACAAAGACATGGGTGACCCCAGGTCATACTTCACTCCCCATTCCCCTCTCTCAACATAGCTCCAGTCCCACAGTTGCTGTTGAATATATAGGATCACTTTAAATTTGGGGAAGAGGGTTAGAGAGATCCTTTGTGCTGTAGGATAAAAGAGACTTCTGCTTTCATTCTCAAGTCACCTGGGGTTACTTCTGAAAAATAAATGGAAGATATTGGAGGTGGAAAAAGTAAGAGTTACAGAAGAGAAGACAATGTTTTGTTTTATATGAACATAGACCTGACATCGAACCTGAAGTGAGTTCACTCACCCGTTGCACAGCAAGCCAATCTCTGACACCGGGGGTAGTGGAAGAAAGTAGGAATTTTATTTTTGCACAGCTCTGAGCAAGGAGAGAGGGCAGCTAATGCTGAAATCCCAAACTCCCCAAAAAGCTAAAAGGAAGGGTTTTTATTTGGGGTTTTAGGTAGGGGAGGCGGGAGCATATGGCCTTGCTGGTTGGAGCTTTCCCACCAGCTTGTCTTTGGCCTTGAGACTACTTGCAGAGAGGAGGGAGCCCGTGATCTTGCTGGTCAGCAGCTTTCCCACCAGCCTGTATCTCTTTGTGGGGAGGAGATGATCCAGGTGCTTGTCCTTGACGGTGTCTGTCTCCATGGAGGATAGTGGATTCTGGAGCCAGGAAGCCAGAGTAAGCAGGGAATGAGTGTTTTGGTTTTAACCCCATATATGCTGCATTTACTGTAGGGAAACTGATATCAGGGTCAGTATCAGATCTAGCATATAAATGAATAGGAAAGGAACTCACATTTGTGGAGTTCCACCTATGTGCTAGGGTCTCTGTTGGGAGTTCTCACATATTTATTCTCCTTTTCCCACTACAATGACTCTGTGAAGTCGATTTTTAAAAAAATCTTTGTTGTACAGATAAAGAAACTGAGGTTCAGAGAGGCTCATTAACTTGTCTAAGATCATATAGTAAGGATTTGAACCTGGATCTCCTTTACTCTAAAGGCCTGGCAGCACATTAAAATCATCTGGGCCAGGCTGGCCTGGTGGTGTAGTGGTTAAGTTCATGTGCTCTGCTTTGGAGGCCCAGGGTTCACGGGTTTGGATCCCGGGCACTGACCTACACACTACTCTTCAAGCCATGCTGTGGCAGTGTCCCATATACAAAATAGAGGAAGATTGGCACAGATGTTAGCCCAGGGACAATTTTCCTCAAGCAAAAAGGGGAAGACTGGCAGCAGATGTTAGCTCAGGACCAATTTTCCTCACCAAAAAAGAAGAAAAACAAATCATGTGGGCCCTTTAAAAAAGAAATCTTGCCTGAGTCCTACCCCAGACCAAATTAAATCCCAGTCTGTAAGGGTGGGGGATAGACATGAGCATTTTTAAGTGCCCTAAGTGCTTATAATATGGAGTCAAGGTTGAGAACCAGAGCTCGGCTCTGAGAGACAGTGTGTCTACTTTTCTCTTAAAAGAAGGGAAGGGGCATTTTCTGAACCAATTTGTATTCTAAATACCCTCAGAGCACTTTCAGATCCACCCCTACCCCCATTTCCTATGCCTCATAGGAGTTCTTATCGTCTCTGGATACCTGTAACAGCAGGCAGATGGAGTGGGGGGCAGAGGTTATTACTGCTGGCAGAAAAGTACAAATTCAATCGAGTTCATTTAATCTGTATTCCTCTTTTTTTTTTTAAGATTTTTTATTTTTTCCTTTTCTTTCTCCCCAAAGCCCCTTGGTACATAATTATATATTCTTCGTTGTGGGTCCTTCTAGTTGTGGCATGTGGGACGCTGCCTCAGCGTGGTTTGACGAGCAGCGCCATGTCTGTGCCCAGGATTCGAACCAAGGAAAACACTGGGCCGCCTGCAGCGGAGCGCGCGAACTTAACCACTCGGCCACGGGGCCAGCCCCTGTATTTCTCTTTTGATAAGACATGTATGTATAGTGCTAAATTGTCAAAGCACAATGTCAAATAATGTCAAGAAAATTTGATATGATTTTTAAAATGTGCTGGCAAGTTTTGTTTGTTGAGTATTCATACACCAACACCAAATAGTACTCACTTAGAATCTTGGTTTATAGGGATTGTAAGAGATGGGGCTTGGGTCTATTACTGGCAGAAAATAAAATCTATGAATTCCTGAGATTAGAGTTGTCAGTTGCTATATAACATATAACATTTTACCCCATGATTCTTGAAATATTATGATTTACCATGCCTGTAGCATCTCTATTAATTATAAAAATCCATTCTTTTACAGTCTCCTTTTAACTTGAAACCAACCACGAGCAAGTATTGTTTAAAAAATATCAATGGGAGGGGCTGGCCCCGTGACCGAGTGGTTAAGTTCGCGCACTCCGCTGCAGGCGGCCCAGTGTTTCGTTGGTTCGAATCCTGGGCGCGGACATGGCACTGCTCATCAGACCACGCTGAGGCAGCGTCCCACATGCCACAACTGGAAGGACCCACAACGAAGAATATACAACTATGTACCGGGGGGCTTTGGGGGGAAAAAGGAAAAAAAAAAATAAAATCAATGGGACATAACATTTTGAACACTGAGTCAAATATTACGAGGAACATTTTAGTATATTCAAATATAATAAAAGCTGAATGGATAAATACAGGCATTCTTAAAATTGGCAAAATGTCATTTTGTACAATAGATACCCTGGGCATTTATTTTAAGATACATAAAACCAGAGTAACTCTTTTCATGAGTTTTATCAATAGATTTCTGTTTTAATGGAGAATTAGAAACACCGTAGAGACCAGAATGCCCATCCTCCACCCTATCCCACGGGCTACTACCCCCTACTCCCATCCCCGAGTGAGGCAGAAACTACCATCACCTCTCCATAAATTTATGTGATTTCTGCTTAGTCACTGTTGGGTGTATGGAGAGAGCCTCAAGTCGTCAAACCACACTGTGGATATTGCACATTGGACAAAGTGTATGGTCTTTCCTGACTTCTGCACCTCATGTTACATTCCACAAAGAAATCTAAGAAAATCTTGATATTGCTGCCTGACTATTGTACTACAGACAAATTGCACAGTGAATATACTTTTCTGGATTACACTGGTTTAACAGCTTTTTAGCTTCAACTAGATTGTTGTTCAACTTTTATTTTCCTTGCAGATAATCTCTTTCATCTGACTATTTGCTCCTTAAATGAAATGCTCAGCCTATTTCGTGATGATCATCTAGCCTGATTATAGCAATTTTTTTAAACTAACCCCAAGCCAATCTTGGCATCTTTCAACCCCAAGCCAATTTTGCATATGGCTACTGACTCAGTGAATATTCAATCATGTTCCTTAAAACCCTGGAACAATTCCCTCATATAACTATTGCTTATCATCAGAAAATCTCCCACTTTTTTCATCTAAGATTCTTTTTTTATCTTTTGTTGCAGGAAATTCAAACAAGCAGAGAAAGAGTAAATCAAATCCCCATGTACCCATCATCCAGATTCAATAATTATCACCTCATTCCTAATCTTGTTTTATCTATACCTCAGCTACTCCTCCTCTTTTTCAAGCTAATCCCAGATTTCTTCTGTACATATTTCAGTATATCTCTCTAAAAGATAAGGACTTTTGAAAAATTATAGCCACAATACTATTAAACACCTTAAAAATGAATAGTTCTTTAATATTATAAAATGATATCCAATCAATGTTCAAATTTCTTCGATTGTCTTGGTATTTTTTTAAAAGTTGGTTTGAATCAGAATTTCAATGTCCAGATATTGCATTTGGTTGTACTATCTTTTAAATCTCTATAGATGCCTCATCCTCTTTTTTCTTCGCTGCAATTTATTTGTTAAAGAAATTGAATTGTTTTATAGTGTTTCCTCCAGGCTAAATTTTGCTGATTGTCTTCCTCTAGTGTCTTTTAACATAGGTTTCTGTGCCCTGTATTTCAGTCAACTGGTAGTTAGATCTAGAGTCTTCAGTTTTTTGGCAAGATTACTTCGGAGGGTGTGGTGTGTGCTCCTTTTTTGATGTAAGCAGTCATGGATGATTATTGCTTAGCTTCATTACTTTATTAGGTGTACAATGGTGATACTTTAATGCTATCAATTTTATTCTTTTATTATCTGGAATACTTTAAGGAGAAGCTTTTCCTCCTCAACTATTTGGTTGTCCTGTGGTACAGTTTGTACAGCAAAGGCATGTTGGGTGTTGATATTTCCCCTTTATTTACTTGTTTTTGGAATAGTGAATTGGTTCCAAAGGTGAACAATGATTTCTTTATAGTATCAATATGAACACGTGGGTATCAACATATCTGATGTGTTTCAGTCCATTTCAGTTATTATGTCTTATTGATGCTCAAATTTTTACTACTTTGGCTAGTAGGAGCCATTTGAAGTTGGCTCCTCATTCCTTTTGACACAACCTAGTAGTTTTAAACAGTATCCTTGCTTTCTGCTATGACAAAATATTCCAGGCTCATCTTATACAGTTCTTGCCTCAGACTTGAAATCAGCCATTTTTCCAAAAAGCCTTGGCTCATTTTAGTAGAAAATAGTATTTAGAGATCTCAATCTTGTACAGGGGTAGAAGGTAATAATTCAGTTAAGATGTACAGGGAATGAGAGAATAAGCTGCGTGGATATTTGGGAGAACAGCATTCCAGGTAGACAGGATAGCACATGGAAAGACTCTGAGACTGGAGCAGAGGGAGCAAGAAAAGGAAAGTAATAGGAAAGAAAGTCAGAGAGGTGAGGAGGAACAGGCCAGGCAGGGCCTTGTAGGCTGTCAGAAGGACTTTAGTTTTGCCTGGAGTGAGATGGGAGCCATCAGAGGGTTTTGAGCAGAGGAGTGACAACATGATCTTTTGTTTTGTTTTGTGTTAACTAAATCACTATGGATGCTGGGGTGAGAAGGGACTGATTAGGGTTAAGAGCAGAATCTGGGAGACCAGTGAGAAAGCTATCACAGTAAACCAGGTAAGAGATGATATGGCTTGGACTAGTGTGATAGCAGTGAAGGTAATGAGAAGAGGTCAGGTTCTCGATATATTTTGAAGATGGAACCCACAGAATTTGTTAAAGGATTGGACTTGGATTGTGAGGAAAGAGGATTCAAATGTGACTCCAAGAATTATGGCCTGAGACATAAATGAAATTTTAAAACATCATGATAATATGAGTGGCATCTCTTCTGTGGGTCAGTACTGTTTGTTGAGGTGGAGGGAGAGGAGAGAGGGGTCAGGCAAAGCTTCATAGAGGACCAGATACATAAGCTGAATCATGAAGGATGTGTAGGAGGACCAGGTGAACGAGAGGGGAAAGAGCATTCTGAGCAGAGGGACCAACCTGTGTAAATGCAGAGTCATGAAAGGACTATGGGTTTCTAATTATAATTCATTTTTGGAGTACAGGGACCTATGGCAGGAAAGGAGTCTAGAGAGGTAGAGAGAGACCTTATGTATTGATAGGAATTTGCATTTTACTTATGGATGATAAGGAGACTAGATTTTTTTTAGCCTTGAAATGACATTATCAGGTATACACTTCAGAAAGATCATCTGGGCAGTACAATGAGAGAGGTTGACAGTATAGAAAAAAATGGAACTGCAGTCATTCTAAGAATTTATCAAAGACCAATTTATCATTAAGAAAGATGGAATATCTCTACCTCTTTCTAACAATTCCCTCCGTCTCTCTGAGTGCAGTTTTTATTTTCTACTTCCTGTTACAAATAAGAATAATATAAATAATGGTGATAATTTTTGGTTCAGAAACAGGATTTATTTTTAAGATAAATTCTTGGGCCTTTAAAAAGACACACAAACACGATCTCTTCTGTAATTATTCTTGGATGAATGAGAAGTAATATTTACTTAACTACAGTGTTTTCATGATGCCGAGGAGGGTGTGAACACCAGACATATGATTAAATTGTAGCGCAGAGCTTGATACCATAAAAAGCATTAAATGTCAAAAAGTTCACATAATATGAGTTGGGGGCTAAAACTATGTTTCTATTACTATATTCAACTCAGATGAACTTCAAATTTTTATGAAGTGCTAGTTATTATAATGAGATTTTACCTCTTCTGGTTGAACCAGAAGTTGGGTCCTTTACTCTAGATAGCTTCTCTCTCTATGATGAAATTGAAAGAGAATGAGTCAGTTGTCGAAGTAACCTTTCGTCAACAATGTGATATCCAAGGAGAACATGATAGGAGTTGCTTTGAATTTTACTTTTGTTTGAAATAAACTGTTACCACAGTACCCAAAGTGGGGCTCTCCTTGACATGTTCAGGTGCTTGTGTGTTTGTTTCTCCCATCTAACCTCTCATCCACTCTGATCTTCCCCTCAATCAGTCTTTTCTCCTTCTAGCTTGATGGTCTGTTTTCTCTTCTGTAGGTCACGGGATGTTTTGTGGACATGCTCTTTTTCAAGTTTTTTCCTGAAACAGTGATGCCAAGACAGTCATAAACTCATTATAAAAATTATTGATTTTTACAAATATTGCATTATGTTACTTAAAAACAATTTTACCGCAATAGGACAAATATCAAACCAATATTCTTTATTAGAGATGGAGTCTAAACTGGCTCTGGAGAAGGCATTCAGTGGATTTTTCCTTTAGTATAATTAGCTGTTATTATAAATGCAAAATCCTGTAACTATGAACCATTTAGTAGGATAAAGAAAGAGCCTTAGTGTACAGACCCAGATTTATTAGAGCATCCAAAATTTATTGAGCACGTACTATGTGCTGGACACTGTGAGGGGTAACAAATGCTGAAACTAAAAACTCAGCCCCTGCCCTTAATAAAGTATGATTGAAAGTATAATGGAGAATATATTTTCTATGTGGAGTCAAAAATAATCTGTAATGGTCACAAATTTAATGGTTTATATGAAGAAAAATGTCTTATGGTATAATTGGCTTTAGACACACATTCTCAAGCTGGAGAGGCAATGTAGAAAAGCATGAACTAGGAACCAGGAAACCAGATGTACATTCCTACTTTGCTGCTATTCATTGATTAATTCAACCATTCATCAAATATTTACTGAGAGCCTACCCTGTGGGAGCAACTGTATTAGCTGCTGGGGAGCATGGTAGCAAATAAGAGACACTAGCTCTCTGCTCTCTCTGTGTGAACATGAGCAGGTGGCTTAACTTTTCCACGTCTCTAACCCTAGTTAGACTAAATGTCTGGGGTCTCATTCAAATGGAAAATACTAAGGTTTGTGACAGTGTCATAGAGGGAGAAGCTACCCAGGGGCCCTTGTGACTTGAGGACTTACCTTCTTCCTGCAGAGTTAGCTCTGGTCCTGATTTCAAAATAACTCCGTATACAGAGTTTAAAAATGTTTTGGTCAGGCTCTCATTTGCATTTGGGTCATCTTAGCAAGCCTGGGCGTGCCGATTCATGCTCCTAAGACTTAAGAGGTGGGAGATTAAAGTTCGGAAAAGGTGGATGACTTGCGTCAGGACGGCTAAATAGTTGTTCCCAGCGAGCAGCCTCGTCTGCCGTCCCGCCCGGCCTTCTGACCAATAACACGGCTCCTCCTGCCGCGGCGTCCAAAGCTGGGGAGACGTTGCTCATCTGGTCTAAGGAGCCTCGAAAAGGGATTGCTCCTCAGGGGACTGGAAGCCATCGGCTTTAGGGGGCGGGAAGAACTGTTCTTGCGTCCCACAGCCTTCCCACTGGGAATCAAGGTAACAAGTTTCTTGTTATCTGGCTTCAAAATTGCAATAAGTAAATAGCTTTTTTGCTTGCAGCCAAGATACATTTTTCAAGGGGGAAAACAGATTTCTGTAGCAAGGAGGGAGGTAGAGAGCGTGCGCGAGATATTTGAACATACATTGCTTCAAGAATACAAAAAGTTACAACCCGGGGAAGCCTTCGTGTAGCTTTAGGGAAATGAGCAGCGGCACTCCCCCGCCAATCTGTCCTTTCCAGTCAATGAAAGACATAGGGTTTGAGTTCCTTCCGAAATGGGGCTGGCTGCTTTAGCCCCTCCCACGAGCCCGAGGGTCTGTTATATCTCTGTTCCTTGAATACCTCTCTCACTGAGACGACCACAGCAAGCAGAGGCTGAAAAAAAAGCAAAGAGGAAGAAAACAAAAGCTGCCAATTATGGAAGATAGAAAGGGTAAGAGCAAAATTGATTTGATCCGAAATCTTGAGAAAAAAAAAAAAAAGAAAAGCCAAAAGCCCAGACCAAAAGCAAGTACTTGAAAGAGCAAGAGGTAAAAAGCCCTAAATGAACTTTCCCACCCTCTCCTTCTGAGAGGAGGTCGAGAAAGAACTTTGGGAAACTTTTTAGCAAGCAAAGCCCAGGAGTTGTAGTCAAGGGTGGCTTTTAGCAAGCTTGAGGGGCTCATGAATATTCATTATCAATTTGTATTCAGATCTGGTTTTTTTTAGAGGTAATTGACTTCTTCTGTCCCCTTGCAGTTTAAGAGGCAGCTGCCTCATTTACAGTCCAGAGTCATCTTGCTTGGAGTCGGTACCTCAGCATATTTGCTTGAAGATGCTGGGCTCCCTGTGTACATTTGTTTTGTTCTCGAATTTCCTGCGTGCTTTCCTGTTGTGAAATTAGCAAAGGCTTCTCTGTGGCGAGTCAGACAGAGAAGTCAGTGTGGCAAGAGGCTGTCACAACAGGACCCCAGAGTATGTCTTGCAAAAGACCGAAAGTTTCTTGGGATGTGTGGGAGAGTGTCTGTGTGTGTGGGGGGGGGGGGGGGGGTCGGGGGATGTGGAATGACAAAGAAGAACAGTTTTATCTTAAAAAAGCAAGGCATATCTGACTGACTATATTTAGATTTTGTCTGAAACCTACAAGAGCAGCCTGGTTTGCCTAGATGGTGTGCAGTCTCTGTCTTTTACCTCTTTTGGGCATTTTCTGCCAGGACAGAGAGCCAGCTGCTTGCCAGCCCGTAGCAGCTGGGAAGAATCTGTGCAGCAGTGTGGCTGTGTAGGGTTGAAAACCTTCTTCATCATCTCTAATGTTTAATATCCCCACACTTTTTTATCGCATAGAACGTGGAGGAATGGAATGAGTAGCCAACAGATTTCTTAGTAACGGTAATAATGATAGCCATTAAGGTTTACTCAGTCTTCACTCTGCCGGGAGCTGTTCTAAGCGTTTTGCACGTGTTATTTATTCTTCACATCAGCTTACGAGTGCCGTCATTATCAGCCCCTATTCTCCAGCTGATGAAGTTGAGATAGTGAGAGAGTGGCTTGCCTTGGGCTCACACGGTAAGTGGTGAATTTGGATGCAGGCAGTTGGACACAGGGAACGTGGGCCTTTCTATTCCCCAACACTTTTACTCCGAAGGCTCTTCCCACTGCCCTGACATCGTTGATTCCACGTTTGCAAATCCCTGAAGCTTCTGGGGAAATGATACTAATGAAATCTCAAGTCTGGGAAGGAATTTGTGCTTTGCTCTTAAGTTCACATACATTTTTCTCGTTTGGTGCTCTTGGCCATTCTCTATAGTAGAGCCTAGGTATTGTTATTATTGCTTTTTACAAAAGGGAGAGACTGAGGCCAGGAAGGGTTAGGTGACAGGAATCACACAGCTAGTTTTTGAAAGTCCAGACCAGACCAGAAATCTCCTGCCTCTGGTTTCCCCTCTAACTGGCAGAGGGTGCCCAGTCATCTCCCAACTTCTGTCCCCACCCTCAACCACTTTCAGTTCCCCAAGAAACCTTGCTTCTTTCCTCCATGCCGTTGCAAGGCACTTGTCTCTGGCTGGAAGGCCTATCTGCCCTCTCCTTCCCCTTTAGACTGGAGCCAAGCTGCCTGGGTTTGAATTCCAGCTCCATCATTTACTAACTGTACCTCAGTTTTCTCATCTGTAAAATGAAGAGAATATCTACCTCATAGGGTTGTTGTAAGGACTAAATGAGGGATTCATGCAGGGGTCTCAGAACAGGACCTGATGCATATGGTATGTGCTCAATAAATGTTAGCTGTCGGGGGCCAGCCCCGTGGCAGAGTGGTTAAGTTTGTGCGCTCTGCTTCGGTGGCCCAGGATTTCACCAGTTGGGATCCTGGGCGCAGACATGGCACTGCTCGGCAGGCCACGCTGAGGCGGCGTCCCGCATGCCACAACTAGAAAGACCCACAACTAAAAATACACAACTATGTACTGGGGGGCTTTGGAGAAAAAGGAAAAATAAAATCTTAAAAAAAAACCCTGTTAGCTATTGGGATCACTCCTTCAAGCCTTATCTTGGTTGTTAGTCCCTGCTTTAAGCCTTCTCCAACCCTTCAAGCCGTAAGTTAGGCCCCCGCCATGGATGTTTCTGCAACACCTTCCCACTTATGCCTAAGGTGGCACTCATCATACTTGTTAACATTCCTGCCCTCTGCATCGCCTCCCACTTCCCCCTTCTATAATTTCTTTATTTACTTTTGGATCTACAGCGTCTAGTGCAATGTTTAGCACATAATGGGCACTCAATAAATATTTAGTAAATAGACCAACTATTATTATTATATTTTTATTATTATTTTAGTTGATGTTCACCCAAGAGTCAGGAAGCTGGTTTAAAAGGGAAACTTTGAGTTTGCAATAGAGCTCCAGCTGGGACATACAGCTCTTTTGTGCAATCTATAAAAACATCCCTCTAAGTGAATACACTGAGAAACAAGATTCATCCCTTCCAGGTGGGTGATCTTCAGAGCTGATGTGACCTAACGCCTAGGCGCCCAGTTTGATCAGTCCAGCTCTGGCTGAACTTCAGCCTCCACTCCCCGCCCTCAGACAGGGGCCAAACTGGAGATTTCAGATACCTCATAGCACAACCATGCTATCTCTGAACAGAACATCTCATTCTAGAAAGAGTGTTTCTCCAGCCCCATTTTATAGCAACCTCATAGTCTGAAACATTGCACTCTGATAATAGAAGAAAAACAAACACTATAGAGGTTGGCCCTGGGTAAAATCATAAAGTATGTTAAATTTATTTCCAGCACCCTCCCTTTCCTCTTCCTGGCATAGCTTCAAACCAGTTTGACAAATATTATTGTGTGTCTACCATTTGTAAGTCTCTATGCCAGATGTGTGTGATATAAACACTTTGCTCACGGTCTAGTGAGGAAGACAGACATATATACAACCAACTCTAATTGAAGCCAGACTCTGTGAAGTGCTAATAATAATAGCTAACATTGATTATTTATTATGTGCCAGGCACTGTAATTTTTATATGCATTGTCTCGTGTAATCTTTACGACAAACCTATGATATAGGTTTCTGCGTCTTACAGTTGTGGAGGGAAGTCACTTGACCAGAGGGAGTAATAGCCAGAGGGAGAATTTAGACGCATATAGTTAGGGTGCAAAGCCTGGGTTCCTAAAGGATAAGTTCTTCTACCTCCCTAAGAGCTACAATAGAAGTCTAAAGAAAATGCCATGAGAAACAGACTAGGGAGTGATAATTTCTGGGAAAACTCTAAAGGATAGGACACTTCAATTGGACCTAGAACGATGAGTAGAGTCTGGTGCCCACAACAAGCCCCTTTCAAGTCTCAGCAGTGCTTAAAGACCTTTTCTCTTTCTTTTACCAAAACTACAGCCTAGATGTAAGAGTAAAAAGCTCTTTTACATTTTCCAAGTTCCAAGCAAGGAACCTATTTACATGTCCATCCTGGAGATTTGAAGGCAGAAGTCCAAAGTTTAGCCTGGACTATGAGGTTGGGATTACCAGTCATGTCACTGAATAAACCTTTCCAAAGTAATCAGCCTTAATCATGATGATTTCCATCTCCTGCATGGTAATTAGGCACATGTGGTAAACAGTTTGACGGCGATTGGTTTTGCGGTTTTGCCAAACCACATTTTAAGAGTATTTTCTTCCTGTTTGCTTCTGCACTCTCTGTAACCAGTGATTGTGCCCAAGGGCGTTAGCATTTAATCCCACCTGTCACTGGTTGAGTAGTGCTGGGCTCAGCTTGTGCAGAGTGAAGGTGAGGCCCAGGGCAAATTATATAGGGTCTGTTCCTCGTGAGCTCCGTTCCCTGAAACCGTTTGAAGGGAGGTCAAAATTGAGGGCAGCACTTGTAAAGAATCATCAAACCTCTTGAGGGTTTGGTGGAAGTGCAGCAGAGTGGAGGCACTAGCTTTGTCTTGGTGAATGTGCATGTGTATTCTAAGGCAGTTTTTCTCAAACTTTCACATGTATGTGCATCATTGGGGATCTGGTTAAAATGCAGATTCTGATCCAGAAGCTCTGGGGTAAGGCCTGAGATTCTGCATTTCTAACAAGCTCCCAGGTGATGGTAATGCTCCCCCTTCATAGACCGCACTTCGACTAGCAATGTTATAGGGTCACTGCATGCCTTAGTCTCAGGGCTTATTTTGGTACCAATTGACCAATCCCTCCCTTCCCCAGTGTCACCCCCACCCCTCTCATAAGCTACCACTTTGAGTCACTGATCAAACTATGTTATTGCAGAATGATAGGAAGCCTAGTTCATATATTCATTCACTCGTTCGTTCCTGCGGTAAATATATGTCTTAGAACAGGAAATTGAGGCCCCCAATTTTCCATAGAAGAAACAAGTCTGAATCTTTATCAACACAAAATACTGTTACACAAAAAGGGTCCTATATTGGATTTCCTAAACATCTCCCACCTTTTCTCCATAGCTCCAAGCTTCCCTAAACTGCTTTCATTCCCTGCCTCCAACCTGAGAAGTACTGGACCAGAACATTTGGCTGCCTCTAGAACTCTGTGCTGGGTGTTTGGAGTGCCAGGGAGCAGGAGGGAGCAGGGACTCAAGGCCTTGAGACTGGGAGCAGTGTGCCTGGGGCATTGTCTCTACTCTGCAGAACTGAGGTGGTAATAATCCCAGGCGAAAGGAGGAAAGTGGGTGCAGAGAGGACCGATGGAATTTCTTTAGGTTTGGAAAGTTGAGGGAATTATGAAGATTAAAGAAGTTGTTGGAGAAAAGAAGGCAGGGGAGAGTTTGCCTAGCATGCTTACATCCTGCAGTTTTTGTGCTAGAATATCAAAATACTTTAGAGACCTAGGAACAATGGCAGTGTACGCCCTACATGAAGAGGTGTTTCCTTGATTTGTACGAAGGATGTGGACAATTCCTTTATGTCTGTGAGGGTGTAAGTAATATGGCACATGGCCATTAAAGAAAACATGAAAATATAGATTAGAGAAGAGAAGAAAAGCAATCACTTGTGACAATATTTTGGTGTATTTCCTTGCAGTTCCTTTTACTATGCGGGGGTTGTGTCTCTCTTTTAGCATTTACTTGACTAGGACCTTGAAAAATTATAAGACAGCATTGTAATCATTAGGCTGTATATACAATTTTAAAAATAGGAAATAGAGACATTTGTTTCTATTTCCAATAAGCATCTTTGTGCATGAAGTTTTTCCATATGTAGAGTTGCCTGCTGAGGATAGAGTCCCAGAAGTAGAATTACTAGATTAAAACTTGTAAATGTTTTTAAAAGTTCTTGATTCGTGTTGCCAAGTTGCTTTCCCTAGGGTGGACCCTTCATTCTCCCACAAGCAATTCCTGTTTTGCTGCTTCCCTGACAACTTCGGTGTTTTTTTCCTAAAAAAATGATCTTATCTGCTTTTATGTTGTTTTAGTTTCTATTTCTTTAATTACCAGTAAATTCGACATTTTTTACATACTGTGCCTCTTCTTTTGTATACTGTCTATTTACATCCTTTGCTGGTTTATTAATTATCTGGATTTTATGTTTTTAAATTAATTTTTGTGAGCTCTTCATAAAATAAAGGTATTCAAGTTTTTCTGTCATATTCATAACAGTTTTCTGAATCTTCTCTTAGTACTTTTATACCGAGACCAAAACTATACATAGATCCAATACATTTTTATCTGTGGTGTTATAGTTTTCAAACTAGTTTGATATTGCATTTTTATTGTCTCTTTAACCCATGATAATATATTTTTTAAGTTCGAAATGATTATTTTTGTTTAAACAATTAATTTTTCATTTTATTTCACAATGGTTAGAGAATATGGCTTTATAATTTCTGAGGTTTCTTTGTACCTAAGCATGTAGAGAATTTTTATAAATCCTTGAGCACTTGTTAATAAGATATATTCTGTTTTTAAGATAAAATTGTATATTAATAAATCTATCCAGTCATTTCAATTATACAGTAATCCCTCTCCAATCATAATTTTCTTCTGTGTGAAATTATAATATACGTGCATTTACTTTTGTATACTTTTATTGATACCTCTGGGAATTTCAGTTGATGTGAATCATGTTTATTGTGAAAAAATGAAAAGAGGTGCATGATGGAGAATTGGGAATGTAAAAGAAAGGGCTCCCTCCCTCCCTTCTCTGTCTCTCTTTTCTCTTTCTTTCTCTCTCTCCCTCTCCATCATTTATTTTTCTTTATATTTGCAAACATTTTCCTCACATTGTGCTCCACATCACTGATTCAGTTTTTCTTAATTATCTCCAATATAAACTTTCATTCAGCTGCAATGTTTTTGGCTTCCATGAAATCTTTTATCCTAGTCTGTTCTCTTCTCGTAGCAACATCCTCTTGTACCCAACTGAAAAATAAACAGGAGAAATTTCCTTCTCTTTCCTGAATCACATGTATTTTCGAGGCAAGCTTTGCCTCCATTGTTCTTTCTACTTTATTGTGAAATTTATTTAATCTAAGGCCTTATCCTTGAAAGAAAGGAGATTCCTTTTGTATGTGTGTACAAATGAATGTATGTGTTTTTCACCTTATTCTAAAAAGAATTTAAGTAAGCATTAGGGGAGATTTATCATAGTCCAATGTTGGAGATGGCTGGAATGCTCTTGGCTCTCTCACATTTCGTTTGGATCCTGTAAGAATGCAATCACCAAATCCTAGATCCCCTTCTATGTATGAGAAGACATCTCAATCCTCTAGCAGAAAAAGCTCACTCAGATCCAGGAAAGAAGGCAAAAGTCCTGTTGCCATGTAAGTCATGTTTCAGAGGATAGAGAGGCTAGGGCTGTCAGAATTCCATTGTCCAGAGGCATAAAGGCCTTCAGGAAGGACCCTTCTCTGCACTCGTTTTCTTGATTTTGCCCCTTCCCCAGTGAGAGCACACCTCTGTTGAACTGGGGAGTGAGCTCCTGCTCCACTGCTCAGCGCCTTTCCTGAGTAATGCCTTTTGATGGAGGTCAGTTCTAGGGTCTCTGTATATTCATGGTAGACACATGGCTGCAAGTTCACAGAGGCGAAAACAAACACACAAACAAAACAAAGCAAGACAAAAAAACAAACCTGGGGCTTCCCAAAAAATTTCCCTTGCCCTTCCCATCACACTCTACTACTCTTCTCCCATATTGTGCTTTTGTTGGTTCCAAGTTAATGGGTGTTGGGAGGGCCAACTAAGACCTCTGCTTACTTGCCCCTGGTCAAGCTGCCTTGTCTCAGAAGAGGAGATGCTGGATATTAGTGCCATTTTTAATTCTAATGCATTAGCATTTCATTGAGGAAAAAACACTCATTTCTTTTAGGGTACAGATGTACATTTTCACAAGAATGTGAGAGAGTGTGGCAAAGTATTTTCGCTTATGCTATCCTCATACTCAGTGGTCATAAGACTTGGCTTTGTGAGGTCACTCTGGCAGCAATTTAGGGAATGAACCAAGAAGTTGGTGAGCAGTGCAGGGAGACTAGTATTGAGCTTCTGCAATATGTGAGAGATAGGCTTCCCATAGTTGAGAGATGATGGGGATCTGCCCTAAGGTGTTGACACAGGGGTGGGGGACAAGAGGTTGGATAGGAGGGGCTGGATTTAGACAATATCTCTGAGGCAGAGTCTGAGCTAGAGGGCTAGGTGGTTTGTTGGGAGGAAAGGAGAGGGAGATGTCAAGACTTATCCTCAAGTTTAGATTTGGATGATTGGGTCAACAAATGTTTATAAGTAAGGCTGGGAATGGGGGAGGGAGAGTAGCTTTGGCAGGGGAGGAGGGAGATAGCAAGTTCATTCTGGCATATGCTAAATAGGAGATGTTTGTAAGACATCAAGGCAGAGATTCAGTCAGCCCTCTGTATCTGTGGATTCCACATCCACGGTTTCAACCACCCACCAATCGAAAGGCCTCCTATGGTTGTATCTGTACTGAATATATACAGACCTTTTTTTATTGTAGTTATTCCCTAAACAATACAATATAACAACTATTTACATAGCATTGACATTATCTTAGATGTTACAAGTAATCTAGAGATGATTTAAAGTATATGGGAAGATGTGCATAAGTTATATGTAAATACTATGCCATTTTATATAAGGTACTTGAACATCCGTGGATTTTGGTATCTGCAGGGGGTCGTGGAACCAATCTCTCACGGATACTTCGGGATGACTGTATTCTGTTTACTGCTGGAAATTTAGGTCTAGGGCTTGGAGAGGTCTGACCAAAATTGAGAGATAATGGGAGGTGGAGTTGGAGCATGCACTCAGTGGTTGAAAGTATGGGCATGAATAAGTCACCCTGGAAAGTCTAGAGAATGAGTTTTAGAAGAGGATGAACAATGGGACCTACGGAAACACCAACATTAATAAAAGAATGGGAAGAGAAAGGATTTAAGAAAAGATATTCAGAAAAAATGCCTAGAAAGGTAGGAGAAAGCCAATGAAAGAGTCTGAACCTGGTAGCCAATGCAGAGAGTATTTTGAGAACGAAGTTTCAAAAAGAAGTGCCAAAGCTGCAGAATAGGCAACAAGGAGAAAGATAAGAGCCAGCAGAAGGGAGATGGACTCACTCGTTCAACAAAAATTTATTGAGCAAAGAGTATGCGTCAAGCACTATTCTAGGCACTGAGGATACAGCAAGAAACAACAAAATCTTTAACCTCATGGGGCTTATGTTCTGGATGGAGGGGTTAGGAGAGACAGACAATAAGCAAAAAAATAAGTAAAATGTTTGGTATATTATGTGATGATTAGTACTAAGGAGAAAATTAAAGCAGGGAAGGGGGAGAAGTGTTGGGAGATTACAATTTTAGATAGGATGATAAGATAGCAGGTGATTTTGAAGAAAGACCTTAAAGAAGTGAAGTCAAGTTATATGGCTATCTCCAGGAAGAACGTTCCAGGCAGATGGGCCAGCAAGTACAAAGTCCTGAAGAGAAATTAGGTGTTTAAGGAACAGCAAAGAAGCCAGTGTGGCTGGGTTGGAGAGAGAAAGAAGGTGACAGCTGAGAGGTGGGTTTGGCCTAAACAGACCATCTGGGGCCTTGCCGACCATTGTTTAGCCTTTGGCTTTTACTTACAGTGAAATGGGAAACCACTGTGGGATTTGAGGAGAGGAGTGACTTGATCCAATTCACATTTTAATTGGATCGCTCTGGCTGATGTGTAGAAAATTGACCAAAACGGGGCAAGGGTAGACGGAGAGAGACCAGTTAGGAGAATACTGCGATAATACACATGAGAGAGGATTGTGTCCGGTTCTAGGTGGTAGCAGTAGAAGTGGTGAGAAGTGATAGGATTTTGGATCTTTTTTGAAAATAGAGCCAATAGTATTTCTTCATTGAATCTGGGTGGGAAACAGAGAGAAGAAAACTTGACACCAAGGTTTGGGGCTGTCCAAGAAACTGGAAGGATAGAGTTGCCTTTCCTAGGGAAAGACCATAGGAGGAACAGGTTTGAGTGGAAAGGTCAGGATCTCAGTTTTGGATATTTAAGTTTGAGATGCCTATTTGATAAGAAATGCCTATTTGACATGGAGATTTTGAATTAAGCAGATGGATGTACGAGTCTGGAGTTCAGAGGAGAAGACTGGGCTGGAGATACAAATTTGGGTCATCAGGTAGTGTTTAAACTCAGTGAGACTGGATTTAAATGCAATGAGACAGGATGAGATCACCAAGAGAGTGAGTGTAGATGGAAAGAGGTTTCAAGTACCAAGCCTTGGGATGCTTCAACTTTAAAGGTTGGGGACAAGAAGAGAAGCCATCCAAGAAGACTGAGAAAAAGTGTGGGGTGTGTGTGTGTGTGTGTGTTGGCGTGAGGAGAGGGGGATAAACTAGGAGAGTATGGTGTCCTGGGAGCCAAGTAAAGAAAGTGTTTCAAGAGCAGGAAGTGGTCAGCTCAGTCTAATACTGCTCATGGGACAAATAAGGTGAAACTGAGAATTGATCACTGCATTCAGCACAGTGGAGGTGGATGGTGATCTTGATGAGAGCACGTTTGGTGGAGTGCTGGGAGCAAAATTCTTACTGGAGTTGTTCCTGTTGCTTTGCTTCTCACTTCTTTCCCATCCCTCTCTTCCCTCCCCAAACTAAGGAGGAATCAGTGACATCTGAAGAACATGTCTGAATGTGAGGGAGGCATGTTTCCTCAAAGGAAATTCAAAGTCCTGGTAGAGGAAGAAGGGGAAATGGACTTTTGGCAGACAATACAGCAAATGTTCACTTCAGCTAGAAATAGCCTGTCTCTGTCCTGTGTGTCCTATTTACAGCCTCTACCCATCAGCTATCTGTAAAGTCTTTTAGGAATGGCAACTTTTTTTGTTAAAGGTATGCTTTTTTGTTGGTGAGGAAGATTTGCCCTGAGCTAACATCTGTTGCCAATCTTCCTCTTTTTTTTTTCTCTCCCCAAAGCCCCAGTACATAGCTGTATATCCTAGTTGTAAGTCATTCTAGTTCTTCTGTGTGGGATGCCACCACAGCATAGTTTGATGAGCAGTGTGTAGGTCTGCGCCTAGGATCCAAACCAGCAAACCCCAGGCCACCAAAGTGTAGCGTGCGAACTTAATGGGGCTGGCCCTGGGAATGGAAACTTTTATGTGAAGGTGTGTAACCTCTTGGTGTTGACAGACCATCCAGATTGCAAATATTTTCTGTGAAAGAAAAGCCAGAGGCCCTACAGGGCAGGAACTGTGGTTTTCTACATATGTGTCTTTCTCAGTGAGCTCATTCCAGGATTCAGATTGTGAAGACAGCCCAAACCCTAGACCCCTACCAACTGTTGCCCTTCCCAGAACTGCCTTATGGTTTCAGAGGGTATATCTGTTTACAAAACCCAATCATTTGGAGGACTTTGCATTTTAAGGGAGGATTAGGGCAAGGTAGGAGTAGGAAAATCACAATTCAAATGTGGTCCATGTATCTCTGCATTCAGCATTTTAAAAAGACTCTAAATGTTAGTACTGAAAGGGAGTTGAGCATTCTTAAATCTCTTCATTAAAATGAAATTGATTACATTTACTATCCTTTAAAATCACACAAATAATGTAAGTTTATTACAAAAAATTTGGAATGTAAGAACAAATAAGAAAATAAAAATTCTCTGTAAGCTCACCGCTCATAACTCTTTTCATGTAACTTCCCAGTCTTGTTCTCTTCTTTGTCCTACTATTTATTGTTTATTATTATTTGTTCTCTAAAAATTTTTGGTCGTGTTATGCTTACTGATTGCAATCTTCTATTTTACTTTACAGTTTATCATGACAATTGAGTGGCTTTTACCATATGATTTTAACGACTGCATATAATATTCTATCATTTGACATATACCATATATTTATTTAACCATTTCCTTTTGTAGAACATTTAGGAAATTTCCAAATATTTTACTATTATACATAACTGCTTGTGGACCTATTTTAGTTCATGTCTTTGAAGATTTCTTTAGGATAAATTCTTAAAAGCAGAATTTCCAAATTGCTCTCCAAATTACAGCAATACATGAGTGACACAAACACTGAAGTCCTGAGTTGAGAAGGAGTGTGCCCAAGTTGCACGTGTGGTTGGTAGCTGAGTGTGTTTTGGAGTTCAGCTCCCCTGCCTTTTGAAAGAGCCCTTTCATGATACCATGCTTCCTGTTACCTTTCAGTCTTTTGTTAGTGATGTCCTATAGGACTCCTTGGGCCTTGATGACATATCATTTTTTCCTGCAAACTCTGTGGCTCCCACTCATGCAGAGCTAGTCCTCTAATTCGTCTGTGGGCATGAACTCTGAACAACTGGAGATACCTTTTTTCATGAGAGGAGATGGTACTCCTCAGATACCTTTCTCCCTTAGGTCTGTAAATATTTTCCCATTAGTCAGGAGCCACTACCCTTTGGACATTCCCTCATACACCTGAAGCATTCTGGAAGTTTCTCTGACTTCTTTTTAACTTTACTGGTGTAGGGGAGGAAGACATTTCCTCTACTTAATATGGGTTCGTCTGGCTGGAGAACGAATTAAATTCACATGAGACAGAATAGCAAGAGAAAATTACACAAAGCTTTATGAGGACCTTGGCCCGGGGCCTCTCTTCCCAAAGGAAGAAAGTGCACCGAAGAAGTGGGGTACACAGAGTGGTTATATACTCCCAAACAGGGTGTTTCACATATGATTGAAATGTCCCTCCCACAATAGTCACAAGATTGCCCTGTCAGCACAGCGCTTGATGGACACAGCAGGTAGTGGGTCTGCTATCTCGGAGGGCATAGCAGGAGGCAAGTCTACTGTCTTGAGCTGGGTGGTCACAGATGAGCGCAGCAATCAGTTCCTAGCCTAAGGAAAGATGCTTAATCCTTAAAGAAATGCCAATGTTGGGAGGGGGAGGGAAGTCAGTTACAGGAGGTAAACAAATGCAGATTTAAGTCCTTGCCTTCTCCTTTGATTAAGAGTTTCTAGAGACAAGGTCATCTCCCCTTTTTCCTGGTAGAGAGGGAGATATCTTTACAGATGGAGAGTTCCTTTACAATGTAAATGTCTCTTACAAAGAGTAAGTAAATTCTAATTTTCAGTTGCTTTCCTATCTGCAAAGAAACCAGCCTCAAATAATCCTCATGCCAGAGACATATCTTGAGGTGGCCAAATCCAGGTCCTCACACTGGTTATAGATTTTCTCCCCCAAATCCTACTCTACAGTAGTACTTCTTTATAGGAAGGCCATCTTTCAATGGATTCCAGTGATTGAGTCTCCATCCTACCCCATTTGTGGTTCACTTTGACTCACCCCAACTCATCCAACCAGGCTGGCAGAAACACAGCAAGGCCTACACATTAAAGCAGGTTGTACTGATGGCTCTTCCATAACTCAGAAACTTTTTTAAAGTCAAAGGCAATTTGGCCAATTCTTAACTTAGAATACCTTCCCCAATTTTACAAATATATTTATTAAGTTGAACCATTTGAGGACAGTTTTGTAGGTCAAAAACTGTCAGGTATTGGCAATTTCCTATGATTTGTCCTAATACGTAAAATGATCCTAGGTGTCAAGAATACGCTATAGAAAATATCCCAGTTTATCCCCAAAATAGATTCTGGAAACTCTCTCATGACTCTTAAACACCCAACCAGGGCTGTATTTCTCACAAACCAAAAGGCAAAGTTGTTTTTGTTCTTTTTTTTTAATGTTCATTGTCGTTGAAGATGTGGGGAGATTAATATTCCCAGATTGTTGGCCAGAATGCAATGGGTAAACTTTTCTAGAGGGACATGTTTGGCTGTAATTATTCAAAGTCTTAAAAATGTGCACACTCTGACCCAGCACATCTACTATGAGAACTTACCCTAAGGAAAGCAGCCTGAGTATGTGCATAGATGTACCTAGTAGGATATTTATTAGAGCATTGTGAACAACTGGAAAAACCTAAAGTAATGTATATCCATATGTAAAACAAGAATCAAATGATGCTGTAAAAGAATTTCCAAGGACAAGAGAAAAAAGCCTTGTTAAGAGAAAAGCAAGTTATAAAGTTGAATAATCAAGACCCATTTTGTTAACAAAATTTAATAAATGTAGACATTAAATATACATAGGAAGAAGACTGACAAGATATACAGTGAAATATTGAAACGGGTGATCAAGAGAGTGGATTTTATTTTCCTCTTTTATACTTTTCTGCATTTTCCAAATTTTTAAAAGTAAGCATATAATATTTTTGCAATCATAAAAAATAATTAATGCCATGTAGAAAATTCTGTCATGGAAAAACTTTAATGTTAAATGGAAAGTAACTAATTGACTAGTAAAAAAATTAAGCAGCTCTAGAAGGAATATGTGAAATACAGTAAATTGCCTGTGAACCTTCTTTTTAAATAAAATTTGGATATTTTTCCACAAATCTACAAATATAAGATGTCTCCTTGCTTTCTGAGAGCCAATGCTGTAACAAAATATCCATGAAGAGCCTAGAAAAAATAAATTCTAAACAAAGAAATACACCTACAGTTGAAATAACAAAATAAGTGAAAATAAGAATGAAAGTGGGATGAGGAAATTATCTTGGATTAAAAAACTTGTGTTTGCAAAACTGAAGACTTAAAGTATTAACATAGTAAGATCTGCAACCGTTCTCCTTTGTCTGCCTTGTAAATGAAGTTTCCCAGCACAGAACAACAGCTCCCTCTGCTAGGGGACCTGAGGAAATCAAATAACCAACCGTCTCAGAGCAGAACAGACCTTGATAACCACCTAGGTCAGTGGCTCCTGGATTTTTTTTTGATGGATTGGCAGGATTTTTCTTTTTAAAAAATCAATATTAATTTTTACCAAAATGACACATGCATATAATTAAAATTCAAGTTTAATAAGTCATAACCAAGAACTGTAGTTGCCTGTTCCATCACTTTCTGCCCTCCCCCCATCCTTACGTCCTCTTCTCCAGAGTAGCCGCTTTTAATCTTTCTAGAATTTCTTTTGGTATTTCTGCTTACGCTGCTAATTTAGATGTTATCTGTTGCTTTCCTATTGTGGTAGCTGAATACTTTGTCTTCTTGCATTCCCCCAGGGTCTCCCTCCCCACACCATCCCTAGACAGTCATGCTTTGCCTAATGACTGGGATATATTCTGAGAAACGCATCATTAGGTGATTTCATCGTTGTGCAAACATCATAGAGTGTACTTACATAAATCTCAATGGTATAGCCTGCTACACACCTAGGCTATATGGTACTGATCTTGTGGGATCACTGTCGTTTATGTGGTCCATCATTGACTGAAACATTGTTACGTGGCTCATGACTGTATAGTTGATGCGGGGTCGGTGAGCCGAGGAGTCGCAAGAAAGATTTCTTAGACTCTCAAGATCTGGCAGTAGTGCTCTTTTATTTAGAGAATAGTGTGGAATAGCATGGGGAGAGGACCCATGGGCAGGCAGAGCTCCTGCTGCTGCCACTTCTGCTGCCCCCGCTGGCATGGGGACAGGGCCCATGGGCAGGCAGAGCAGCTGCTGCTGCCCCCGCTGGCATGGGGACAGGACCCATGGGCAGGTAGAGCTGGTGCGTGGGGACAGGACCCACAGGCAGTCAGAGCTCCTGCTGCTGCCCCCGCTGGCATGGG